>NC_043998.1:15592252-15896974 GCF_902150065.1 Myripristis murdjan
TCAGCATGTCTGTAACTTGCAGACACACCGGTTTAAAAGCAGAATACATTTACCCGTGTTTATTTCTGTGTGTGTCCATGTCCAACAGGTTCTGGGGAATCCCATGGCAAACAACAACAATCCCATGAACCCTGGGGGCAACCCCATGGGCTCAGGTATGTCTGGTAACAATCCAGGGATGAACTCACCCCAGTTCCCTGGACCTCAGCAGCAGTTCCCTAACAAAGGAAACTCCAACCAGGGCTACATGCAGCAGAGCATGTACGGGCGGCCAAACTACCCTGGTGGAGGAGGCTTTGGTGGCAAGTGAGTGTCTGGATGGTGGATTTGTGTTGAGAGTTTTGTGAGAAGTCGATCACAGAGTACACCAGTAACTAGTACAACAGTTATGCACTGGGTGATTTGAGTGTACAAAATGTGATATATGTTATAGACTGCAGAGAAAGTCCATTTTAGTCAGAAACAAATCAAAACAAATCAAAACAAGAGAAAAATTATTCCAATGGAGACAGTTGATTCCGCTTGTTTTCAATGCAAGGTTTATTTGTTTTGGTGTTTTTCCTTAACAAAGGTCAATATTTTGAAATAAAGCAGATTTTGAAATTGATCTACATTGTAAATTAAATGACCTCAACCCTGTGGCAGATTTTCTTCACATCAAGAAAAATAGGATTTTTAAGACTCAATAGTAGACTAAAGGGTTTGTCAAGGTGGAATGCGCTGATGTTTTCAAGTAACAGTAAAAAAAACTGTTACTTGAAAACATCAGCGTATGAGCAGCAGGCGCTCACTATTGATGATGTTCTTGCATTAATGATTATTTCTTGTCTTGCCTTTCACTTTGTCAAAGTTACCCTGGAGGGCCTAATGCTGGACCTGGTGGTATGGGCATCCCTCCACACTCACGTCCTCCATCGGACTTCACCCAGCCTGCTGCTGCTGCCGCTGCTGCCGCAGTTGCCGCTGCTGCTGCCACGGCAACCGCCACTGCCACAGCAACTGTGGCCGCCCTGCAGGAAACGCAGAACAAGGACATGAACCAGTATGGACCGGTAGGTACAAAGCAAGCTAGACTGTGGTAATTCACACTATTACAATATGATATCAGTATCAGTTGAGATCACTTAAGCTGATAAGGAAAATGTTGGTTATGTGTCCTTGGTACTTTGGTTTATGCACATCATATTACTTTTTGATGAATATCATACTGACTATTGGGGAGCCTATTTTATGATCACTGACTTTGGCTCCAATCTTTTCAAAGCAAGCAATAGCACTCAAACAGGGAGCTGAGAGAAGTGGACTTACACGTATTGTTGAACAAGGGTATATCAATGTTAAGAGTGACTAAAGAGCCCAACTAGAATATGCAAAGGAGCCAGTTAACACATTTATCTAGAGCAAAAGCTAACAGGCAAGTCATTTTTGCAGCTTAAAATTGCTGTCTGTGCTTTTGTGATCTGTAATAGATTCTTTTACGCTTTAGATTTCCAGCATTGACAGTGAACTCTGAGAAGCCTGATTGAACCTGTTTTGCTTTCCAGATGAGTTCCTCTTTCCAGATGGGACCAAACCAGGCATACAACAGCCAGTTCATGAACCAGCCAGGGCCCCGTGGTCCTCCATCCCTCCCTGGGAACATGGGCACAGGCATGAATGCTTCCAACATGAGTGGCCCACCCATGGGAATGAACCAGCCCAGGGGCCAAGGCATGGGGCCGTTTGGGGCCCATGGCCAAAGGATGCCCCAGCAAGGCTATGCAGGACCTCGGCCTCAGGGCATGGGTATGCAGGGCATGAAAAGACCCTACCCAGGGGAGGTGAGTGGATAAACACTCAACATGGCACTTAGCCCAACATTCACCTTAAAATTCAAGAAAATTTTCTGTATTTTAAAAAATCTTTTTCATCATTTCCTCCATAGCCAAACTATGGTGGGCAGCAGTATGGACCAAACAACCAGTTCCCTAACCAGCAGGGGCAGTACCCCACACCCAACACCTCCAGGCCACTGCCGTCCCCTAATTACCCCGGCCAGAGGATGCCAGGACAGCAGATACAAGGCCAGTACCCCCCACCCAGTGGTGCCATGGGCCAGTACTACAAGGTAGAGTATTGCTTAAATATGGTCACTATTTGGGAGCCATTTTTAGACTGTGGAAATGTCTTCTATATGGAGTGTTCTTTAATCAAAAAAAACATAAAAATCTAATGACAGTATGAAACTCATTTGTTCTCATCAACTTTATCCTCACAGCAAGAGCCACCTTTCAATGGCCAAACCAATAACTTTACTGGGACTGGATATCAATATAGCCAGGGCAACATGAATGGGGTACGTTTATGACTGTTTATTACTTATTGCTGTTGGTTTCTCAGTTTGATGATGTTATTGTACTGGTCATCCTACAGTGAACACAGAATTCTGACCGATTTATCTATTATCTCCTGTTCTTATTATAGCCACCCAGACCAGTGGGCAACTACCCCCACTCCCCAGTGCCAGGCAATCCTACTCCTCCAATGACCCCAGGAAGTAATATCCCTCCATACCTGTCGCCAAACCAAGATGTCAAGCCCCCTTTCCCTCCAGATATCAAACCAAATATCACTGCACTTCCTCCTCCTCCAGGTCAGTATCTGGTAAACATCCCACAGAGCAGTATCTGTGGGCCATCAAAGTACCATGAAACAATCCCAAACAGCTGCCAAAAACATAAAGAATAATTTAACGATGTTTTATTCCTTGAATTGTTCACTATAATTCATCGGTCTCTGTCTCTTCTCCATCCACACAGCCAACCCCAATGAGGAGTTGCGCCTGACGTTCCCAGTTCGGGATGGGGTGGTCCTGGAACCCTTCAGGCTAGAGCATAACCTGGCTGTCAGCAACCACGTCTTCCACTTACGGCCCTCTGTACACCAGACACTCATGTGGAGGTAACGCATTACGCAATAGGTCAATATGTCGTACATTTTTTAAATGTACTAAATGTAAATTGTGAAGAATCTCTGACTTTAAGTAAGTGCTAGATATAAAACAACACGTCACACTGTGTATTACCCTGCATTCTTGTGACAAATGACCTCTTTCAGGCACTGCACTCATTCATCTCTCCGATAAAAAATTGCTTGGTTCAATAAATAATACATTATAATGTAAATGATGCTTCATATTTTGCTATCCACTTTGCTGCTGTAATGCTTGAAATTTCCACACTGTGGGACTAATAAAGGAATACCTTATCTTATTATCCAATATATAACCGGTGGAATCCCACAGGGCTCTACCCTAGGCTCCATACCATTTTCCCTGTGCATGCTCCCACTCAGTCAAATTATCCACAAATGTAAAGTGTCCCTCAAGATTTATTTGGACAACACCTAGAAGCACCTTTCCTTCAAAGCCCAGCAAGCCCTTCTGTCCTGACAGTCAGTATGAGCACCTTTAGAGATTTAGAACTGGATGTTTCCTTCACCTCAAGGACAACAAATTGTTCTTTACAATACCCTGACTTTTGAGCCAACAAGGGAGCCAGTTTCCAAATTAACCTCTGACAACTAATTTTAAAAGGTTGTGCAGATGTGCTGCCTGTAGCAGAGATTTATTTTGAAAATCAATCCACTACTATCCTCAGCTGATTTGAAGGTCATTCATGCATAAATTTCCTCTTAGACTGCTGTCATTCCCTTTTCTCCCACCTTACTCAAACATCTCTCTCAAGTCATGTCAAAAATATGCTCTCTGGGACAATTCTTAGATTCTTAGGTTTTTCTTTTGCTATACAGATAATGTATTGTTATTCTTATTGTACAGCACAAGCTGCATTCATAAAGCCTCCCTGTACAGATCTAAGATATTTTTTGACTAAATGTCATCGTCACTTAATAACTGTTTGGGTTTTTTCTCCTTATCAGATCGGATCTGGAGCTGCAGTTCAAGTGCTACCATCATGAAGACCGTCAGATGAACACCAACTGGCCAGCATCAGTCCAAGTCAGCGTCAACGCCACACCCCTCACCATTGAGCGGGGCGACAATAAAACCTCTCACAAACCCCTGCACCTGAAACATGTGTGTCAGCCAGGAAGAAACACCATTCAGATCACGGTCACTGCCTGCTGCTGTGTGAGTACACACCCCAGATTCCAGAAGTAATAATAAGAGGGTTATACAAATCCCAAAATAATAAAAAAGGAGCCAGATAAATAAAATCCAAATCTAAAGGCAAAAGGTATCCACATGTGATATAAAGTGTAGAACCTAGTGTTAAATAAATACCATTTTGTCCACCAAGAGGCTCCATTAGGTATTTTCTCTATTGGACATATACTGTATGTACAAACAGTGCTTAAGAAAATTAAACAACCATGATGATGGTCGTAATGGTGATGGTTTCTTCCCATAGTCGCACTTGTTTGTGCTGCAGCTGGTCCACAGGCCCTCGGTTCGCTCTGTACTCCAGGGTTTACTGAAGAAAAGGCTTCTGCCTGCAGAGCACTGTATCACCAAAGGTATGCACATCTTGGTCACATTTGTATCTAATACCACAATGCTGTATCACTGCAGTAGAGCCCTGAATTTCCTATAATATATGCCCTTAGAATCTCCTTCTTGTCCTTGCTGACTCTGTCTTTTTCTCTGTATCTGCTCCAAAGTCAAGAGGAATTTCAGCAGCGTAGCAGCATCGTCAGGCAATGCCACTCTCAATGGAGAGGATGGCGTGGAGCAGACAGCCATCAAGGTCTCCCTCAAATGTCCAATCACTTTCCGGCGGATACAGCTTCCAGCAAGAGGCCATGACTGCAAACACGTCCAGGTTAGTGCTGCGGGGATAAACTGACACATGTGGTGTCAACAGTCTGATGCCTTGAGGGAGAAACGTTTTGAAGAGTGCACTGGATAACTAATGTGTGATGCTGTGTCTTGCTCTCGCAGTGTTTCGATTTGGAATCATATTTACAACTGAATTGTGAACGGGGCACGTGGCGATGTCCTGTATGCAAGTAAGTTTTCTCCGGTTCTTATGCATATGTTTTCAGCCATTTGTGATGCACAGTTATAACTGGAGTGTCTTTTATTTTCTCTCTCAGCCTCTTAACCACCGTCTCCTTTCTCTCCTCAGTAAAACAGCATTGTTAGAAGGACTCGAAGTGGACCAGTACATGTGGGGAATCTTGAATGCCATCCAAAAGTAAGTTAAGACTCAAATGTTAAACATCTAAAACTGCAGAGTGAGATTAAGTTGCACCTTGAACAATAACTACTAATGAAGTTAAATAATTGCTTTGTAATTTCAGCAGTTGATTAATACCTTTATCTGTATTTTCCCTAGCTCGGAATTTGAGGAGGTGACTATTGACCCGACGTGTAGTTGGCGGCCGGTGGCTATCAAATCTGATATCCACATTAAGGAGGATCCAGACGGACCACTGGCTAAGAGATTTAAGACCATGAGTCCCAGCCAGATGATCATGCCTAATGTGATGGAGATGATAGCACAGCTTGGCCCTGGCCCCTCACCGTACCCATCACTCCCTGCTCAGCAAGGGGGCAACAATGAATACGGCAGCCAAGGTAGGACAGGATTCCTTAAAAACGGGTATCCTGTGTCATTAGAACAACAAGATAATGATTTTAACTTAAGCAGCGCCCAGCTTAGAATGTTTTTTTTTTCTTTATTGCTCAAATGCAAGTCTTGTAACTCGCAGCTAAACAGTACACATGAAATGCATAGATATATGTGCTTACTGTTTTATTTTGTGTGCTAGGCAACAGTTACCAGGGACACGGGAACTTTGACTTCCCACACGGCAACCCTGGTGGTACATCAATGAATGATTTCATGCATGGTCCCCAGCTGTCCCACCCACCAGACATGCCCAACAACATGATGACCCAAGACAAGCCACTCTCCCACAACATGCCTGACTCAGTGAGTTCTCCCACCAGTCCCTTTCTAGTCTCTCCAGTAGTCTGTTCTTGCTGCATCATAACACCTCTTCACTCTGTGCCTCATGGTAATAGGCTACAGTATAGAGGTTTTTTCATATCAACCATGTCTGAATCAAGTACAACCCTAAAGAATAGAGTTTTCATGCAATAAGGAGACAGATATTGACATCTTAGAACTCGCTTGGAAAGCCTAGCATAACAAAGTTAATCTTAAGTGATGGCCATATGCTGCTAGTTATAACAACTGGAATCAGACTTGTGTTGACGCCTCCACCACCAAAATATTGTAGGATGACCATGTGACTTTTGTTGTCAGGACCTGGTTCATGTACAATTGGGCAGCGTGAACCTAAACAAAGTGAATGCAAAAATCCAACAAAGCAAACTTTTCCAGTGTGGCTCCTACCAAAGAAAACAAAATGTAGGTGCGGTTGTACCCTTAATCATCATCTTGATTTTGCCATTTGGCCCGAATATTCTGTTGACTGTTTTTTTGTCAATTGTGCCTCCTCCCTCCATAGATACCTCATCCTGCCGGCACTGACCAGTCGCATAGCTCAATGCAGCAGGGCTTACACGCCTCTCCCCACCCTGGGAACCAATCAGGGCAGCAGCTACACCACAGCGGCCCCCCTCAGCCCTCGCGACAGGCTCCACCCCCTCAGCAACAGCAACAACAGCAGCAACCGCAGCCGGGCCCTAACAACCATCCACACGGCGACCTGGCCTTCAACCCCGCCAACAGCTTGGACAGCCAGGCAGGGTCGGACATGCCTGAGCCTTCTTTAGATGTGAGTAGACATCAGAACCATAGATATACCATGTAATAATCTCTTTGACTGGCACATCAGTTTGATCACCTGAATACCTAACCGCAGTTTCGTTGTCACTCGCTCTCCCTGCAGCTTCTTCCAGAGCTTGCCAACCCAGACGAGCTGTTGTCCTACCTGGATCCCCCGGACCTCCCCAGCAATAGCAACGACGACCTTCTCTCGCTCTTCGAAAACAACTGAGGCGATTCAGACACACACAAATATAAACTTTTCTGACTGCCTGCCGTTTTCCCGAGACCCAGGGCAGTCGCCCAGTACTTGATAAACACAAAGATGCACTCCCTTTCTCTTCTTCCTCTTGTACAGTTTTCATTCGCCAGCGCAGATTGACTGAAAGAGGTTCAAACTCAAACACACGGCGGTATGCGAGGTCAGCCTGCCCTCTTGCCCTGTGGCGATACCTTTGAACTGTGCAGCTATATTCAGTTGATTTTTTTATGCCACACAGGTGTATGTGTGCACATTAGGAAAGTGTTGTAGCATTTTTTATTCATATTTTGTTTCCTTTGAGAAGAAAAGGAACCCATTGTATAAAACAGAAAAATAACTGAAAAAACATGCGCTATCTGGCCAGTGTGCATTATGTCCATATTGTTATTCCAATCTGAGAGGCCACAGCTTCCCAGTGTCACAGCTCCTTTCCCAGACTGGTTAGTAGCACTGTTTTGTCTGCCACACATCATTTAAAAGCACAAGAGATTATGGCAATGCAAAAAGAAATAAATATCTCTATTTACAGAAGGAAACAAGTGACATGATCAATTAGAAAGCTCAGCTTTTGTCTGTCCTCAAAATGTTTTTTTTTTTTTTTTTTTATAACTTTTTTGCTATTCCCTCAAGACTTTAAAAAGATTTTTGGGGAATGATCGGCTTCCACTTTGTCTACAATTATTATTGTGATATATATATATTTTTGTCAAAAAGAGATATCCCTGCTTTTCAGTCCTCTTAGGGTTGACAGCTGGAATGGAGAGGATTTTGGCCTGCCATCTCCCGAGAGAGGCAAAAACAAACACTGTGTTTGTACTGCAAACCAAGAATAGCATAATTGTACTTCTACTCATTGTATAGTTATCATCCTCTTTTCATAGGGGAGTGATATTCATGGAAAAGGAAGGTACAATACGAGAGAATGGGGTTCCTATGACTATCCTGCTGCGTTTGTTGCTTCTAGCTAGAACTCCTTCCATGCTGTCTGCTCTGCATGAGCCCAGCGTTGCTCGTGTCAGCATTTTTGCAATGTTGCATCTCTCTCCCTGTTAAATGATGTACTGTTTAAGTAGTCTACAAAGTGCATGTGTGCCAAGCCCTAGTCTAGTGATATTCCAAGTGGTAAAAGATGGTGTGGTTTTATCAGTTGCTGTTTCCACAGCCCTTTGTTTGTATGTTTGTTTTTCATTTCTGTCTGATTTAGTATGATTTATTTAACACTAACATTGAAGGGATAATGCTGATATCAGCAGTACATTTATCATGTATTTGCTGGTGATATTGTGTTTGTGTTGATTTTTTTCTCCTCTTTTTTTTTTTTTTTTTTTTTTGCTGCAAAATTAAACTATCCATAAATCTTTGGGAAACTGCTCAACATCACCAAAGTCGGGGGGATGAGAGTGGAGATGTTTGTGTTTGCTCGTTTCTGTATGGCTGTATGTGTGTGTGCGCGTGCATATCTGAGTGTGAGTGTGTGAGTGTGTGTTTGTGTGTGTGTGTGTGTGTGTGTGTGTGTGTGTGTGTGTGTGAGACACTGCTGGTGTGATAGGAGGTAACACCCATTTCAAAGATACAGGGGAAGACAAGTACAGTATCCATCACTACTGTTCAAGATGTGGTTTTTAAAAGCAGTATTGGAGCAGACCTTTTGCCACATTTGTTTTCAATTTCACTTATTTGAGAAGAGTGCTGTTCAGTATGCAAATGTATTATTTTTTAAGAAAAGCTATTGTACTGTAAATATCATTGTGAATATTTTTGTATCATCTTGATAATGTTTGTCCTTTCATAAGTAGTCGTCCATCCTAACCATGTATGCTCCCAAACTCCATCTGACCACTGACTTTGTTTGTAACCAGCATACAATAATGTTTCTTCTCTGCTGACCGCTGGGCAAGCCAGTCCAAATGTCTCATAAGCTATTTCCTGCAGGTCATTGTGCTTTCCATTCACTGCTCCCCCAGTGCACTCAGTAAGGATCTATAGTTATCGACAGATGTCTCACTCTGTCGCTGTTTTTCCATGGTCCCCATCCCGGCGTCACACCAAGACGGTCATGTCATCTAATTTCAAATTTCAAATGTCAAGCTCAGCTCAAAGCAATATTTTCTTTAATGCTCAGACGTATTCAAATGAAAATGATCAATGTTGTCTATTCATGAATTTAACATTTTATCAGTAATGATGAACAATAATGGCTTCAAAAGCTGTGGTAGCAGCTGGCTTTCAGTGTAATTAGTCAACCATGTGAATATCATAATTGTTGCTAATTGTCAATACACGAGTGGTATTTTAAAGAAATTCACAATATTGTTTTTATTTTTGTTATAGAAAATGTGGCTTTTTTAAAAAAGCTTGAGACATATACATTTTTTATCCCAATTTTGTTTCTTTTTTTTTTCTTTTGGTAAATTATTTTGTACTGGTTTTCTCTCCTATTAAACTGTAAGGTTAGATATATGTAATTTCTTTCATCTGTAGCAATGTGCTGATGAGAAACACCTTGGTTATGTTAACATTATTTTAAACTTCATTATGTTTTCGAAATATGATTTGCTCCAGCACAACACGGCGACGTGTTTTTTCCTTCATATTTAAGTTGCAGAGATGTCAGCCTCACACCGGTGAAATCCAAACGTCATCATTTAACAGTACACTGCCACATTGGTTGTTTTTCGCTCTCTGAATTGAAACCTTCGATCAATCCCATGGAAATAGCGATCATTTCACATATTGTTCTTTACATATGAGCCAATTTTGTGTATTAGGCAGCACCCCAAATCTGTAGTTGCACAATCATGATAAAGGGCCATTTCTCTGGGGGAAGTTGTTAAAAAATAGAAAAATAAAAAAAAATAAAAATACTGAGAGGAAGGGCACGTTCATCTATTAAGGCCTAGGGAGGATCTTTTGGGCAAGGCTAGGTCAAAGTGGGTAAACGTCCCAAGGATGCCTGTATATATGTAAATGATTATAGAGACATGTGAACAGAAATGTATTCATTTTCCCTGGGAATGTGCATTGTTTCTTCAGAATAATAAAAAGCTTGCAACCCCTCTACTGGAAGTGGCTGAATATGGAAAATGAAACTTGTTAGTTAGTGTCTGTGGGTATCTCAGCATTTTGTTCCCCCTCTGTAATATACTTTGACCTCTTTTGTTAGGGGAACTGGGACAGCTCTGTTTTACATGTAATATTTAGCCTAAGTGTTCTAGTCTGTCACCTGCATACTCTGAGGTGCTAAACTTAAAAAAAAAAAAGAAAAAAAGTTACAAAGAAAATACTGGGGGACGGTTGGAGGGGTGGGAGAAAGGC
Source organism: Myripristis murdjan (assembly GCF_902150065.1). Classification (NCBI taxonomy): domain Eukaryota; kingdom Metazoa; phylum Chordata; class Actinopteri; order Holocentriformes; family Holocentridae; genus Myripristis; species Myripristis murdjan. The sequence continues at coordinate 15,602,567 of NC_043998.1, forward strand.
GTCTTCGCTGGGAGGGATGGGTCCAGAAGATTGTAACCAAATCCATAGTTTGTACAATTTTTGATATCATGAGCAGATGGAAAGAAAAAAAAATGGTACAATCTAAGGTGATTCATGCAATGTGGCCATTGTCTCTATGTTTGTACATTGTATGTACAATCATTTCATATTTTAAACTGGTCAGAAAATAAAGGAACTAATTGTGATTTTTAGTCTTGCAGAATTGTATGTAGTTAGATGATGTGACAACCTAATATTTATCTAATAAATATGTATTCAGATGATACCTGTATGCCACTGTGGTCTTGTCTTTTGTGCACTTAGACAACTTGCCTGACAGGTTCCTAATTAGTATATTTATCTAAGTATTCAGAATAAATTAAGTATTTGTAGCGTTCTCTGTAGCAAACATACTGTAACTTTAAGAAATCAATGCGTGATACTTAATATATTATAATAGTGGAACTACATATTACCTTACTAGCCATGGTTAATAAATTTGTCCATATCTTGTTACTACCTTGTTAAACTCTGTTGTCTTTAAACGACAATAATATCCTGCGCTGTTATTATGTATGACTTTTTTTCTGGGCCAACATGAACTGAAAGATAGGTCAAAAACATTTTATATGTTCAATATTTATATTACAAGTGACAGACAGAGGAAGATTAACCCAGGTACCGAAAAGAGGTCAGACTGTCTACTTATTCGAGGCTGCTTCTGTAAGCCTTCCTGGACGCCAGGCTCACGAAACTCCATTCGGTAAAATGTATTTTTTCTTCTATCAATAAAAATACACGCGTATTATCTATTTGAGCAAAATAATCGACACAAGTTTGATGTCAGCAACATTTCGGCATGTTTGACTCATACTGCCATTGTGTATCTATGTAGAAAAACAAATATTTTAACCTTTTCTGGGTGCGATTTGATGACGTAGTCCTACTGTATTTCAGCGGTCGAGCTACTAAACATTTTTATGCAAGTTTACCTTGTGTTGTGTGAGAAGTGCGGGTTTTGTTTTCATCATAAAATGCACGACGTGCGTATAACATTTCGGCATACTGAATTCACACATTGTAATGACCCAGTTGTGCCTAGTAGATCAATAGTTAAAATCTGTCTCACATGTGAGTTGTGGTCTACTATAGGAAGTGTACATCCTGCTCACCTCTACCCTACCCGCTTTGCTCCAAGCGCGGCGTAAATCTGCTTCCGGGTGTGGTGACAAAAACTTCCTGATCTACCATATGTAAGCGTGACATTTTTTTTCTGCAGTCCCCTCACTTGCGTGCAAGACAGGTGAGCCACAACACATTGGAAAATGTTAATCTTATCAAATCGGGTGAAAGTATTTTCCTTGGCGTTCACGGCGGCCCGGCTGTGCAGCAGCGGCGCCTCCTCGGCCAACAGCAACCCCACCGTGTATTTTGACATTGCTGCAGACAACCAGCCGCTGGGCAGAGTAACCTTCGAGGTGAGCTGAGAAGATCAAATGCAAAGTTGTGTGCATGGCATGGACTGTCAGTGAGCATGTACCGCTGAATGAAGCCGAGACAAACGCCCGTACAGAGTCTGCCCACTGTCCATTCATTTTAATGCGCTTTCATTCTCCTTTACACTAGGGAACACGATGTTCGCATGTGGGCCTCACTCACTTCACTCTATATCTCATTAAAGTCAGGTCAAGTACAGCAAGTATGCATGTTACATAAATTTTTCATCAGAAAAGCCTCTGTAAATATACCGTAAATTATATAAAAGTAAATTACAGAGAGCAACAAATAACAAAATGTAGGGAAAAGAAAGAAGAAAAAAAAACTTCTGGCTCTGGAGTAAATTTGAAATGTCAAAGTAATTTAATTGTGTTTGCCAATTAGAGATATTCAAGTTCAAAATTTTCAGTAGTAGTCCAATATTTTTGACTTTAAAAATGTAAAAGGGGATAATTTCTAAGGCCAAGTCATTTTGTGGATATAATATTTAGCTAAAATAATAATCAAATGATCTAAGTTTCATCTGCTGAAAACTTCTGCAAAGACATGTTCAATAGTTTCCCTCCTCACAATGACAAAAGGCGCATCTGTTATTAATACTTGAGAAGAATTTACTGATATTAGCTATAAGAGGATAATACCTGTGGACAGTCTTACACATTGTATTTGGCATTATGTATTTCTGAGGTAACAGAAACTGACTTCGCTCTGTGTTGCAGCTCAACGCTGATGTTGTGCCGAAAACCGCAGGTAACCAGGGATTTCCAAAGGCTTTCACATCACAGACACAGAATAGATACAAACTGAAGCCTCATGTGGTCAGACAGTGAACTAATGAACCTGATCAGCTAGTGTTTCACAGTATTGTGGGGCCATGGCAGCAGGGGGTTGAGTGAAATTTGATCCACACAGTCACTGACCTGTACAAACATGTCATGGGTGTCATCACGAGAGAGCCTGACGGGTTATCTGTGGCTTCTAGAAAACTTCCGGGCGCTGTGCACGGGGGAACAGGGCTTCGGCTACAAGGGCTCAACGTTCCACAGGGTGATCCCTCAGTTCATGTGCCAGGTACGCCGCCCTCATTTGCTGATCATTCAATTCAGTCCAGGTGCTGTTCCAGCCAAAGAGTGACGTCAGTGGCATTCTGTGTGTTTCAGGGCGGAGATTTCACAAACCACAATGGAACTGGAGGGAAATCCATCTATGGGTGGAAGTTCCCGGATGAGAACTTCTTGCTGAAGCACACTGGACCTGGTGAGCCTCCCACGCTGTTCGCACACTGATGGTGATGATAATGAGAGTGCGGCGCTGTCCACTTTCCTAATTACATGGGTCCCACTGGTAATGGGATTTCCGGAATATGACTGAATATTATTGAATTTTCAGAAGTGTATCGAGGCAGTGCCAGTCAGGGAATTTGATAAATTGTCTGGGAAAGTCAGGAAATTCACAAGTGGGTCACTCACAACAATATACCGGACTGTATTTTCGGACTTGTTTCATACCCGGTTGTTTACTGCTGTTGTGGAAACCAAACTTGTTTGTCCTTTATGAACTTTTCTGTGCTTAATAGCAACAACAAGGAGACAGTTTGTCTTACATGATGCAGCATGTCGATCTACCCATGCAAAGTCATAAAATCTTTGTCTGTGGCAAGGTGGAAACCTGTAATTTTACTGGAGAGGGTTAAACCAAAGGTAACGAGAGCTGTTCCTCAAACTGACTCTCTTTTTCAGATGTTAAAATGCCGTTGTGGGGAAAGAAACCAACTATAAAAAGTAGTGATACCATAATGGATAAAACACTTCATTAAAAGTAAAAGTCCTGTGTTCAAAATGTCACTTAATAAAAGTTTGGCGGAATTAACATAAAGATGTAATCAAGTATATTAAGTAAAAGTTGTGATTGTGGACAATGGTTCCTTGCACTGTTAAATTATTGATGCATTAACCTGTAAGGATTGTAATTGTAACAGCTCCATGTGCTGCTGGCTCTTTTGCACTCCAACAAACACTGCAATTGCATGTAACTTTTATTCTGAAAAGTAACTAGTGATTACAGCCAGATCAATGTAGTGAAGTAAAAAATACAGTATTTCCCACTGAAATTTTACTGCAGGAAAAGCATATAGTGTCATAAGTCATAATTCTCACAAGATAGAAACACTCAAGTAAAGTACCAGTGCCTCAAAATTGTCCTTAATGTTAATGTGCTTACTTTTCCACTTGTAAGTTTGCGTAAAATGCATGCTGCACTTCACTGTAACATGATGTGGTCATGCTCCCTTTTCACCTGCAGATGGCAGCACTATGCTAATTTTTTTAAATGACTGGTTTATAATGAACTCAATGTGTTTAGACATGATGACCTGTTTTTCCTTTAATTGACCATGCGATTTGAATTTGCACATTTTCTGCTCGGTGTTGAAGGATTAGACAGATTTCTAACTTGCCATAAAGCTCATCTCATCACTTCACTCATCAGGCTGCAGCTCATTCCCCACAGCTCGGCTGGAAGCAAACTTTGCATGCATGTTCTGTTGTCTTGAGCTGGATGAACATGAAATATGAATAACAGTGAAAACTAAGCACTGTGTCACGTTGTTCTGTTTTAGGTATCTTGTCTATGGCCAATGCTGGACCCAACACCAACGGATCCCAGTTCTTCATCTGCACCGCTAAGACAGAATGGTACGTGCTGAGAGACACAACGTTTGTAAAGTCAGACCGATATTTTGTGCTGATATTGGATATCGGCCAATCACATCATCTAATGCTGATATGATTGAGATTCCTCTGTGACCACTGCTACAGATGTGGTCTAAAAAAATTTGTAGCAAAAATAATTTTCTTTGGGCATTTTGATGAGGTGTTTAATGTTGTTTGACAAATGATTTCTTCACTTTGAGGTAGCAGTCCACCCCAGAGTTTCTGTGCAGTTGAGTAACGTGCTTTGGGCAACATGGGTGTTGAGTTTCTGTGTTCTATGAGGGCCAAAATGCTGTGTTAGAGGCTCTCCCATCCTGTGAAGAATAAAAATTGGAGAGAAAAACACTGAACACCTGTAACTATTTGGCATGAAAAAAGATTGAACATAAGCAGAAAATATTAGCGGTCAGCCGCATCAATACACAAATTCCGGTATCGGCCTCCAAAAACCCGTATCATTTGAGCCGCAGTTGGTGCATTCCGCGCAGTTTGACTGTCCAGGGCAATGATAATAAAGCTCGTCTTTCTTCATTTAGGCTGGATGGCAGGCATGTTGTCTTTGGCAGTGTCAAGGAGGGAATGGACGTGGTCAAGAAAGTGGAGTCCTTTGGTTCGCGGTCTGGGCGAACCTCCAAGAGGATCACTATCACAGACTGTGGAGAACTCAAGTAGATTTTGTACAGGCAGTGGACACTGTCCTAGTTCCTTCTCCTGCTGTAATTTCAATGTGACACAGTCAGAGTTATAGTGGCTCTAACGCTCAGCCATGGCGCAGGGCGCTACCTCTCATTACTGACCATAGGTCTTCCAGCAGAGTTAGACTCTGTTTTTGTTGGTGCATAAAAATTCTGTCTTTTAACGGGTAACGAACAGCAAGTGCTGGGCTGTTTATGTGTCACGCTATTCAATGTGAACTAATGAAATAAAAACGTCGCCACTGAATAGTAAAAGTATATTGTAATGAGAAGTGTGGAGTAATGAGCCCATTCCGCTGGTTTTGAACTCACTATATTAAATAAAGCCATTTTTGCTTAATATGTGAGCATTTTGTTGTCATCTGTTTCTATACTAGTTACCGGGATGATGTGTCAGTAATGCCAGAATTCCTAGCAGAAAAGTAGTTATTGCAGTAAAACACCGTAGGCTGAAATTAAGTCATTTCTGTCAGACGTGTACGTTTATTGAGGGATTGTGAATGTTTAATTAGCGGCTTTGAAATGGGATCACTCCGGTCTCATTCTTTCTGCCCCCTCTGGTTTACTTGTCAGTTTCTTTTGGCAAAGAACTTGTTCATCTAAGTATTTATTTTTGTGAGGTCCGTCTAACAGAATTAGGCCCAACAATGTGATCAGATATAATTGCTTCTGCATGGCCAAAGTGTTTCTTTGCAGGATGCCTGCTGATGGGCCGCAGTCTGTTTTGTATCACAGCGCAGTTTCAGCCAGTTTTAGCAGACGAGAAGTTAAGAGGCAAAAACTGATCTGGCATTGCCACAGTTAAGTTTTGCCAGATGTTCAAGCAAAATACAAAGAACAATCTAAATTTGCTCTTTTGTTTTATGCCCTGGGAAAAAACAGACAAAATAGTGGGAATAACCACCAGATCTTTTAATGTTAAAGAGATGTTTTAACACTATCAATCATCAACCACAATCTTGCTGGGCTCTTACTGAATATGTGAATATAAAGATTTCTGTGAGACAGAAAAGGAACACTCGGAAACAAAATGTTTTAATACATCTTAATACAAATACACCAAGAAATTTCCTGGGTTACTCCAACCAAGGCACATAAAGAGGTGTTTGACAATCACAAACACCAAGAGTTGTACATCTTTGGGTATTTCTGTTACATTTCCCCTTTTTATTATAAACAAAGTTTGTCAGAGGAGAACCCTCTAAAAACAGAATATACATGCAAACTTTCCCATTATTGTTTATGAATTATCAAATTGTACATTCAGATTTTTATCCATCCTTTTTTGGCTTATGCTACTACAGCACTGGGTGCTGAAAAAAATAGCTGAAATGTATAAACATTGTTCATATTTGTCAACAATAACAATAATGCTACCATACTGCAGTAACAAACGACCTGAAAGATGTTTTCCCAAACAGAGCAGGCACATAGTGTATAAAGAATAACTGTTAGTAAGCTAACTTATTCCTTCACATAGTGTAATAACCAACAAAACAGTAATGGCTTTAAAATATATTCAAAAAATATGTACCATCCAGTACTGATAATAATACAGATACACATTAATATACCCTCCTTAGTAAAGATTTGTTGCATATTTTATACAGAAAATATCGTGCACAACTTATACTTAAGTTATTTCTGGAATATACAAACGTAAAAAGACAGTGTCCGTCTCAAAACGTAACTCATTACATGAAAAAAAAAAAAAAAAAAGGAAAACGATACGCAGAACTTTGTTCAAACATGTCAGACATGAGATAAGATAGTGACAGATCCACATTTTCTTAATTCACAGTTGGTAAGGTTCACTGTTCATAGTTAAGACTTCAGATGAATACTCAGATAAAGGTAAGGGTCCGACAGGAGGAGTCAAAGGAACCCAGCAAAGATAAAGTACAGTACTAGTCTCCACTGAGAGGCAATGCAGATTTCCACCACAGTGAAGCTCTAATACTGAGTCATACTGTAATAAAGCATACATTATGAACATAAAAAATGGTTAGATGTGTTACAGTAAAATACAGTTTATTATCAGGTCTTTTTTAGTAACTAAAATATAGCTATGATGACTTTGGAGGAGTATTTACGGAGTGTAAGGTGGGCACTGAGTGTTATTGCACGCGGCGGCAATAGTAGCCGAGGACTTTGCATTTTTCACACAGGTGCTGCGGATGCTCCTTGCTCTGGTCGGACACATCCAGGCCATCGGGTTTCTCCAGAGGGCGCTGAGGCGAAGAAACAGGCTGTTAGTCTACACGTATACTGTGTCGCATACAACACTGAATGAATGCAAGCTCAGAGTGAGGGCTTGGCTGAAGGATTCAATGTACAAGGCTTTCCTCCACTGCCAGGGTGATTATCCAAGCAGCGGAGTACAATGGGGCCGAAAAGTTGAACCATATATTAAATTTCCACGGTAAACCAAGTTACAGTAGGCCGCAGAGAAAACACAAAGTGGCTCTTATATTAGCCTAGGGCCTCGAGGGTCAAACTACAAGGCAATATAACAACATGCAGTTGCAAATCATGACCTGGTTCGGTGCCATGTTGTGTGCTGTGAAGCAGCGTTTTCCTGAGCAGATAATGAAGTGCAGTGAGACGGGGGAGAAGGGGCCATTGTCTGCAGCTCAGGCTGAGATGATGAGGTTCAGGGGTATCATTACCTGCTTGTGAGGGTAAACGTTGATGTGGCACTTAATACACTCTTGTCCCATGTTGGCCCACGAGTTCCCGCTCATCCACTTCCGCTTGCATTTGGGGCATTTGTATTCACCAAAGCACCTCTTCTTTCCCTGATATGGGGTCAGGCCTTCCCCTTTGGGTCGAGCCTGTCAAGAAAATGTGATGCAAATTGAAGAACAACATAAGAAAAAGACCGCCATATCCTTACATCTACCTACTGTGTGTACATATTGAAGCTAGCATTAGCATTGGCATGCTATCTTGGCGCCACTAACAGTTCCATCTTTTAAGCTTGCAATGCAATGCATGTTAATAACAAACACAACCTATCAGAAGAAACGTCACACAGAGCCACGCAGTTTAACTACAGTCACTTTGCCTGTTTCTTTCCATTTCTTCTCCCCATTCTTGCAGTTTCTGGGACAGGAAGTGAGAAAGTTCAAGGGTCATAAAATTAATTGTTAACTGGGATATACCATGTTGAACCCAGCACAGAGGGCTGTTGGTAGTAGTACTGGAGGAGTGCTCTCAATGAATTTAAATAGGTTTGTGTTTATGACATTTTTGTATCAGGATAGATATAGTAATGTATTCATGTGCACAGGAAAACTTTTGTTTTGCAATGTTGTATGTATGGTTAATTGATGTAACTTAATTGTGGTCTGTCTTGTGCAGCTTGGGCCTGTAGGGGCATAAGAGCAAGAGTCCAGCAGCCAGGGGCCTCATGTCTGTTGTCTCCTTGACACAAGTTTGTCTCTGATACCTTGAAGATTTTGTCATTTAGTTTTTCTTGTTTTATATTTTTCCATTTGTGTCATTTTTTCCCCCTTGCACTTTGCACTCCACTGGTGAGGGCAATAAAAAACCACCCAGTGAAGATTTTGACTCCCCGTCTCCTTCTTCCAGCACTCGGCCAAGTCTTACAGTGACTATACACAATACAAAGCACTTTGTTAAACTATTGATCATTCACTTCAATGCTGCCCATTTTACGCTTACTACAGCCGTCTTTTCTACAATGTGCTTGAAAATAAGACACCTCTCAACATGCAAACCTCGAGGGCTTTGAATACATTTGGCTTTTGCCTCTCACCACCTTTTACTGGGGGAGACTGACCTATTTGGTTTCTTTGGACGGCAGCCAATTCAAAGCACTGCGTGATTGTAACGGGAAGTGATAGCAGCCTTGCTGGTGGTCAAGAGGGTAGAGTTTATGTAGCAGTTCAATATCAGGAACGGGAGAATTATTTATGCTTTCTGCCAAAAGCAAATTTGCTTTGACACTTGACATAGTCTGCTTTGGAAGATTAATCTTTATACATTGTGGTCATCGGAGTGTTTGCCCAACATTTCAAAGGAGTCTTTTTGATCTGCATTTTCTTTAAAACAATGGGTGTGGAGTGATACTGAAAGCACACTTTCTACAACAGAAAAGGTTCAAAAACCAAACCTTTAACGTTATAATGGCTTATTGCAGCGGAGCCGGAATACCATTGTAATTGTAAGTCTAATTTATTTATAAGACAGTAGAGAAGGAGTCTCAGCTTTCCCATTAGAAATGAATTCCCTCCCTCCAGCTGTGTTCCCCAGGGACCATAAAGGAGGCCCAGGCCTACGGAGGGACCAATGGGAGAGGCCTCTCTGCTTCAGGACAAATACCTCAGGCTCTCAGTCATCCATCCCAGCTGGCCCTGGCCCACCAATCAGGGAACAGGGATCTTAGTGGGGAGGAAATCAAACCCAGATGAACCCTGCACTTGTATAACATGACAAAATCCTAAACTCATCATAAAGAAATCATCTCGACAAGACTGGTTTAAATTAGAGGCACCTTGGCTGAAAAGTAGGGCAAGTCAAAAATTAGGGGGTGAGACGTATTGAATCTGCACCACCAGAATGGCCTACATCAAACCATGTTTTGATTTCATAGTGGCAACATATGTCCGTTTCAAAATGTGAGTGAATAAAACCCATCACAGGATATTTAATTTAATCGCTGGACAGAATCCAGAAAAAGCTCCAAAAACTGTGTTTTAATGTTGCAACTGCCAAGTCTCATAACACTTAAAGCTGCAGTTGTGTGGATGAGTGATAGCGGCGGGCTGTATTTGCGCCGTTTTGCCACCACGAGGCACTGTGGGAGGTTATTGAGCTGGAGTGCTTGATAACATGCCACTGACAGCCTCTCTCTCAAGCCCACTCACAGGGAGAGCATCGTCTTCCTGGAGGAGGAAACAGCTTTCACTCTGCACAGCAAGCAAAACAAACTGTGCCTATACTCTGCAGTGTATAGGGTACCAAAGGGCATGGCACACTCCAGAGTTTCCACCACTCCCATCAAAGTGGTGACACTGGTGGCCAACAAATGAAAATGACACTTCTGACCAAAGACGGAATGGACACTCGAGTAGGAAACACTGAGTAAATGCAGGAAAAAAAGGCACTGTTCTTCCATGAAGGCGCCTGTTTGCTTCATACAATTCTTCTATGCGATATTGTGCTAAGTTGGCCCATCAACTGAGAGAATCTGTTTTTAATTGTATATCACTGAATATGCAATTGGATACTTGTTGAAATATTATTTCATTATATACTACAGCAATAAAAGGGGTACACACTGCATGGTTTTGCCTATAAAGCAGATTCTTCATATTGGAGTGAAGATCGTTGTGGCTACAGACCACAACATGTGTGAAACTGTTGGTGATTAAGATAAATGCACGTACAATTCATTTATTAAGTGCATTACTCAGCATCCCATCCAAAAGCCATAACTTAACTTAAATCAGACCCAGAGCCCCTGGTGGCAAGGTAAAGCCAGATTTTCTAACTGCACCAGATCGGCCTGGCCTGGATCTCTGAGCCTGGTGAGAGGGGCCCAGGAGGTTGGCTGCCTCCCTCTGCCATCATCTGGAAACCATCAGGATAAACAATGGAGTACTCCAAACCCCCCTATCCCACCCCACCCCCTTCCCTCTCTCTCTCTCTCTCTCTCTCTCTCTCTCTCTCTCTCTCTCTCTCTCTCTCTTTCAATCTCTCTCTCTCTCTCTCATTCACTCTCTCCCCGACTCCCATGCTCCCACGGGACGTTCATCCTGGAGAACACAAGAACACTAAACCCATCGGATACCATGTGATCAATTACTCCACACTAACAAACCCAAAGCTCTCTCCCTTGCTGTGTTTAATTTGGATTGCACCCCCAGCATCAGGGAGAAGCCCAGCTGTTACCAAAGGAAAACACCAGATAAATGCCCGGACTGACATCCACAGAGAAAGGCCTTGTGTGTTTTTAGGACTCCTATGTAAGCTTAGGTAATATTTTTTTCATTTCCTTATGCAAGCAAGCAATCATACATCTACAAGAGGGTTTCGAAACCTTTAATATTAGAAAGGGAGGAAAAATCCATTTGTGATGCAACTTAAGACCAATGGAGGCCATATCAAAATAAAAATTTAAGTAACAGTTGGATGCATTCACCGACATTGCATTCAAGTGGATATTCTATACTGATGTGACAAAACCATCACATTTTGATCTTGTATGTGAATTTTAACAAACAAGATTATATTTCTACTTACAGTTTTGATGGGGTAACTGGTAATTGTGATAGAATATCTACCAAACACTGACATTTGGGATGAATTTGTTGCAAAAAAACAGTAAAATGTTCTTTTTCATGCTTTTGCACCATCACATAAAATGTACTCTTCTCGACAAATGATGCATTTATACCAACTTTCACCTGTGTCATGTTTATCTTGACAACTGTATTTTTGTTGCTGTGGTAAGCACTCCTGCAGCCGAGGCAGCTGTATAGATTAAGACGACGCAGCTAACACAGTCATAGTTATAAAGGGTGGGTAGCATAACTGCACAGACATGTCCTGATTTTGTCCATGCACAGCTGTTCTCACTGTGCCACAGATGCTGAACTCAGCATATCTGCTCTTCACATACAGTACATTTGAATGCAGAGGAAACCAACGACTGATATTCCCCTTCCCCTCTAGTAAGCATTCCTAGATGTGTTTATGCCACAATAAAGACGACAAGCAAACTGTGAGCACGAACCGCAAGGCTGTGATTCAAGGAAATGAGATGTGAGACGCTCCCCGTGCTCCGCCAATGGCAGCAAACCTATGTCCTGTTTTACACAATGGCATTTCCTCCTTTCCACAAAATATCACTCCAAATGCTCCACAAATGGAAACATCCAGCTATCAAATAATTCAACACACAATAACGGAGCTGTAATCCTGCAAAACGCCCTTTCGGCAAATCTTGCACGTCAGCAATACAACGAGGATTAACCGTCCCTCCCCCAAAACAAACATGAGTTCATGTAAACAATTGGAGGCCGGACACCAGTTGATTGCTTTTCTGCTTTCCCCACAGATGTCCAGGAATTGCATCATTTTTACAACGTGCGTTACCAGTACACACACTGTTTCCAGAGACATTACACCTCTCAGAATCCATTTCACACATTGTGCTGCTTTCACAAAAAACGGGATCATCTATCAAAGCAAGGCAATGATGATGTCTGTACACACACACTGCCTGTTCCAGAGTCTGACTGAGCTCAGATCTTGGCCGTGGCCGAGTTGACGACTTGTACAGCTGTACAGCGGTGTTATGTTTCACATGGAGTGAATGACAGGGGCAGGTGGGCTGGCGCAACAGCAACATATTCTCAGCTTTATTTCAAAACATGGCTGAGCGAGATTCAAGGAAGCTGTTATCAAAATCTTATGATGGATGAAGGGAGGGAAGGTTACTCTTTGTGATGATGAGGTTCTGGTGAAGTGATTCTCGGGGCCCCCGGAGGCTCCTCGTGGGCTTCCCAGGGGTCCCTGACGAGATAACGAAGAGTTACATTTCACTGTCACGTGCAGTAATTGGTGCAGAAAGATAGGCAGAGTCATACTGAGGGAATGATTATTCTGATCAGAGGTTTCACTCTCTGCACTGCTGTCACTGTCCCACCAGGAATATAAAGGTCTGCACTGAATTGCATCTTGAAGTGGCAGCCAACAGTTCCTCTCATTCAAGTCCACAGCCATAGCAGGCATTGCATAATATCTGCTAACAAGAGGAGAGCAATCCATCTTAGTCTTCATCACCCCCTCATACTGCCCCCTTACCTCGCCAAATAGATTTGGAGCTCCTAAGTAGGGGAGAAATCCATTTAACATATGTAAAGTAAGAGCTCCTTTAATGACTTTCTGTCATTACAATACTTCACTAAATTATATAGTGTCAAAAATGGTAAAGCACAGTTCAATATGCTGCTGACAGACAAATAACTCTTGCACAAACTATCAGGAAAGTCCATGCTTGTGAGAATAAAACAATATGACCACTGAAATTAATATCAAAACAGAAATGGAAAATAAAAATCCTATCAGAAAATGGGTCTTCATGATAGAGCTGATTTCACAAAAATTTCACACCAAGAAAATGCATCATTTTTTAAGGTGAAATTTAAGTCTTAAGGTAGTATTTACCAGTATTCTTTTGAGGTCTTGAATTTATGTAATTAAATTCATGACAATTTTGTTAAAAAACAAAAAAAATCTGATTTTGCAGACACTCTGAATTCACTTTATGCAAAAAACACTAAACCAAAAATGTGGAAATAAGTGTATTTAAACTCACAGACACGCTGTCTGTTCACACTCTTTTGTATTCATTTCCCTTTCCTGCCTCTCACATGTCCTGGAAAATGCAAAAGATAATAATGACTGATGACATAGTCCCCCAGGATGTCATCTACTCCTGAAAACATGTAAGCATAAGCCCAAACAAGAAGCACAGAGAAGCTCCAGATAAACCGAGCTCCACAACATTCATATTATATGTTCATGTGTTTGGGCTGCATGATAGCCACTGGTTATCAGAGGGAGTCTATCTACCCCACATTCCAGTGTTTCCTCTATCTTGCTCATCCTCCTCAGCAGATGCTCCGGCCAAAAGAAACAGAAACCCCAGTCAGGGCAGATAACATATTTATCAGCAGCAAAAATAAAAGGACCAAAGCAATCTTAATCAGCCAGTCTTGCTTGAGATTCAGCAGTCACAAACGCTGCTGTGAATTGAGTCACGGCACATGAATAGCAATGCACCGCAAAGGGCAATAACAGCACTGATATCCACTGGTAAATATATGTCAATCTTTAGACCGAAACAGCAGAAAAAAAGCAGAATAAAGTTGAGAGTTTAGCAATTAAACATCAAGCATTTGTTTTTGAGGCTTTTTTTTTCTCTTTTCTTTTTGTTTCTAATCCTGCTGTGTTCACATAGAAAACACACACTTCAGCCAAAGTCTCCTACAGAAATTACTGTTGAAAGTAGCTCCCTTCAGATATGGTGACAGAGAGGAGCAAAACTTCAGAGCAATGATTTGGACCAGGCCTAAACAGATGCATTGGTTTGCCAGCACACTGGGCCAATATAGAAAGACTTTTTATTAAATATCAGATATCGGCCGGTGTCATTCACCCTGAAATCTAGTCATTTTTCTTCTGCTTCTGCTTTTCTTCACTCGACACTGTTGTCAGAGGCTTCTCTGTCCAAAGTCATTTACCAAACCGGCCTTTTTCTCCCCATTTAAACATTATTAAACACTATTTAAAACTCTCTACCGATGATTCCTCGGTTCATTCATTTCCTGCACAGCTGTTTCCAAAAACAAGTCGTGCCATGTCCTGGATGCAGACGTCTCTGCGTCGCTGACCACTGGCACTTCAAATGAGTCTCTGATAGCCTATCTTCTGCCAGCAGAGTCGTCTGCACAGACGGAGGGACGAGGATGACTGTGGCCAAGCGGAGCTGAGCGAACAATACAGCCTGACTTCCTGACCTTTGGTTCCACAGCCCCTTCGGAGAAACAATACACTCCTTATTTAGCCCAAGCCCTTCCCACCATACAGCCATTTACTGTCAGCACACTGTCACTTGTGTATTCTCTTTACAGTAACAGAGTTCAGCAGCTTCATTGGCAAAGGGTCACTAAAATGTTATGACCTTGGGTTTTGGGGTACAAGGGACCAAAGTGGGGGCATATTTATTACATTATGCAGACTGATTGGGTTAATAACACAACCAGTCATACACTGGTAGAGATTGAAAGCAAGTTGATGATCAAAAGAGTAGAGTTTCTGGGTGATTTTTGCATGATCATTTCTTAACACTGTTTTTTTTAAGTATTTTTTTCTCTTACCCCTGTGGTTTCTATGATTTTGGCAACCCAACGTACAGTAAAAATCTATAGTCTACCTATTTCAGTTGTCTTGGGCACACTAAATGCCACAGATTCCAACCAACAAGAACAAAAAGCAGTTTGTTCATTAGCTACAGCTACAGAACATCCAGCACCGCTCCGGCTGAAGAGCCCTTTTGTCATGAAGATGGCTCCTTCATCATTGCTTCGGGCCTGAAATATTAGCAACACATGATAAAATCTGACATCATCTTCCTAAAACAGAGCGAGAGCAGCACGAAGCCAGTCGAAATGGTTTCCAGATTTTGCACATTTAAAGGGGCGGGGCTGCACGAGGAATCGTAAATATCTTCAAGTAATCCTTTAACGTCTTAACCTCCTGGTGACGCGAGTAACCTAACTCTTAACTATGCTGACAACAGGATGTTTACCGCTTCTCCAGCCAGGATGGCACGGGATAGTATATCTAATGCTTTTAAGGAGGTGTGCAGCTTCTGAAGTCGTGGGCTCTACCTAAGCTGTTTTTCTCGCTTATTTTTGATACCAACAAAAGAGTGGGATCCTTAAGCGGCACCCATCGTTATCCCCTGCATTGCATTATGAAAGAAGCAGGCTTTCAGGGTTGGCAGGACACGGGCCCCATTCTACTTTCCTTCTCTGGCTGAAAGGCTGCTAAAGCAAAGAGGACACCCTGCTCACCCACTTCCTGTGTGCTTCTTCTCCCCTCTTACTGAGCCATGACATTCTTTGATTCCTATCCACTGCAGCTCCAAACCAAAGCAGTCAGTCAGCTATGGAGGCCTGGGACAGGCATTCCACAATCTCTTGTATACTGCTGCAAACAATATTCTTTTTCCACTCTAAACACAGCTTTTAACCAAGTACTTAAGAAATACTTGGATTTGCCCATTCATTACCATTATGGATCTCTGATCTCCACTTGGAGGACACATGTTGTACCAATAATTCTGTTTAGATGATGTGCGTTGTTTCCCTCCCCCCACTTTCATCAGGTCACACATCAGAGAGGTTGAATCCAAGTTGGAATAGCCGGGGAGAAGACCTCAGCTGTAAAGGTACAAGAAGTACTTGCCGCAAAGCAGTATCAAAATTGCTTTAAGGCGAACGTAAGGTTATTATTTACAGAATTTCAACAGGATGTCACTGCTTATATGGCTTTTTAAATCATTCACATTTGTCAATTTTAACCTGATAGGTTTTGATAATTCATTTTAGTGAGAAACAGATCTTGTGAAGTCTTCCATTGTCTCATTGGCTCGATAAGAAAGCAATTTTCAAAGCTACTTTATACAAATGATCTATATAATACATAATTGCAATTTCACCAACTTTTTCAGTCTGCTCTTTTTCAGTTTCTCCGTCTCTACACAGTCTGAACATCCTGTCCATCACTCATTCAATCATTTCCATTACATCTGATAAATGTCAGGCATTTCCCTATGAAAATGATCAATAGGCAAATCCAGCTGCACATAAAGTGGCAGTAATATTTCTTTCCCATTTCGAGTGGAGTGCTCGCTCAGCTCCACATAAAAATCCTATCGTCTTTCATTAAGGCTGGCTTACAGATCGAATCTAGCATCTGCTGCTCATTACCAACCTGTGGTGGTACAACTAACTCAAGTATGTGCGTAAAATATGTGCTGTGGAATCTGTTTCACACTGAAAAAAAAGAATACAAGCATAAGATTGTGGTTTGCAACTGGTATGACTAACAAAGTTCAATGAAATCAGTGTATACAGTGATGAACAGTTTGCCAACCATAGAGAGAGCTTTTTGAAATCTTCTGTCTTTAAATTGTTTTTATCAGGCTACACTTCATTTGTCCTAGGTAACATCTCAGTGAATTTGATACACAGCTCAAATGACCCACCTGTTTCAATTTAGGGCCACTGCGTGAGTGTGGATCTGCAGCTGTCTGTACTTTGGCCAGAAGGAGATGTAAAGCATCAGAGACCATATTGTGCACCGCTCACCTGAGGGCAGTCTTTGATGTAGTGTCCTTTGTTGAAGCAAAGATGGCACAGGTAGTTGGGTGGTGGCCGTTTGCTGGGCTTGCGTGTCTCCGAGGACAGGGAGAGGTCTGAGAAATGGTCCGTCAAAGAGCTGAGGCCCTCCACGATATTGTTGAGCGAGCCGTATGGTGAGGAGCTCTTGTAGAAATTGTTGTTCAAGGCCTGGTGGGCAAAAGCGTAACAGAGCAGCAATGATCAATCAATGAAAACTGAACCATGTGAAGGCAAGGATCAGACAGACATAGGTAGCTTTACACACAAAGATGTCTCTCATCCCCTCCTGAGCTTTGTTCAAACCCACAGAAATGTTTTTTAGATTCTAGCTGAAATCCCAAAGTTTCCAAAGTTGCCAGATATGTCCTGCTGACTTCCAAAGACATGCATAAAAAATGATGTACAATACATGTAGATATTTTCTGTTTGATGTAATGCAGCCATAAAACAGCTGCATCTTGGATTGAATATTTCTCTCAGTGTAAGTGTGATGTACCTTCAGTAACCAGCAGATACAGAATTTGTATGGGACATTGTTGTACAATATGGCAACAATGTATTTTGAGGCTACTTCAAAGGAATATTAAGACAAAATCAGAATTTATGGGGTTTATCTATAGTGGGATTATAAGACAATATGACCCCAAAATTGCATAAAAAAGCATTTCCCTAACAGTTTATTGGTCCATCACACTGTCTGATTCCCCTGTTTACCACTCTTGCTACTTTGTACAGCAGAGGACAGTCAGTGGACATCATTTCATTTCTGCAGATGTGCTGCATTTACTCTTTGAGCTAATAGTGTCCATTTCCTTGACAGAACAAAATGCCTTTGTCGTGCATTATTCCAACTGGTCCCATTGAGGCAGCACAATCACCATCATTGTGTTTGTGGAGGAGATGGGTGCTATGGTACCACAGAGCAAGTGTGAAGAACAGGCTTGCAGGCGCTGGCTGTTTACCCTCAAGACATCACAGAAAAGGAATTGTGTTCAGATGCACGGCGATGTCAACCGCACTGAGGGATGTTTTCCCTGAGACATCAATCTGCTGTACGTCCAGTGCCATGTGTGTGTCGCCTTTGAGGGATAAACATCCAACTCAGCACCAGGCACTGCTGAAACAGTGAGACACACATGGAACCAGACTACTCCCTGCTTGATTCACTTACCAGTGTCACCTCCTACTGTGATGTAATTTGAATCACTTTATTTTAAAAGTTAAAAATGACAACTCAAGTGAAAGTAATTGGTTAGGTTTTGGTGCTCGTTATGCTCTACAAGCCTTACTTCTATTTCATGCATAATGTATTTTTGAGACTTTTCCTGAGCGGGATGGTAATTAAATTGAGCACCACCAGGTCCCACTGCATACTCCTCTGACCAAGGGGAAGCCGACCTGGGTGAACTCTTACATTCAACCTCTTTAAACCTTGTGAGAGGCCTTTCTCAACCTGCCATACCTCCTTGAGCTGCGTAGTGACACCAGAACAGTCTGAACACACACAGGCACTATACCAGGGTACAAAACACATATTCATATACTACCCACTCACCACAGTACTACCCAATGGAGGTATGCAGGTGAGGTTTACTGTATGGCTAAGGAAAATAACCTAGAGTCAAATATGGGACAGTGTAATATTCATGTAACAGCCTTGAAGAGCAGCTTTTGACAAACAGCATCAGGTCACATCAGCCATCAGACCACAATAATGCATCAGGTGAATAAACCTCAACAAAATAGTTTCATCTGCAATACAGTGAAATAAATGAACATGGTGGGAAAAAACACTATGTAATTGGTGACAGTGTAACAGCGGGTTAATTCTACCTCACTCCTCAGATGCAAGAAGTTGTTGAGATAGTTGGAGCTGAGCGCAGAGCTCAGCTCAGCTGCGCTGCGCTTGCTGTTGTTGAGGTCCTGAGGAGAACTCTCCGACTCGGGTCTGAACGCATCGAAAGTACTGGTCTGAGTGTCCTGCAGAGACATGTAGACCCAGTTCAGCAGCTGTGCTGGTTGGTACACAGGCGCACCCGCGTCTATGGCAGACATCATCTTGTTTTCAGGAGGAATGCGCCTCTTGGAACAGCACCGACAAAACCGGAGGATTTTCTAGATCACCCCAAGACTCTTTTCAACCATCCCACTTCTTCGGCTCTATGGATTGGATCCTTGCATTCACCCGAGGAGTCCTACGGGACCCCCGTTCCTGGAGTATGGTCACTCGGGCACCGCGGTGAAAGCATGACAGAGCAGAAAGTTTTTGCCAGTCAAAAACCTGTGCGCTCTGAGTTTGTGGGGCGCTCCGTCCCGGAGTCCTGGTTGCGTCACTCCGAATAGGAGGTCCAACATGAGTGTGTATCCTTCTGGTTACCATTTCATTAGCCTACACATCTTACCTCTCAGGTTGTTGCTTTTTAAACTGCATGTCAGCCTTGTCATACTACCACCTTCGGAGATTTTATCTAATTTTAACAAATTTGGAGTTAACCACAACCTGCAGTCTTTGCATGTTTTTTTGGCATGTTTAGAAAAAAGATGTATCTAGAAATATATGATAATTCAGTACAAAATAATCTTCCAAATCTCCCTTATTATCTAACCACAAGCCTTCTTTTTCAAAGTACCCTGTCAAATGGAAGGAATGTTAGGAAAGTACTTCATGTACGTTTAATAGCGTTGCAGTTGCACCAGCTTTGAGTTAGTAATGAATAACAATTTGGTTGCTAAAAGAAAAAGTACTTAGGATTGTTTCCTTTATTTTGCAATTATAGAATTGAAAATGTCTGTGACCCCTGAATATCGATTAGTCTTTAGTGTCGGTCATCATCACACCCGCAAAGCCACCAAAACCCTGGTTTTCACCTAGAACACGGATAGGACTGACAACAGCTCACTTTCACACTGCCTGCAGCTCTGCACTGTGCAAATAGTAATCAGAATACACCACTGTAACAAAGAGCTACAAGGCCAGTAAATGCCTTGGCCTGTCATACACGCTCTGCTGCACAGTGGTTTGCTGCCATCTAACGCTTAAGGTCAGTACTGACACATGCAGCCAAATGAAAATCCACTGAATGACATACTTCTCAAATTTCACGATGCAGTCCATATTACAGCATAATGTATCACTACTCTGAAGTAAGTTTAGACCTATGGACTTTTCCCCATAAATCTACGGGGTTCATTATGGTGTGAGGGCTTGTTGTGCTCAACTCTAAAAAAAAAAAAAAAAAGGTGGAAATACTGAACCTCTAATGTTTCGATTATTTAAGAGACTGAGGTATTGTTAATTGTAAGAGTCGATCCCATGTGGCCCGCAGGTGGATCTAGGCTGATGCTGCCTTCAGGTGCTTCAAGTAAGCTCCTACTTTCTATATCGCAGATTGAAAATAGCCTACCACTTGTTGCTTGCGTGTGATTGCAAACAGTGACAAAGCGCTGGAACAGTAGTTTTTGGTGGCTGTTGTTTTATTGTAGAAATCAAGACTTAAAGGGCTTCTTTGCGTCGCGGCGGCCGAGCAAAAGACGACAAATTGCGCACCAGGCGTTAAATCCACGTTGTAAATCATTTAGCAGCAACTGCGGTATTTACGACACCAGTAAAGGCTGCACCGGTAAATAATGGAGCAGCACCAATAGTGAATAAAGGAACACGTCTCACAGAAAACATACAAGTCTATCTAACTTCCAATCCCAGGTTGCCCATTTCAGAGAGGGTTTATTGTGATAAATGTGTGTGTTTTGGCCATGACGCACGACCCAGTGAGTCAATATCAGACTTTCCCCGAGTCTGCTGACTTTGGGTAACACCATAGAAATCTATTGAGCAAAGGTTAAAGCTGCAGGAAAGGAAACAATGTTGAGGGCCGGCCCACCTCCAGGCTGCGTATACACTCTGCATTCTGTCTGTCTCTTCCTGGATCACAACTCCGTGTGCGATAAGTAAGTACCGCTATACTCTACAATGTTTTGCATAGTTTTTGTCAGCGAAATGTTTATCTGTCTTATCGGGCGCTGATACAAACGACCGTAACAAACGCGATCTCTAATGTTGCAATCACTTCTATCTGTGATGTTAATCCCGAGCTGGCCTCGCCTAATCACACACTCCCATTAACGGTGGGTGTTCAAACTGAGCCGTCGCCTCCACCGCCGCCGCTTTAAAGCGTGTCCCGCAGGTGAAATGTCACGTTATTTAACGGATTGTATTACTTAATCCCGTTTCCACTTTGTATGCAGACGGGATGCTACATGCTACAGTCAGTGTAACTTCGCCTGGGTGGGATTATGTAACAGCGGCACAAGCTGCGGGACACAGAGGAACAGATGTCGGGGTGAAGGGCCAGTAGATTTATAGTCATTTAAGGCAAAATGTGGACACGATGCTTCTGGAAATAGTTCACTGTAGCCTAGCTGAGCTGATAGCTTGTTGGCGTGTTCAGTAAAAAAGGCCTATGCTTCAGTCAAATTATCCTTTGTTGCCTTCAAGTGCTGCTCGTAATTTCGTTAAGCTCCAAGTTAGGAAGTCGTGCCGCGCCCTGTGATACATGATGTCCCATACGTTACAAAATGTGTCATGTAGCAGAAGTAGCAATATGGAGGTGGTTGATTTAATTCAGACATCAGGCTGCACAGAACTTGACTGGGCTGCATTGGCAGAGTGAAGTGGAGCTAAATAATGCATCTGTAGTGTGAAAAACTGGGATGTGCAGCAGTTCATGTATATGTCGCCTCTGTTCAGGAAATTGCATTGAGATTGATTTAACATTTACAACAAACTAATAAATCACCATCCGTTTCATTCAGTAATATAAATAGCAAAATTCAGCAACAGCATGGAATTGAGCATAAACATTAAAAATAATAAAAGCTGAAAATTGAAACAAAGAAATACGAATAATTTAGACAGAATGCTTACAGCAGCCAGACTTAATTAGTTACAGTAGTTTTGCATGCCATTTGTTTTTAGCATGGTTTCTATGTTGTAGTGTATGCACAACGTAGGAGGCATGGACTTTTCAAGTGGGCGGCGTTCTTGCACCACCTTGGATTTTTTTCCTATAAAAACCTCATTTTTTTGACTCCTCGCCCGATTTAAACACAGTTTCTTTAAGAATTGCAAGGGAAATTTGAATAAACTGAAAATTTGTACAGTTATGGTAAATACTTTTGTTTGGTCGTATGTGTGCTCAACTATCAGCGTTGGTATGTCTGACAACACGTGAAGGCCTCATCCGCACGGTCCAGGGAAGAACATGGAGTGATAAACCGGGAGAGGAGGGCGTGACGCCAAAATGACCTTCAACATGCGGGTTATCTGCCGCATAAAATAACAAACTAATATAAGTAATCATTTAGTTAATATTATGTAATAAATAAAGTGCACTACATCTGCAAAGTGTACCTTAATTTTTCATGGCCAGGTGTGTTAAAGGTGGCAGAGACAAAGATCATTAAAAAGTGGGTTCTGCAAGCTAGCTTGTAGGTTTAGCTGTTCAGGGACCTTTGCATGTAGTGGTTTCAGGTCCCTTATTCCAGATTGCACACTGCAGAGTCCCCTGTAGTGTTTTTTTTTTTTTTTTTTTTTTTTTTTTTTTGCTAGGGAGGAAGGAAAACATGGATAGGAGATTGAGATCTGCAAAACAATTAGAATACTCTTATATAATCATCCCATGCTTGGAGATATAGACACATGGAAATTGTGAGCGCAGTTTTTTGTCCTTATTATTATGGACTTTGTTGGTGACAGTAATGGAAAACAATGTAAGCACTTACCACCATGAGTATTTTTCTTGGTTTGAAGTGTTCATTGCTTTTTTTAAAAAATCTGTTTGCACTAGTTTGTGTGACCTTGAAAATGGTCAGGATACAACCTATGACAATCTCTTTTGAGGTTCTGAATGAATTCACAGAAGGGGAAGGGTGGAACTGTTTATTCGGCTGGTGCCACATGGATGTAGTGCAAGGGGTTGGGGGTGGATTTTTGTCTTTTTATACACCAGGCCCATTTAATATTGGCTATGAAACACCATGAGTGCATCAGACAACTGATCTCCTCCTCCTCTTTTTTCTGGCATTACAAATTCTGTCTCACCTCTAGGTCCTGAAGATGAGCTACCCTGGATACCCTCCTCAACAGCCTGGGGGCTACCCACCACAACAAGGGGGGTATCCACCTCAAGCTGGTACCTACCCTCCTAATGCAGCAGGCTACCCTCCTAATACAGGAGGCTACCCCCCACAGGGAAGTGGATACCCACCCCAGGCTGGGGGTTACCTTCCCCCAGCAGGCGGTTATTCTCCAGCACAGGGGGGCTACCCTCCCCAGCCTAGTGGTTACCCTTCCCAAGTGCCAGGCTATGCCCCTCAGCCTGGAGGCTACCCAGCCCAGTCTGGAGTAGGAGGATACCCCTCCATGCCTGCTGCAGGTGAGGCTGCATGTTGTCATTAATTTTATTTATCATGAGTGTTTGTGGATGAATTTAGAGCAACAGGCAACAGCCATTTAATCTCTGTTAGGGCTGGGCATTATTTTGGAAATCAATATTATAATTTGTGTTTGATATATAGAACGATATGACAAAGGCAAAATCACATGCTAATATAGTGTATTAGTAGAATACATCCATTTCATATATATCGTATTCTATAGAGATTTTGCTGATATATTTCTTTATGCATATAGTCTATGCAAAGGTTCAAAGGTGAAAGATCCATAGATATTCTATAAATATTTTAGTATATTTTATTTTTTATTACTATTATGGAGTATGCAAAGGTTTTTTTTTTTTTTCTTGTATTCTTTGTATCAGACCACTTTCACGATCAGTAAAGCACATCTATAGTGTAGACACCAGTACTGTGTGTTGTGATCTTCCAAAATCACCATATCATCATGATAATCAAAGAAGATGAACATTATATTGGATTATTGCACAGCCTTCATCTCTGGTATGGTTGGTTACCCTTTGAATGCAGTCCCTTCTTTTGAGTGTCAATATCTTGTGTGCAGGAGGAGGCTGGGGTGGAGCACCGGCTGGCTTTGGAATGGTACTTTGAATCTTATCTCACCCTTGACCCCTGCACCACCATCTTACTAATAACATATGGACTGACTTCAGCTAAATCTCTTATTTGCTCAAATCACCTTATCTAGACTTTCTGCGCCTGCCCCACCATGGCTATATTTGTGCTATAGGACTTTGTCGCCATGTACTCACCACTTACAGCTGTCCTCTGTTTGCAGCCAGGAGGGGCTCCGCAGGGGTACCCAGGGGGACCTGCCCCGGGTCAATCCATGCCAAATTACCCCGCTGCCCCAGCAACTAACCCATCCACGCCTGGATATGGAAGTGGTGTCCCTTCCACCCCGCAGGCACCTGCCATTTCAGTACGCCTCTTTAAGCTTCCTTTATTTTCATTCTGCGACTTGTATGAAACTGTTCTGGTGCACGTACTGGTGAAAATACATTGGCTGGAACTCCTTCCTCTTGTTGTGTTTCTATGAGCAGAAAGGATACAGGGGTTCTATTAAAGACTATCCCGGGGCTGATCCACTGAGGGATGTGGAAGTTCTTCGAAAAGCTATGAAGGGTTTTGGTCAGTAAATTATAATTAAGTAATTCTTATTGTTAGAGTAGTGAATGTATATTTGCATAAGTTATTTAATCCTTACTGAACACTGATAAACAGTTTGTATGCTTATCAACACTATTGGTCCTAATAAACGTCTCGAACAGGCACTGACGAGGGCGCTATCATTGAACTTCTTGGAAGTCGCACCAACAAGCAGAGGGTTCCGATGGTAGCTGCCTACAAAACTACTTATGGGAAGGTGAGATTTACAGAAAACCAGTTGAAATTGCCTCTGTTGGTCATGAAGACCATATGGAAATTGTATCTAGGCTGATCTTGCTGTTACAGTCTTGCTCTCTTTCTTTTTTTAGGATTTAATCCATGATCTGAAGTCTGAGCTCACTGGAAACTTTGAGAAACTGGTTCTTGCCATGCTGATGACGCCTGCGCAGTTTGATGCATTTGAACTCAGAGAGGCTATAAAGGTCACAGGCTCAAGTTCTTCCTTGCCTTAGCAGATGCTTCAATTTTGGTTTTGAGCTCCAAACCACATTGCATGAGTCATCATTATAAAATGGGAAAAAAAAACTTTCCTAAATTTGAGCAAAGTTCAGACAGTTGGAGACTTGAATCATTGGCAACAACTAATGACTGTTACTGTAACCTAAATTTATTTTGTCCTGTGCACCATTCATGCTGTAGGAAGTAGGTGTTTATTAGCTGGTCTTTATTTTTCTCCGCAGGGTGCAGGAACCGATGAGGCATGCCTGATTGAGATCCTGGCGTCTCGTTCCAATGCAGAGATCCGCGAAATCAATCATGTCTACAAATCTGGTGAGGACTCGTCTAGTCATTTCCATTTTTGGGTCAAGTTTCCATGATATAAAACAGTGCTACCTGTGTAATCAGCATGTGCTCCACTGAGTGATAGAGTAGTATGGTGCTGTGTAACGTCTGTGTTGTTTTAACCTGTGGTGTATTACATCTTTATGCAGCTCATACAGTTTTCTACTGAAGTGTTCTTACATTTTAGTAGGTTAAATTATCAAAAACCAAGATTCAAATCATATAGCCATGAAATGCTACCATATTTAGATTGTAAGGATCTCTATAGCTACACTGTGAAAGGAGAATGTGAACAGTTTGACTGGAGGCGTAAGAATCCGCCATTGTTCCAACTGAACGCATCTTTTTTTTTTTTTTTTTTTTTTTTTTGGTTGAAGAAGAACATAACCTATAGGGTGTTAAGGAAATATTTATCCTAATTTTACACTGCATTTTACACTGCATGCATCCTCTACTTAAACATCTCAGTCTAAGAGGTATTTATTTTTATTTTTGGCAGCATAAAATTAAGTTGTATTCTCATATTCTTTTAGCAGGAAACTTAATCTTGGAAAAGAAGCTTTGTGTAAATGCAGAACACAAATGAAAATGAAAATGAAAATGAAAAAATTAGCACTACCATTGTGAACCAGCGCTTCTCAGCCTCAGAATGTCTTTAAAACCCACTTAAGCTTTTTTGGTTTAGTGTTATTGAATTTCATTATTGTGGTAATATATAGTATATCCATGTTTGTACATTGTAAACTCAGGTAGTTTTGCAGATCAGCTGGATTTTATTGATTTTTATTGATTTTTGATTTTACTTTCCCTCCAGAGTATGGAAAGAGTCTGGAGGACGCCATCAGCAGCGACACCTCGGGACACTTCCGTAGACTCCTGATCTCTCTCAGTCAGGTAAGCGCTGACTGGATATTGTTTGTGGTGAATAATTTGTCACACCACAGATCACAGATTTTTGCTCTGTCAGTGTAGCATGTTTTTTTTTTTTTTTTTCACTAAAGCAGTTTTTCTTCCTCTTTTCAGGGAAATCGTGATGAGAAGGAAACTGTTGACATCTCCCTGGCCAAACAGGACGCGCAGGTGCTGCTTTAAAGTTCCTATTATGTACCAACACATTTGGAAACAGTATGCTACATGATGTTCCTGTTCTAATCTGTGTGTGTGTGTGTGTGTGTATGACAGAAACTGTATGCTGCTGGCGAAAACAAAGTGGGAACTGACGAGTCTCAGTTTAATGCCATCCTGTGTGCTCGCAGCAAGCCTCACCTCCGAGCAGGTGTGTGTTTAGTCTTCCTCATCAATGTGATTCCTCTTCCTCAGTCACATCAAGTTCTTCCTTAGGTCTCCTGCTTTGTTCTTGTCACAACATCATGAATGCGTTTTTTGGAACACAGTTCATAGTTTACAAAGAGGAAAAGGTTATTCCAGACAGGGAATGTCAGGGAATTATTGGGAATATCGTGGAATTTCATCAGACTAAATTTAAAAAAACAGTAACTTCTTATTCACCTAAAGTGATATTAATATTGTGTCCATACATGCATGCATAGTAATTATACATAGTACATAGTAATTTTTGTTTGAACAGAGTAAATCAGAATATTAAAGTTAAAAAAAAATATGACCTCTGAATTTGAGCTATGTTTAAAAATTTGGTCAAAGGAAAAAATGTCATGTTATGTATATGTAGGTCATGGAAATTCAACATTTTACTCATGGATAGTCATAGAAAAGCCAGTAAATTTTACATGTGACACAGAATGGGAACCCCGTAAAAGCTACCAATCTGTGATCTTCATTTTCATGCATTGTTTGCATTTATTTGTGAGGCTGTACAGCTCAGTATCGACTGGTAGGCTGCAGTTGTGGGTGACATTTGCCACCCGTTGTGGTTGTAACCATCCTGTGGCTCCTGTGTCCATCAGTCTTCCAGGAGTACCAGCAGATGTGTGGCAGAGACATTGAGAAGAGTATCTGCAGGGAAATGTCTGGACATGTGGAGGATGGCATGGTGGCTGTGGGTACGTTCTTGACACCGTTATAAAGCCTCTGCAGTGCCAAAATACTGCAGTGCCAAAACCACACTCAATCTTATCTCTTATCTCTATTCTGCACTTATTCTATTTTGTTTCCTGTGGGTGAGATGAACCTGAATTCCCCATGCATGGCGTTTTAGAGCATATTTGCATTCTGGTTATTTTCGAGGAGCATTGCTTAGTGGGGTTTTGCTGTACCATACAAGATTTGTCCATTTGGAGCTTTATTTATAGGTTCAGATGGTAGCCTCTAACATCTGTATTTGCTTCCATTTTCCAGTGAAATGCATCAAGCACTCCCCTGCCTACTTTGCAGAGAGGCTCCACAAGGCCATGAAGGTAAACCCACATAAAGCAGTTGTTTGCGTGTCACACTATATATTTGGGCAGCAGGATGGTGAAGTGAATAAGACTGTCCCTTAGCCAGAGATTGCCTTTTCATGCAGCTATGCTCTTAAAGTGTCCTTGAGCGAGACGCTGAGTCCCCGGCAGCTCCAGGGCTGCTGCTCTGATGTTCTTTTGGAGGGGCGGACGAGAAAAGAGAGTTTCCCTACAGGGATCGATGAAAAGTCACGTTGTGATGTGTTGACAGGGAGCGGGGACCAAGGACAGAACCCTCATCCGCATCATGGTGTCCCGCTCTGAGGTAGACATGCTGGACATCAGACAAGAGTATGTGAAGACCTATGGCAAGTCGCTGTACACCGACATCTCAGTAAGTCAAATCAGTGCGGCAAGCACAGCGTCAACTTCATTTTGTTCCATCTTTGTCTAATATCACCTTATCTATAGATAAGGCTTGGCCCTAATCACCATACTTACCAACATATGCAATATTTTCTACATGATGAATTTTGATTCTGACTGGTTTGTACAGTTGAACAAATGCTCTTGATTTAGACTTAGTTTAGATTTTTTACCAGTGCATAAGGGCGATATGCCTTTTTTTGAATATTTGATATGCCTCTCCGATGTGAAAGAGATTAGTCTTTAGCTCTTTTTGAAAGATTTTTAATATATATATTTTTTGCATTGGCATTTGCAATATTCACACACACGAGTGCAAAATATCAGCTATTGGCATTTTCAGTTAAAAAATATTGGTATCAGTATCAGTCATAATATCTCTCTCTCTCTCTCTCTCTCTCCCCCTCTCCCCCTCTCTCTCTCAGAGTGACACCTCTGGGGATTACAAGAAGCTTCTGCTGAAGCTGTGTGGAGGAAGTGACTAGAAGGACAGGACGTTTCCTCTCTCAGCAGGACAGTATAGTCGTCCATATTGTCACAGGAGCTTATACCAGCCTCTGATGCATGCAGTTAATATTATTTTTCTGCAGACAACAGCCAGTCAGTACTAACCTGTTGTTGTTTTTTTTTAAACTATATTCAAAGATGTTTGAATAGGAACTATATAGATATATATATCAAGATTTTTAAAGACTGTCAGATAACTTTTAACCATTAGCTGATAGTTGACAGCCTAGTGTAACAAGTGAGTCCCTGAAAATTGCCCTGGCACGCATCTTTTCATAGACCTGACTAGCCACAACTGAGTCATCCATCCATGTCCACTCGCACGGCCACTTGCATAGTCAAGATACTGTGATTACCAGACAGTAAAATTTATTTAACATGTCCAGCAGCGTTCTAGCCTGTCAGTCTACCTCCATTTGTTTTTACAACTGAAGAATTTCTTTCTCGTTGGAGGATCAGTGCCACATCACAAATTAAGAAAAAGTAAAGAGAATTTGCACTGAAGAGGCTCTTAAGAGAGTTGTTTTTTTTTTTGTTTTTTTTTTGGGTACTAGAAACATTTAAGCACATTTCCATTTCTGTTTCGATATGTTTGAGGGCCTTTCTGCCTTTTTGCCAAGCATTTCAACCTGGAACACATGTCAGTCACTTGACGGCTGACCCCCAAACATTGAGAATGTAAAGAAATCTGCAAGAGGTTTGAATAATGCAGAGTCCTCTGAATCAAATATCACAATGGATATCACAGCCGAAATGCAAAGTAAATACATATGGCCATTTAATGATGCTGTTGCTAGTTGTCACAGTAAATGTCTATGAATTTCAGCCATAAGAAATAAAGCTATTGCTTTACAAAAGTTATCTACTCTGTCTTTAAGGTGTCCCATGCCAGAGTTATTATCCTGCCTGTTAGTCTATGCAAGTTAACCCTTACCTTTGAACATCTCCAGCTACACACCACTGCTTATAATATGCAAGTATTATATGTTGTTGAACAGCTATATACACAATGTTGCCTTTTAATCAATGCTGAAAATCCAAAGCCTGTAAGCAGATAACAACATATGTCATGGCTGCTATGTAAACCGGTCAGAATGGTTGTATGAAAGTTCACCAGCTCTGTTATTTTGCAAGCAGTCCTTAGCTATACTTGAATCACTGCAGAAATGTAATCATTATATTTTCTCTCAGTATCGTCTTCATATCAGTTGAGTATTTGCTACTGGCTTATATATCTTGTTGCCAGTAGAGGGCTCTTGGTTCACATGAAGTGTCATTTTTCTTATGTGTGTGATTGCTCTTTGACTGCTAACTGGAGTTTTGATATAGAGCTGAATAGCTGTTGTACTAACTCTATTTTGCCATTGTCCTTGCATTATGATAATGGTTCAGTCATTGAATTTCAATGACCGCCTTTGTCATTACCTAACATTTTGCCATTTGATAGTTGTGATGCCTCCTGAGACGTATATAAAGCCGCCAGACATTTCAATAAAAAACATTTTGACATCAGGATTGTCTTTGTGAAATCGGGATCATGTGTTTGCATAAAACATCGCCTGCTGATTCTCTGCTGTGAGCCGGCGCACAATGACCGATTTGCATTTCAAAGCCAGTTCCATTTTCCCCACCTTGGCCTGTATTATGAATGCAGTGAGTGAGTCAAGCCCCTCTTCAGAGGGAATATCGGCAGCACCTTCTGTCAAAAGGTGCAAGTAAAGGCTTACATAAGTGACTTCTTCTCTGTGCGTGTGCCTTGCTCCATAATCTGTGGTGGTGGGGGGAGGGGGGAGGGGGTTGTTCAGGTTTGCTTTTCAGTTCATTGGCATGAGCAGTGGAGTGGCGGTACAGAGAGACAGAGAGCTTTTCTGGAAGCTATAAATAGTGTTCCATGTTGGAGTCACTGGCAGTGTCTTAAAGTCTTCTTTCTGTTGTGCTCCATGGCCTCGACTTGAGCTTCGGAGAGAATGTGATGGAGAAGTTAAATGACTTTGCTAAGCCTCACTTCTTCTACACCATTCTCACTTTTTTCCTTATATACGCCTAGGATGAAAGCACACAGCAGCCTGAGGACAAAGAGGGATAAATATTTGATGTGGGTATTTGTGTATTTTCTCTGCAGCAGCAACTGTTTGCCGTGATACCTCCTGAAATATATAGGTCAAAAGGAAGTCTGGCCTCCCATTTGGCTTGTTTTTATTTTTACTCAGGGAGAGACAAAACAGAACACTTCCCTGATCCTGATTTCGAGGCAAAATGACTCTTAATTATTAACATGTGGACGTGATGGGGGCCTATTTGCGGGTGCTGTGCCCTTTTTGGGAGTTGCTCACACACACATGCAGGGTGACACTTTTTATTGGAAGTGTCAGCGGCATGTGCTCGTGCAAGTTGTGCCAATCAATAATGTCCTTTTGCGTCATCGGTACTATAGTGGTAGACGGGGGCTGTCAAGGTCAGCGTGTGATGAGCCGTAGGGCCTCACACTTCCTCATAGCCCTGGAGCTTTCTCCCCTTCTTTAATGATTTACAGCGCAAGACTTTCATTACTAATTTTAGCTACCAATTGTTTGGAAAATAAGACACCAAATCTTACAGATTTTGTTGTTGTTTATTGGGATTCACGCTAGCTGCAGAGGCAACAGCTGCTCTTCCTGGGGGTGCACATGTAATATTCAGAAACAATACAGTGGCACACACAAAATACACACATACAAACTCGCATATACTGTAAAATTTTCCATTGTAGCAAGTCCTTTTGTCTTATATTCAGTGTTAAAATCTTTTTTCTTTTTCATTTTTCTTTAAACAAAGTAAAAGAAATGCCAGTGGGATGAGATAATCCCACTTATTTCCAATACTTAACAACTTTGCAGAATTTTCTTGATAATAAGTGTCATTTTCTTGATATCAGTAGGCTAATCTGCCTTATTCTGCCTCTTTTCAGCATATTTGTGCTTGTACCTAGAAAGCTTCCAGAAACAAGTGAAACTTCATTGGAAAATGAGTTTTTAAACCTGATCTTTCTGTCAGATTTTTTTTTAAATAATAATTTTTAATGAATGTGTGACTAAAAGATGTGTTAAGATGGAGAGTTTTTTGCATCTATATATAGCATAGCTGCATTCCCCCTATACACATGCATAAACATGCATACACATGCACATGGTTGCATTGCCCCCCATACACACAGACACACACACACACACACACACATATATGCAAAACACACAACTAAAAGTCCTGCCTTTATGTTAATGACCTGTTCAAAACAAAAGCTGATCACAGTACAAACATAGATGTACATCATTAATGAGAACAACACTTTGATTTAATTGACTGACTAATCATGCCAGGAATGAAAAGTGATTATATGTGGATATATAAAAATGTATAGACAGTGTTTTTTTGTTTGTGGATGTGTTTGTGGATGTGTTTGTTTGTTTGTTTGTTTTTAAATATAACTCATATAAACATAAGAAAATTAAACATTTTAACAACTGCTGGACACACAATCAGCCAATCTCATCTGAAACATCAGGAGCTTGTTTCACGGACACAGATTAAGCATTGTCCAAGAATGAATTCCAATCCCACTAGATCCCCACTGAATTTAATTTCGTCGACCACTTACCTTAATCCACATCTGCAACACCAGCCTGTAATGTTAGGACTGTGTTGCGGACTTAGACAATCACTAAAGTAAGTATTGACCAAATAGTTGATTGGAGTGGAATTTCCCCAGCCATCCAAAGAGGAATGTGTGGTTAAATGACATTTGGTTGCCAGGCACATAATCCTGCTTTAAACTACATGAGTCCATATGAGCAAATTACAAACCCAAGGATTAGATGAACAACATATCATGAGATGTAGCAGCAGATATCACTATCCAGGCTGCAGAACTAAGCAATACACGCTCCTGAGCTCATTTTCTGATAAAAATTAAAACAAAACCCCATCTAAACTGCTTATTTCATTTGTTTTTGTGTTCTCTTTGTTTGTGCAGACTCACTTTTAACTAAAGAGGTGTTAAAGAATAGGATCATATCCTATCTGCTGGAGGGACCCCCGTCATAGCCACTGTGATGGTTTTAGGAATAATCCCACAGCATTCCAACCAGTTTTTCCTCAGTGAGAGCCATATGGATTTTCCCTGTTAAGTAAATAAATTAGTTGTTATGTAATCAGCTGTATTGTTAAAGCTGTTTGAAAATGAAGTGGGACAATGTATGGGCACACTGTGGACTGAATTAAGCTGCCTAGCCCAGCATGCTTCCATAGCTTACTCCAGATGAGAGTCATTCAAAATCCCTATAGGCAATGCAATGAAGTCCCATAGTAATAATAATAAAGTGTACTAGATCAGCAATCATGGTAAAAGACCTAAAAGCTGATACGTACATGCATCTGTAGAGGTCAGCTGGGTCTTCTAAAAAGGCACAAAGGGAGTTTCATATTGACTCCATTCTGTAGTTCCAGCAAACCAAGTTGGTTTCTTAAGAATCTCAGTGTCAGCAGATGTGACGTCTGCCTCCGGTGAGGATCATCTCCTTTGAGATCTGATGGATTATGTGGAGCAGAAGAAAGCTTATAGTGCGGTGCAGATGTGTCAGGGGACAATCCAGATGACAAATATGATCTGGAGGTTTGTGTAAGCATTGCACTCTGCTCTAAAGATATCAAATCAATGACTGAAAAGGGGGGATGGGGGGTGCATTCATAATAACATTACATAATGTACTGGAGTATGCACTATATCAATAACTCTACTCCCTCGGAGCAGAAAAGGGCTCTGGGAAGTGAACCAAATCAATAGATACATGATTTCCAGTGCAGTAATATTTACAATAATTGTTAAAAACATTGGTATTTCATTTTGTTTACATATAGAATCCCCGCTATAGTAATCCCATGATAAATCTGAGAGGGATAGACTATTAGACAAACTAAAAGCCAAACAGTATAGTATAGTATAGTGATACAGTGTAGTGATACCATAGGAAATGAACATGCCTGAAAGAATGATCAGATCACGGTACACTTACTATCTGATACCACACAGTATAGCTAAGCCCTTACAGCAATATTATAGCAATATTACAGACCTGGTGAAGTCATAGCACCCCTAAGATATCATAATATATTTTATTTAATGTCCCATGATAGGAGTTAAAATAAAATCCTAAAATACCATATGTTTACTACGCATTCACCAACTACCACATTTACAGTGTAAGTCCCTACACAAATAGTGTATTGATTTTTATTATAGGAATGTTATTCCTTATACGCCTGAAAATCTTTCCACCGCAGTAATTATATTTTAAATGTAAAATTAATATCATAGGAATGTTTTAGTGATATAGAGGACAAAAGCACGTATACTAAGCTCGCTATAAAACACAGACATACTGTAGATCCATGAAGACATATAATAGGAATACTGTAGAAATGCTGTAAAATACCATAGGATACTTTAAGATCACTGTAAACTCCCTACTGAATACCACAGACGTATATCTTCCCTCTGGAGTACTACAGGAATATTGTAAACATTTTTCGTTTAGGGGAATCAAAGTTTCGGTCGGCAAACCAGGTGCGTCTGAAATAGGCCCCGCCCTCTTTTACCTTAAATGGCCATTGCACAGAAATATGATTGGCAGAGGGCTACAGCTGCTTAAACGGTGAGACATGGCGGAGTTTGTAGTCACACAGAGAGGGCTCTTAAAGAGTTGCTGCACTTTTCAGCATGTAACGAGAACTTGATTTGGGGACGACATCGTCTTCGGAGCCTATGCGGAGCGGAGCCGGAGAGGTTTCTTCCCAGGAAAGGACGAACCCGGCGGACCGAGCACACTGAGGAAGAGACGGCTGGGAAAATGTGTTGCTATTTCATCTTAGTGCCGTCAACAGCCCTGGGCAACAAATATGGCTACTTGTGTCTCCTTCAGTTCGGGTTGAGAACCGTCCCAACTTGGCTGGACAACACAGTGTGTGGGACTCTCGACAACACTCCGAAGTGAAGCCGACTCTCGGACAAAGAAGTTGAATTTGTTTCGGCGCTGGGACGGCTTGTAGTGTCGAGGCAGAGGCGAGCAGGCGGGGGAGAGATGGAGTCCAAGCATAAAGAGTTGTTGGAGAAATGTTACCAGAACTTACTGGAGTCAATAACAGATGCAGACAGAGTTGTGGATGTTTTAGCTCACTCTGGCACACTCAGCCAGTCTGAACGCTACGAACTGAGCCACAACTGCGCCTCCAACTCGGAAAAAGTAGACCTTCTCCTGAAGATGCTGCTAAGTAAGGACAGAGACCATTTCTCCGAGCTTTGCACGGCCCTGGAGAAGACGCACCCTCACCTCAACTCTGCCCTTTTGAACGGCATCGGACCCGTGGATCATACAACTGGTGAGAAGCAGTCCCATGAATAGAAATGTTTATTATCTTGCCATAATCATAAATGGATGCATGCCATGCTCAGTTGAAGCATTGTTGAAATCTATGAAGTGCAATGTTATTTGCTAGAACCACCAAGACACCCCTTTTTGAGATCCCGCAGGAATGTTTTAATGCAGCCAAAGGAGATAAAATACCATTAAAACAGGATAAGGTCACTTTAATCCGACATTAAGTATAACACAAAAGTCTATATAGGAACTTTGTAGTGACTTCTCCAGTAGCATGTACTAGTCTTCACTTTGGGTTTGACCCAACCTGTTTTCGATCCGGCTCTGAGCGTGATCAAACATTCAGCATATTGACAAAATGACAACTTGATGAAGAGAGGACTTTTCCTTTGGGCAAGAATAGTGAGAGAGCTGCACAATCATGTGACTTTATGCTCATTTACACTCACACTGCTGCGCTTGTCTCTTTTCCATGTCACTAACAGCATAGCATGCTAGCTGTGTGAGAGCATTTAATGGACTTAAAAAGATTCAACAGTCAATGGAGTGACAGCATGGTTGACTATGCTTTTACTGAAATTAGGGAGGAGGGTGAAATCAATAATCCCTTGTCAAAGTCAATGAATGAGTTTAGAATTAAATGACTTCTCTGGTATTTGAATTAATGCAGTGTGCTAATGCAGCCAGTACACTGACTCGATTCAAAGTGACAATGGAGATTGAAAGATGTGTTTCACTTAAGCATTACTACAAAAGGAATGTACTTGTGCATATCACTGGAAAGTCGAGTCAGTGTTCAGGAAATTCAATAAGACCTTTTGCACCAATCCACAGAGAGCAATAAGCGATGCATCTCCTTTTTATTCTGTGATGAATCAGGAGACTTGTTTGAGGTCAGACTACACCACCAAGACCTTGTTTGTTCGAGATAACAGGAGAAAAAAAAACATTACACTGATATTAACTTAGAATAGAAAACGGGAAATGTAACACTTAACTTGATTATTTTGCCCTCATTTCCTTCATTGGGTACGACTAGCATGTTTTGTTTGTTAACATGCAAGTAACAGCCTATTCTAGATAATACAATGATAATATGATAAGGTGGCACACATCACAGCGTCTAGCTTAATTCTATTTTGGGATGTTTTTACTCCTCCCTGCACTGTGTTGAGTATATTGTGTGGGTAATTTTCTCCTGTCTGCTCATGACAGAACCTCTACCTCTTACAATAATTTCAGAGCTTCAGAGAAGCTACAGCTAAAGCTCCAGAAATATTCTTGTTCTGTTTGACATGCTAATAAATTCATAATCAAGGACAGCGTAAGCCAAACTGCACTAATTTGTGGCTGTAATTTGTGTACCAGTAATTTTTAATCTCACTTCCTGGGCTAAATTATTAATTCACGTATAGTAGTATAATGTATGCTCACTGGCACATGGTCCTTGCTCAGCACCTCTGCTGCACCTTTGCATTTCAAAAGCCATATTTGCATTGGTTGTTAGGTGCCAAGCTATCATGTCATACTCAGTATGCTGTCAGGATTCCAACACGCTCTTGGTGAGGTGTTAATTATGCATTTACTCCCTCATTATTTATACAAAAATTAGGCTTGATTGAAAGTCAAAAGTTAAACTCCAATGTGAATAAGTCCTTGCTTCTGCTGAAATTTGCATCCAGGCACTGACTATAAACCTGGCTACTGATAAGCTATTTTAGTGTCTGCTACTGAGTAGAGTTGTTCAAGAACATGTTTGAGGCTGATGTAAGTGGTGTGGTGGAGTCTTCAGCTCCATGTCAGTAATCACGCAGGCCACAAATGGGCTGAGCCGCTGCTCACTACTGGGCAGACAGGTTCCTCCACTGCACAGCCAAAAGCAGGGCCTGGCCCAGGAACAACAGTAGCTTGGTATAGCATACGTTTTCAATAATATGCACTGTCAGCTGCAAGCTCTGTCTATTTACTCACAAGTCAACTTTAATCCCAGAGGGTGTGAACTAGATAATTAGTGAAATCGTAACAAGGTGAGCAGGAGAGCAGCAAGTGAGAATCATTTGTGTAACCTAACTACAGCAGGTACTCTAAACCTGAGCTTCAGCAAAAGTCACAACACAAATTTGTCAGATGTTGGAGGAGAGAGATGATAAATACAGCCTACTGATATTGCCACTGAAGAGTAGATTGAGTTGAACTGCAAGAATTTCACCATTACATGAACATGATGCATGCACATGTCCTAACTTGATTTTGAGTGGGGTTGTAAAAACCTCAGGCCTCATTGTTTTATTATTAATAAACAGATATTCTATACTTTTATATAACCATAGCTCCAAGGCCTGACCGCAAAGGCCTTTTGTTTTCAGACCGTTCTCACTGTCACTTGAGGAACAATAAAATGACGGCAGCGCATCAGAGGGGTGTATGTGCAATAGCTTACTGAGAGTATGCCTTCTTGTGTGTATACTCTTAGCCTCACCTTAAAATGTTCCTGGTTGTCCAGTAGTAAGATGACAGAGTTCTCTGCTGTAGCTACATTTCCTAATTTCTTAGGTGAGAGAGACTCCACTTTTGTTTCCATTACCCTTCGCTCTTGGTGCAAACAGTGGCTCAATGCAGCAAGCATTTCACTCAAGGGCTTTAATCTTATGGTCATATTTTTACTATAATTGGGCCTTATTAAGCCTTATATACTGGTGAATTTCAAAGGGGTCTTTTAAAAGGAAAATGTCCCCCAAGAAGTTATCGTTAAAATTATCTTGGACAGCCAATCAGTGTTTTTGAGCATTATCTACTTTTTCCTGAAACCAGAAGCCAAACTGCCAACACTCCAGTCTGTTATCCGTCAAGGGACACTTTCTGGAGCTGCTCCATTAATAAATGGGAGGGAAGGCTGACCTTATGAACTGGGCCATTAGAAAAAGTGTTTGAGCTTTTAGATACAGATGAAATTCAACATATGGTAGTGCAAGCAGATCTGACTCAGATCCTATATCCATGGAAAATCACTCCCGGCAGTGGCACCGTGTCCACAAATTTGTCATTCACTATCAGTAGAGCAGCTCTAGTCGTGTCTTTAGATGACATCACAGCTTAGTCTTGGCTCTCCTGTTTTCAGCTCTGAGAGAAACAACCTTTCAGTTCAGTCAGCTCTTGAACAGTAGGAAATCAACAAATATGACCAAATTTGAGTGTGTTTCTCCGCTTGCAACAGATTTCCGTTTTGCCCCTCTGAATGTTTTAGAAAAGCACACGTTGGCTGTGACTGTAGCAAAGCGATCAGCCCAAATGAGATACTTGAGCGGTGAGGGTCGGACCGCAGTGAGGCTCAGGTCACATGACTTCCAAGAAGCAGAA
Organism: Myripristis murdjan; assembly: GCF_902150065.1. Classification (NCBI taxonomy): domain Eukaryota; kingdom Metazoa; phylum Chordata; class Actinopteri; order Holocentriformes; family Holocentridae; genus Myripristis; species Myripristis murdjan. The sequence continues at coordinate 15,640,899 of NC_043998.1, forward strand.
AAGTGAGTGAGCAATTCCACAGTGAACCTTGCCCATTGTGACACTCTGTGCTCAAACAGACTCATGGGAAACTTAAGCTAGACAGAGAACAAAGAGAGCTTGATCCATGGGATGCCACGGTTCCTGAGGCACATCACTCTTTTTTTTTTCTTTCAGTCCTTTGCTGGGAAAAAAAGAGGGGTGAGCCATGTTAGCTGGGTTCCCTCCAGTTTTAATCAAACCCATAGTCTCCTTTCGCTAGTGGGAAGACGGCCAGCGAGGGATTGATTTAGAGCACTGGGACGTGGGTAAATAGAATCGTTTGTCATGCTCCCACTCTTAGTTGAGCGCTAGACCTTTATATCAGGGGTGGAAGTTGCTGATTTAACTAAACTATAAGCTGCTCATCTTAGAGCCAAGCGATCTCAATGAATATGCACACAGTGGCTTTTTGGATGAGAGTTTTGGATGTCTGTGGCTTCAAGATGGTCAAAATCATCATTAAAAATTCTTTCCGCTTTCTCTGAGACACAGGTTCATATATGTGAAGACACAGAATGCCTTATTCTTTAAGGGTAATGCTCACATTTGAAAGGAGTAGACAATAGGGAGTAGCAGGGATAAAGTCTTCTCAGGATTCAGTTTTACCTTGGGTTGTAATTGTGTATTCTGCCCATAATGTGGTATTTTCCTCTCAAACTCTTAGGTTCTTTACTGTACAGTTAATTATGAATTAGCCTACAAAGAAAGGGACTTTCAGAGCGGGACTGTGTGGTGTTGTTAGAGGAGATAAAAGGAGAAGCTCTGAGGCTGCAGTGTCTGAGCCTCTTTGGGGCCCTAGCTGGTCTATATTCAAGTTCCCTGGCCTTCTGATAATTAGCCACACTCTGCTGTCAGGCCCACGGGGCTGTCATCCCAAGTTGGGGAAAGTCCCACCTTATTATTCCTCCGACCGGTGTTTTTTTTGAATAAAGCCTCCGAATGTAACCTGAGCTACAGAGCCTTGTTGTGCTATACAATGCTGGGGATAATCATCTGACTATGATGCAGGGCACGGGTTAGTGTACACTTGGAGCTGACTTTAATGTTTTGTCTCCCCCTTGCAGGGTCCACTTACAGTGTTCTGTCCACTATGCCGTCGGACTCTGAAAGCAGCAGTTCCCTCAGCAGCTTAGGTGAGACGGGCACTCATGGTAGTACTCGGGTGTCAGCTGCAATAATGTTGTCACTAAAATGTGTTATCTTTACTGGAAGAAGGATGACTGTGTGACAAAGAACCAGTCAACGTGATATATAGTTATATACTCTATGTGTGTATGTATTATGCTCATTGGTTGTTCCCTGTTTAAACTCTGAGCACATGCAAGTGATTATACAGATGTGAAAAGGATTTAGTAATGCAAGCCTACACACACACACACACACACACACACACACACACACACACACACACACACTTGTTTTATTTAGCCATTCTGTGAGGAAGAGAGGATTTGAGTTGACTGGTGAAAGGGGAACACAACCTTTATTTGTCATGGTAGGGAAATTATTGTGTGGTCTAAAAACAAGGAATACAAATGCTTGGTGTAAACACTCACAAACATTAACTTGGTTAATAAGTAGAGCATCTTTTGAACATTAAACTGATTATTGTTGTAAAAAAAAAGATGAATCACTGATTAAAGACAGTGTTGTGAGATAAAAGGGAAAAGGTGCTTTGTTGTGTTGGGGGATTATTTATTTATTTTTTTTGAGTTAACACCATTTCCTCCATCACCTGAGCCTTGTGAATAGCACTTTCCGCCAGTGACATGCTGACACACACAGGTACGCCTGCTCAAGCTTCGTCCCCTCCACCTGCCCACAAGGAAAGTCGCCAGATGAGTGAAAAGATGGAGACAGTCCTGTTCCAGCTCAGGCATGTGACCCGGGAGAGGGACGAATTGCGCAAACGGCTGGCCCTCTCCTCACCCGGAACAACCTTCGATGACTGCAGGTACTGTACTGAGCTCATGCGCTCAGCTGCCCTCTTTCCAAAACAAACATTTATGGAAAGACATTCTGATCCAGTGTATACGCGCACTCTGTGAATAGAGGGGTCGAGTCTTGTTCACCTTTTTTAAAAGCAACTAAAAACAAGCAAAGTAAGTCCTTACTGTGACGCAGGATTGTTTTTAAATACGCTCAACTTTGTAAGACAAGGAGTAAGCATACAAATTTAATGATGCTTCCCCTCCCCACTGTTCCCATAAGCACAACCTTGTATGCTTTTATCTCACTTATGCTTCTACCATGTTCCCATGTGGCATCTTGAAACTTGATTTTGATGCGTCACACTCTTTGTCTCCTTTTTCCCCTGTGTGAGAAAGACCAAACTCCAAAGCAGGTCATGACTACGAGCGTCTGAAGCTGCAGTGCATGAAGGCGATGGCAGACCTACAGTCCCTGCAGAACCAGCACAGCACCACCCTGAAGAGGTGTGAGGAGGCTGTGAAGAAAGCAGACTTCTACCAGTAAGTAAAAAGCCAACTATAGTGCCTTCATACATTTTTTAACAGACGGCGCATTTGAGTTGTGTGCTCTCACACTCAGCCTACAGGGTTTTAACCTGTACTTGGTCCCTTCTGTGACATATTCACAGCAGATTGCATAGAACAGATTTTATTTTTGCCAGACTAATAGGGGTGAAGCCTTTGTATCAACGCGAAAGCTGCTGAGTTAAGCCATGGAAATCCAACTTTCAAAAATTTCATCACTGTGATTGTTTAAAAAAAGACAGGTTTTTCCATCTTTTTAATAGTATATACCATCCAGTTTGCCTTTTAAAACCAAACATTAAGACCAGACATGTCCTACTCAGTCCCAGGAGGCTTCATGTCGAAACGTGCTCTATAATCATCATTTGAACACAGAGGGGATGGCACAGCATCTGTGCCACAAGGATAATTCGACCAGCAGAGCATTTGTTGTCCGGTGAAATAAGCTGTGCCCACTTGATGTGAAGGGGAGGCTGGTCCATTTGTGTGATTTAATGATGCCATACTGTCTTCAAAGTGTAGGGAACCAACAGCTGGCCGCAATGCAAACAGACAGATGAGGGATTATTGCCACGTTTAAGCCTCTCCCTGTGGGCCCTGTTTGCCCATCAGAAAGTCTTTATTTACTACCACCCTGTTTGTCTCACTTCTTGCCCAGTCACACACAAACACCATTCCCTGTGAACTTGAAGTCCTTCAAATCATGGGCATCCCTGATAGATGAATCATGCTTACATCAATATGGCAGTCATCTTTTAGGCTATCATTAGGGCGCAAACACACACCCTGCAGTGATACAGTAGTAATGGAGAATTTTGTTGACCTACTTCCAGCGTAGTTATCAGCTGAGAAGTGTTAACACAACAAAATATTATCATATAATTCTTCAATTCAGCAGTATCTATCCATATCAGAGGAAACTTAGCATTCATAAACCAGTGCCTTTGTCACATCAGACTTCATATAGCTCCCTAGTAGGGCTGTGACTAACTTATTTTCACTGCTGATTAATCTGTTAAGTATTTTTTGATTATTCATTTAGTCTACAAAGTCTACAAAAATAATGTCAGAAGCTCATGGGACCTTGGGAGCTCAAAGTGATATCCTTAAATTTCTTCTTTCATCTGATAAGCAGCTAAAACAAAACAGAAAGATAGATTTTGTTCAAAGCGGAATTTTGGGCGAGAACGTGACGTTCCAACGCAAATTGTGGACTTCCTGTTGGTTTTAGGTCGGGGGTGTCAGCGCGTGATTTGTAGGGCTTGATGAGATCTACATTTCAGCAGTGGTTTGGTCTTTCTATCACATTCCTGTGGGCCACAGCGGCTGCCTTTGTGTGCCTAGGTGGCGCTACCGAGCCCATTTCTGCACTTAGGGGGTCCGTTTGTCCATTTTATCAAATTTTTCACCAGACCTGGCCTGCGTGCCAAATTTGGTGAGTTTTTGAGCATGTTTAGGGGGTCAAATTAAGGCCTAATGACACGTAATAATAGGAAAAAAAAACATTACAAAAACAATAGGGCTTCGCACTGTTCCAGTGCTCGGGCCCTAATTATTTGGTAGTTTTACTCGATAAAAGACTTATTGTTATTGATCAATTTCCTGTTGACTGACTGTCGATTTTCAACTACTTGTTTTATATTACCTACTCAGAATGAACTAGTAACATGAAAAACACAATTTGGACTACATGGCTACAGAACAACATTACATGTAACTCATAATAAAAAAAAATATCAGCATAATCTAAGCATAGCTAAAAATAGATGTTCTATACAGATGCTGGAAGTGTTTAGCATGCCTATTAATGCATACTAATGGTGTGTGTAAAAGCGAGGCATAGGTCTTTTTTTCACAGCTAGGAGTCCATTAATGCTGATTAATGCCTTGCTGAACCGACTGGTCAGTCTTAATGGCTAGAAGTGCCCATGGTATAATTGTGCCTGCCATGTCGTCTGCTCAGTACGCTCCACAGTCGTCTGGTGAGCGAGCAGGCCCAGCTGAAAGAGGAGCTGGAGGCAGTGAGACAGGACAACATCCAGCTGGTCAGGGAGCACAACCACGTCAAACAGGCCTGCGAGGAGCTGAGGAGGCTGCGTGACGATGACCAGAGAGAGGTGGCTGACATGAGGATGTTGCACCAGCAGGTAGCTAACTAGGTGGCACTCTTATGTACATGAGTACTCATATGTACATGAATATACTGGACATAAACAAACAGGCCCACTCACAAAAGCACACAACCCCCCCATACCCCAAGAAGACTCATACTTATACTCAGACTCACATGTATTTCTATCTCTGCCCGGCCTTAGGAAGCAATCACCCATTTGGCTCCTGACATTTGAGTCCGAAGGCATTTTATTTGCCCCTCTGTGACCATTATTTCCAAAAGGACAGCATCATTCATAGAAATAGGGTCAGACAGGCTTGTTTTTTCTGATATCTCCATGGATCAGAAATTCTTTCAAATTAAACAAATGACCTAACCTGCATATGCCATTGTTTCTCTGCGTGACATATTCTGAACCTCGTTACAGTCAAGAAGGTCTGATCGTTAAATGTCTGCAGTGCCTTACATGACCATGGGGAATGTCTTATATGGCGTTTTGATAAGAAGGGCAAGGATACATGTCTCATTGTCTCCTTACTTTGTGTTTATGAGCTCATGTTATGATTAGGTAAACTAATGTGCGGTGTCATTCAAATTAGGAATCAAATTAGCCTGGTGATGTCAGTCCAAACTAGGCCTTTACTGTGAAGTTGTTAAATGCCACTGACAAACTCCAGACCTCATGTAAAATTGATCCCAGTGTCTGCTTTAGCTGTTTGGCACCGTTCATAATTTGTATCATGTTCTGTAGTCATTTCCTGGAAAAAGGAGAAGCCATTAGAGCAGAGGTTTTGAACAGTTTATCTGCATGTTTTTAGAGCAGAGTTGCTTAATTTAGCACCGGGACCCTGACCCTCAGTTAAATGCCTTATGTCATGCAAGTTATTTGACATACTGTTCCAATGTGGGAATTAAGTGGGAAGGTTTCCTCCTTTTGATCTCCAGTGCTTAAAAACAGAGTTGCAGTTTAACTTCTCTAAATATAGCACCAGCAAAGTACCACAATTTTTATGGTTGTTCATCCATTGAACTAAAGCCCTATTACACAGTGAAAAAAAAAGTGTGTTTTCAAATTTGCTTCAATATCAGTTCTCATAGAAGAGGAATGTTAGTTGCTCTACACAAGCACAGTCAGGCTTTAAGCTTTGCTTTGACCTGGTAACTCTGGAGACATCTGTCTAATCATGGAGTGTAGTCTATTACTGGAGAAATGTAGTTGCTGTTCTTTGTTTACATACTGTGGATGTACATTGAAGACTTGATTATTTACATTAAGCCCACCTGAATTATAGCTGTAGCAGAAGTTGAATTAGACTATCATGAATGGCCAAACCTTTTGATAATTATATAATTTCAGTAAGGTAATACAAGGAAATCTTGTCACATTGTTTGACAGCATCTTTATTCAACCTATTCTAGTGCGCCACAGATGAATGGCTCCAGTGGTCTCATTGTGCTCCCCTATTTGATGTCATTTCCAGGTGATGAGAGAGGGGTCATCTGATGTTCTCAACAAGCTGTATGACACGGCTGTGGACAAGCTGGAGGCCATGAAGAGGGACTACGAAGCCCTGAGGAAGCGCTACAATGAAAACACGGCCAGTCACAACACCGACCTCAGTCGTCTGGAGCAGGCCGAGGAGGAGAACCACCGGCTGCAGAAACAGGTGGACATGCTGCTAAAGCAGAGGGATGCTGCCATCCATTTCCAGCAGCAGTACTCCTCCTCCATGAGGCGGTAAGACACACACACACATCATTGCAAACCAAGCCATACTGGCCTTCCCCTAGGAAGAGATGGAACATGCACACACTTTAAATTGGCAGCAGTAAACTAAGCCCAGTAACTATTAGTAGCAGCAGAAAACTTTGATATAATCTCATGTATTCAGTGTGTAGCAAAGTCAAATCTGCAGACTATGAAGTAACCAGTGTTGGGACCAATTACTCACAAAACTAATAAGTTACAATTACTAATTACTTCTGTAAAAAAGTAATTTTGATTACTACTCAATTACTGCTGCAGAGGAGTAATTCAATTACTGGGGAAAGTAATTTTTATGATTACTTTTTTCTTTTCTTAAATCCTCTTATTAATGCACATATTTTTGCGTTGCTGTTGCAGTGTGGACATTGCTGTCAAATTTCATCTATCATCAGTGTTGGCCACGTTACTTTGAAAAAGTAATGCATTATAGTTTAAAGTAGTGATGTCAGTTAGTCAGGATGGGGAATTGAACCCGTGGTCTTCTGCACGACAGGCGGCGAAACTATCCACTCTGCTGTCGGAGAACACAGACGATTTTACTAATTTGTGCTCAGTGATTCTCCATGCATGTTGATAAGTTACGAAAAACTGCAAAGTCCGACCGGTTTGAAAATTGACACACCGCTTTTTCTCCACAAGACGCACATTTTTCGAACAGGACAGTAAAATAATAATAATAAGTATTAGTAGTAAGTAACGGCAAGTAACGGCGCATTTTATTGTCAGTAACGGTAACGGCGTTACAACGGGGGAAACAGTAATTTCTTTGATTACTCGTTACTGATAAAAGTAACGCCGTTAGTAACGGCGTTACAAAGTAACGCCGTTACTCCCATCACTGGAAGTAACATAAGACAGATGAAGCTTTGCACAGATGTTATTTCCTTTTAACATTACCTTTGTGATTTTGAGAGTGCAGCTTGGTCACATGCTGTTCTGTCTCTTAGTGACCCATTTTAGTGTTTTCTTTATTTGGACCAGTTTTCATCTACAATTGAAATAGTAAAGCGTGGTAAAACTCAACATCCTCCTACCACACCATCTGTCCTTGGATTTGCTGGCTGCAGGTTTGACACCACCCAGCAGGAACTGTCCAAGGCTACGGCCCAGAACAAGGAGCTGCAACGCGAGATGGAGCGGCTTCAGTCGGAGGCCACGCGACTCAAGACCCAGCAGCTGAAGGCAGTGAAGGACTGTGAGAAATACAAAGAGGAGCGGGACTCAGTGTTCAGTGAGTACCGTCTGATCATGAGCGAACGGGACCAGGTGATCAGAGAGGTGGACAAGCTTCAGACCGGGCTGGAGATGGCAGAAGCAAAGCTGAAGAACACATCCTCAGAGAGACGGGTTGCCAGCGAGGAGCTGGAGGCTCTCCGACAGGTAACGAAACACTGACAGAAAATATAATTGGAATTTTATTTTTGACACGTGCACAGCTTGAAAATAGTTACAACATCAAGTATATGATCACGACTCCAAATGAACACGTTTTTTTTTCATGTTGTACGCTGTGTTGTGAAAATCAAGATATTGGTTCACACAGTCACTGTGATTGCTGTTGTGTGCCAGCTCCAAAACTTGCACTGCTAAACCTATTTCTGAAAGACTTGTTCTCAGCATGTATCTGTTACAAATGCAACAAATCTAGCTAAGCCCATACTGCAGCTGTGGTTACAGCTACAGTATTTCTTCATTTTGCTAATGCCCAGAAGGTGTTTTGGCTGGCTGAAGTTATAAGCTTATACTTGGTGTTGACAGGCTACAGTGCTGGGTGAGCTGCTTAACAAATAAAGAATATTCCAACTCAAAATGGACAGTCAATAGACAGCTCTTTTTTATTTTAAACAACTAGCCATGGGAAGTGTAAAAGAAAGTTCTCTCAGAGGTGTGCCATTTTATTACAAAACAGCATGTTTAGTTCATAGTTCTGCACCTGTTATTCATTTCTCTATTTATCTTTCTGTTAATAGAGCATCTCATTCAGTGTTATGCCCCATGCATCAAGAGGTAGCTGACTGAACATTGTCTCATAACAGTTTTATGAACAGTAAATCACTCTCTTGATATCTAGCTGTTCAAGCCATGATGAATATCAGATCATTATTACAGGGCAATTATTTACTCATTATGTGTTTGTGCAATAAAGGAACTGGGCTCAGCGCTGGTGGACAGGGACCGGGCCATCTGTGAAAAGAATGAGCTGCTGGAGAAGTACTGCCATGAAGTGAAGGACAAGGCCGAGACCCAGAAGGAGCTGAGCCAAGCCTGCAAGGACATTGAGACAGTCCGTGAGGAGAGGGATGTGGCCCGCAAGGAGAGGACAGAGGCCATCATCCAGAGGGACCAGCTGCTGCGAGAGTACTACCAGGCCCGACAGGTAGACAGACAGACAGACAGACAGACAGACAGACAGACATAGGGAAGATTTATCAAATGGAGGGATTGATTTATTTCTCTGACCATAATCCCACCATCCCATCTCATATATGGCAGTAGATGGGTTTCACCGCTGGCGCATTTCCATGCATTGATTTCACCATTATTTTATTCTGTTGAGAAGCCTCTGTACCCACTACAATGCACTGGTGTGTAGGCATCCAAGTGATTGTTGAATTTATTCTGATGGAGGTCTTGAGATTCCTACATTAGGAAATTACCAGCAATTAAGGTGAAAGGGCTTTTTTCTGACTTTGACACAGTGCACAAGAAAACTGCGCTGCATCAGAAATGGATAATTAAGCCAGCCAACGTGACGCAGAAAGTCTAATGGAATTTATTCAGCCCTGCACATCACTCACACTCACTGTGCCTCCCTGCAATATGAGAGAGAGGAAGATCTCAGCAAGAGTTAAATGTAGAATACTATATCTGACCCACTTCACATCACACTGCCTAATCCAATCCACGACTGTCACGCCCCAAAATACCTCTACCACACAGAGTGCACGGGGGGAAAGTTACTGTATAGTTTATAGCTGCTGTGGCTGATTTTAGGTGTTTTCAGGCTTGATGGAAGCTTTCCATCTTCAGTGCATTAAGTGGATTAATCTTGAGTTGGTCTGCAGACAAAATGTGATCAGGTTTTTTTTTTTTTTTTCTTTAAATGCCTGCCATCTTTCAAAGTTTTTTCTTAAAGGTTGTTTGCAACTGGCACATGCAATGGAAAAAACAACTTCTGCAGAGGAAAATCAAAAAGTGTCTGTAAATAAAAAAAAATAACTCGGTATCAAGTATTGGCTTGAGAAATATTAATATTATATCAATGTCATGATCCAAGAGAATGTCTGAGATTTTTGATATTGTGTAGTATGACATTTAAGTGTCTTCCTGGTTTTAAAGGCTGCTTTACAGTAAAGAGATGCAATTTTCTGAATTTATTATACTCTTATAACTGCCCTCTGACTTTTTATGAAAAATCTCTTGTGTTTAAATATCTTACAAAAGCACCAATAGTCATTCCTACAGTATTAAAGCATTTAAGGCAAATATATTGTAATGTATGATTTAGTCCACATTGCCCAGTCCTAGCCTCAACTTCTTTCACTTCCTCAGAAACAAGACTCTGCTACTCTTGACATTGAGCGGGCCAACAAGGAGATTGAAATGCTGAGGAAACAGTACGAGGCCATCTCACAGGAGCTGAAGGAGGCCTCACAGGAGGCTGAGGTAGCGAAATGCCGACGGGATTGGGCCTTTCAGGAGCGAGACAAGATCGTGGCAGAGAGGGAGAGCATACGGTAGGGAAACGGAAACAAATATGTTCTCAGCATAAATGGGTTTGAATGAAGTCTGTTTTTGTTACCAAAAGATATGTCATATTTATGTTGCATGCTTCATCAGTGCACAGACACTCAGGTGAAAATAGATTTGTTTATGTTTTCTGTGACACCACATGACTTTGTGCACCTGTCAGCACGCTGTGTGACAACCTGCGGCGAGAGAGGGACAGAGCTGTGAGTGATCTGGCAGATGCTCTAAGGAATCTGGATGACATGAGGAAGCAAAAGAACGACGCTGTGCGGGAGCTCAAAGAGCTGAAGTGAGTCATTCCTCCACACACTTCTCACTTTTTGCCAGATTTATGCCATCTCACACACTATTTATAGGCCTGAAACCGGAGTCTTACTCTTTCATGTTTCCACTTACTTGAAAGTCTCAGTTGGGCTAATTTTGTGGATCTGGTATTGTGATTTCAAACCAGAGCTTTTGTGCCACCCAGTGGTGGGATTAGGTCACTGACTAACTAAAGTAAAGGCTATTCATATGTGTAAAAAGTGCAAATTATTCCATGTTTCCACAGAGAAAAGATGGAGGACCAGTTGGAGAAGGAGGCGCGGTTTCATCAGCTGATGGCCCACAATTCACATGATTCAGCCATCGACACCGACTCAATGGAATGGGAGACGGAAGTTGTTGAATTTGAGAAGGACAGAGTATGAACAACCTCATGTATTGTTTTTCTCATGTATATGTAGTAACGTAAATGAAACAAAGGCTAAACACAGAATCAAATCAAATGATATAGCATTGATCTTATATTGCTTCACTTCAGGAGGACATGGATTTGAAAGCTCTTGGGTTTGATGTTGCTGAAGGGGTAAATGATCCATATTTGCCAGGAGACTGCGGCATATTTGTCAGTAAGGTGGATAAAGGAAGTGTTGCTGAAGGAAGATTAAGGTAAATGTCACACTTTTGACCTCAGTAATCCAGCAACTCATATCAGCACCCTTTTTTTTTTTTTCCTTGGGAAGAAACTAAGTCACCAGTTTGTCACTCCTTCCTCTCTGTGCAGGGTGAACGATTGGTTGTTGAAAATTAATGATGTGGATCTGACAAACAAGGACAGGAAGCAGGTGATCAAAGCAGTGCTGAGTGGCGAGGGAGTGATCAATATGGTGGTGCGCAGGAGGAAGTCACTTGGTGGGCGGGTCATCACTCCTATTCAGTTAAACCTTGTTGGACATACAGGTCAGCTCCATCAAGAAAAACACTTCCTATCAAAATCTGTTGTTCACTCTTATAACTTTCCAGTGCACAAACATGTTTATATTAGAAGGCTACAGCTCTAATTAAAGATTTATTCTTGAATAACTGGTGATGGTAGTTGTATGGGCAGGGGAAGTTATTACTGATACTGAAACTAAATATGACTTCTCATTGTGTTTGTTTCTTCACCTCCAGACAGCGGCATAAGCCTGGAAAGTGGAGTGTTTGTCGCAGCTTTGTCTCCAGGCAGTCCAGCTGCCAGAGACGGCTGCCTTACTGTTGGGGACAGACTGTTAGCTGTGAGTATGCTGCTTGAAATTTTGCTTCGTTTAAAGAGAAGTGCTGTTTTGTTTACAGCTATTTGATTTCCATCGAGAGAATTAACATTGACCTGTAGTGCCCTCTGCTGTTCACAAGCTGAACATTAAAATCAAGGACTGGCCTGTCTCAGATATCTCATGAGACATTATTTAGGATCACCATTGAACATCCATAATGACAGAATCAATGAACTTTTCCACACACAGCTTGGCTTGATAAGCCGTGTGTGGAAATTGATGAAAATATCTTTTTGTTTTTGTAACTTCAATTCTGACTGGTTGCCTTGTCCTGATCTCAGCTGGTAACCTAATCTGCTTTTGTTTTGTTTTTTTTGTCCATGCTCTTCAGATAAATGGAATTGCACTCGAAAACAAGTCCCTCTCTGAATGTGAGGCTCTGCTGAGGAACTGTCGCGATTCTCTCAGCATCTCCCTCGTTAAGGTGAAGTCTTCATTTACCACCATAGAGGAAAACTTAACACTCATCTAGTCCCAGGAGCTACAGCCTAGACCCAGGCAGATAATAAGAAAATAAATTAGAATGTGATACTTCCTTTAGAACTAATTGGGTGAGAATAATTACGGTGAGATTATGGAAGTGAGAGATAAAGGTCTATTAAGCTGAGCCATTACATTTCCTTGTTGGAGGTATAATCCATCCAAGATTGATCAGATTATTATATCCCACATGAAGCATGCCAGTTGAAAATAGATTTAGCTCTAAATGAAAAATAAGACACTGATAACATTAAGTAACAGGAATTTGAAAGCCATTTAATTCATTGAACTTCTTTTGTCTCAGCCCCAAATTTGAAATATTGTACATTTCTATAGAAATTAGTGTTTTGATTAGTTCATTTCCAATACCTCAGTCATATAACCTGGAATGTTTTAATATGGCTTCAAACCAAGGCTGAAGACTAATGACTGATTCTTGTTGATGGATAAATCTTGTTTTGTGTAAGTCATTCTAACATTTGGACCATCTTGACCTAGGAAATATAATGGCTAGATACTCATTGTTTTTTGGGTGGATTTCTTAGAAATTGATTAATATGTCGCTTCCCACAATGAGTCACAGAAACATGCTGGCTTGCAAAAGCATCCCTTATATGCCTTGTGTATTTTTCTAGTCCTGTAAAGGTAATGTTTATTTAATCACCCTTCTACTCCCCCACAGTTCCTCCCACAGAGCTGCTCTGGGCAGAGTTTATTTGAAAGTTTGAGAGACTCAGAGAAGAACTGCAACTACCGGCCCCACTCCTGTGAGCTCCATGCTAGAAACTGCAGGAACTCCAAGCACAACTGCTCCACCCAAACAGACATTTACAGCTCTGACTTGGGCAGCGGAGGGGAGGATGGGCGTAAGGACACAGGTGACCCTTCAGACAGCAGCAGTGCCCAGTGCCACCACAAACCATTTTCTAGTAGCTCCCTGCACTCTCGCTCCCTTTCCCACCGGGGAAGCTCCTCCACACCACACAGCCCCTCAGAGCCCCATCAAGAGTTCTGCTATAGGAGGCAGGAGCCCCTCCATCGTCCCCTCACCTTCACCCCTGTGCTCGCTGACTGCAGTCCCAAGCCAACCCCCCTGGACAGAGGGGAGGGCCTACCAGAGAAGCCCAGTGGGGGCACGTGGCCTAAAGTCATGGTGGGAGTCTCCATTCCAGAGTGCGCGCAGCTCTCTATCTACAAAAAGCCCAAACAGAGGAAGTCGATCTTCGACGTGGATACTTTCAGAAGACCTGAGGCACCTCCGAAACTCGACTACCTGTCTCTGTCCCAGCTGCCCAAGCACTCCCCACAGAGCTCCAAATCTGAGGCCGCTCAGGCCCCTCCCACGCCGCCAGCCAGGAGTGACTCATTCAGGTTTAAACATCGCCAGCAGAACAGCTCGGCGTCTGACTCCACCATCACTACAGGCACTCCCCCGGCCTCCCCGGCCCAGGCCTTAGGACCACAGGAGGGGGTAGAGGCTGGAAAACAGCACTACTTCTCTGATGTTTCTCCAGTGGAGGCCAACACCAGCTCTAGGAGGTCTGTTGAGGAGGAGGGGAGCAGACAGAGAACAGAGGAGCAGGACAGGAAGAGGTACCGGCCAAAATCAGCACCGGCACTGCGGCGAAATGTGACCCCTTTACACATTCCTATTCCTGTGCAGGTAACTGAGACACTAGGACTGATTAATTATGATTTTCATTTGAACAATCCAGTATTGATTCTTAACACCCCAGTATCAGTCTTGCAGTCCATACCTTCTCTGAGTGTATGTGGTAAGATTTTTGCTAAATTTTACTTGTAGTTCAGCATCCTGCAGATGCTGAACTACTACCCCTACAGAAACTCCAAATGACATACTTTGAATGAATTGACAAACAATCCATGATTAAATCAAAATGGAATTGAATTGAAGTTGGTATTGAATTAATAAATCACTGCCAGTACCCATCCCAGTGTGAACTGAAGTGGGTTCTGATGTATTATCTGTCTCCAATCTTTTTGATTCATCTGTGTTTTTGATGTGTATGTCTTTACAGCTGCTTTATTGCTTTTTGCAGGTGCAGAGCTTTTCTAACGATGAGCAGTCCCCAGAGCCGGTGGATTTGGTTCGCTTCTCTCCGATACGTTCCCATCGCTACAGCATGCCTTTTGCACCCCCAGGCTACAGCAGCATCACTGCACGTAAGTCACCTGACCAACATGACCCTCCTGTTCTGCTTTTTCTCTCACGAGTGTTCAGTCTTGTGATCATGTTAGCATCACTTGTGTCTTTGCAGCATCTGACTTGCTCCCTGTTCTCTCAGACCCAGCACACCGAGGCCTCGCTCCCTGTCCCGCTGTGACTGCTGTGATGAGGAACCCAGTCTACACTGCCTGGAGCCATGAGATCAAGACCGACAACTGTCCTTCAGCACCAAGCCCAGGCACCCACCCACATTCACACACCAGGTGCTATATCCATCCACTCGTCCGCCTGACAGTCTGCATTTTTGTTGGCTCACACTAGCATGTCCAGTGATGTCATTCTTAGTTAGACCAGAACTTCCTGTGAGTAATCAGCAAATTATTTTTCACATCATCTTTAATGTGCATATCATTGTATCACAGTCAACAATGATGTAATAAATCTTGTAATGTAGTAATGATGTAATTATCGCACACAACAAGATTGTTTACCCAGCCCCAGATCTCATGAACAGATGGCACGGAGCAAATTATATCTTGCTCTGGGTTGAATAATTGACTGCCAGGGGACTTATTGTGGCCTTTTTCTGCACTTGTAGCCCCCAGCATCAAGGTCGGCTCAGTCTGGACCTCAGCCACAAGCGCGCAGGAGACTTCACTGAGGCGACCTACAGCCAACCACCACATGGCACAAACTCCCTGCCCTCCAGTGCCAGGCTTGGTATGTACAGAGCCTCACATTTAAGGGCTTGTTTTATGGAAATTACAACTTTCATAATCTGTTCTATAAATGATCTCTCCTGTGTCTTCACTGTAAATTTCATCTGTTTGTGGCACTCCGTAGGCTCATCAAGTACACTACAGTTTAGGGCAGAGCGCATTAAGATTCCCCCGACTCGATATCCCCGTTCTGCTGGCTCTGACAGAGGTATGGTGGAGTTTGGCAGCTACAGCTTCAGGAAGCACTGTAGCAACTAAATGTATATTTTGTTTGAGTGCGTATTTCTGCCATTGTGAGGCATTTCTTCTATTTATATGAAAACCGTCTTCTCTCTTGCTACTCTAGGCTCCCTCTCCCATTCAGAGTGCAGCAGCCCAACGCCTCCAATGTCTCCTGTCAACCTAGAGACATCATCTTTCACCAGCAGCCAATCACAGAGCTCCATTTCCATCCAGCCCAGAATATCAGTCAGCCCTGCTCCAATTGGTGACAGGCGGAAGGATAGGTAGGCCAGCTCCATTTCTGGGTCAACATGGTGCCATCAGTCAGCAGAACCCAGCAATGTGTTTTCCACCATTTGTCTGCACCTCTGTCTACATCACTGTGATGAAATGCTTGTAAAACAGTAAACAAAGCTGTGAGCCGTGTCCCATATCATTAAGCAGCTTAGACTCACCATCTATCAGTTTATCCTTATCTCTCTCCTCTCTACTGTTGCTCAGTGTTACCTGACACATCTCCTCTTTGCTATTTTCTTTCCTTTCTCCATCTCTCCCCTCAGATATCTCTCTCATAACACATCCTTTCTCAGACTCCCACTGGCAGCTAAGCCCAACTTCCTCTCTTTAAGAAGCTTGAGGTTTGTTGTGTGCTGCTTGGAGCAAATATGTTTTCTGTTTGCAAGATCGTTATAGCATGCATCTGAGCCCACGCTACAGGAATACAAATATTAAAATAAAGATCTGCTCAGCAGAGGTGACTCTAGGTTTGTGCGAATGTTTTAATAATCTTAATAATGAAAGCTAATGGATGAGTTTCTCTTTAAGTCATCATTCTTTTCTGTGCTTCTAATTTATTCACACCGCTAATGAATCTTGGATGACTGCATGACTTTTAGTTGGATTCTAAAATTCACTTTGCACTCACTACACAGCTCCAATATTTTATTTTTGAGGCCCTTTTATCAGAAGGCAAGCAGTACATTTTTTCTTGAAGAATTTTCCAATGCAAATCACAATCTGTTGGATTTTAGACTGTTGGCAGCAGCTCCTCTTATCCCTTTCATTTGCTATTGAGCTGCCTTTGGTATTGTTTGGTATTATGTCAGCTTTGCATTGATCTGAGTCACATCCTCCATCCTCCTAGCAGTCATGTGGTTTTTCTCAGATGTAAGAACATCACAATTGTTGAGAGTGTTGTCCTTTCCTTGTTTTTTTTTTTTTTTTTTTTCTCCCCAAAGGCCATACTTGGAAGAGCCACGCAATGTGACTGTACAGAAAGGGGCGGAACCACTCGGCATCTCCATTGTGAGTGGGGAGAATGGAGGAGTGTTTGTGTCCAAAGTGACAGCAGGCAGCATTGCCCACCAAGCTCGTTTGGAGTATGGTGACCAACTCCTAGAGGTAGCTACCACCCTCTGTCCAAATATCTAGCTACAGCTATTAAAGCAAAGTTAGATTTGCTCCCTGTTTTGTAATAAATCAACGTTGTTTTAATTCCAGTTCAATGGAATCAACCTGCGGAATGCCAACGAGCAGCAGGCGCGTCTGGTCATCGGGCAGCAATGTGACACAGTCACCATCCTGGCTCAGTATAATCCTCACATGTTTCAGCCGGGCAACCACTCCCGATCAGGGTAAGAAATTAAAATCACTGGGACTGAGGCAGAAAAATTCCACTACAACAATTAATACAGAGCAGTTATATTAATTTCATATAATCAAATGAACCACTCTGGAAGAGTCTTTATTGCTACAGTGCCAGGGCAAGTGATATTGCTTTCAGGACAGATAATTTAATGAGTTGAAATGTGACTACATACATGGAGACATAATATGAATTAGACACCAAATAACACAACACCTATGCAGTGCAGTACAAATTTGAACATAATACATGTACAAACAATACTGTAAATTGAGGTGGCACTATGCTGTAAATTAGTTAATGTAAAGTAGAGTGAGGGCATGCAGATATTTTAATTACCTCCATTTTAAAAGGCATCTCTCAAACTTGATACAATCTGAAAAACAAAACTAAAAGGCCCCAGCATATTTCATAACATGTAAAACTTTTAGGGCAAAAAGACCACTTGCAAAGCATGTTTGTTCAGGCTCTTTCACAGGCCCCCACAGGTGAATTTTTCTTTTGTCTTTTCTACTTCTGATACTTTCCCCTGTCCGTGATTGGTTCTGACATCACATGGCTGGGTACGTCACTGGTCAAACTTTAGTTTTGGGTCACACTCTTGAGAGCAACACGTCACTTTTAGGATGCTTGTGCAATACTGAAATATTAAACATGGAAGCTATAAGAATGATTGGAAGGGAAGCCACCATAATATACAAAAAGTGTTTTTATTGTAGCCTTAAAATTCAGTTCATGGGCTGGCACAAAAAACACACAAAGGCTTAATCTTACGTCTTTCAAAGTATACAGCCAGCTTTATTCCCAATTTTTCTTGGAGAAGATGCTATCACCTTCCCTTTTTTCCTTAGTTCTCGGATGGAGTCCGTCAGCAACCAGCCGACGCCCCAGGACAGTGGTGCCACCACCCCAGACAATCATTCCACCATTGATACACTGAGTGAGCAGGATGAGGGCACCATGACTCCTCCCTCCAAACAAACAACTCCTGCCACCAGCCCTCACAGCTCCTTCAGGTAGGACTGGAAAGTATCTGTTTTCACTGGTGTCGCTGATTCAGTATTTCACAAGTCACAATTCTTTCACTTTTGATGTTTTGTGGCAGGATGCCTGGCACAGGTTCCCACAAGGCTGCAGAGCTTCGGCTGGTGAGGCTGAAGAGGACCCAGGTGGAGCTTGGGGTTCAGATCTGTGGAGGAAACCTTAGTGGCATCTATGTGGAAAGTCTGGATGATGACAGCCCTGCCAAGGGTCCTGATGGTCTGCTGCCAGGAGACTTTATATTGGAGGTACTGTACCTGCAGCTTTTATCTGAATTGGGTACAACAGGTCCACAATTAATATACCCCGGACAGTTGTTGGAGACACATTATAGGACGGTTAATATGGGTTTGGCCCAGTAGGTGCTTAATTAAAGTGTGCATGTAATTCAGTCAAGGTATAGCATATGTACAAGCAGACTGAACAGGAGCACAGTGCAACTACGTTCAAAGTGCAAGAATTGTTCTAGTTGGGCAGATGTGGCATAGTTGGCAACTGTAATGGTGTAATAACATATGCACAAGGTACAATTAAGTTGCTAAATGGTAAATAAATTCATTTTGCTTAATAAATTCATTTTGGTCCACTTGAAACTGTGTCTATGTTTTATGCATTACTTGAATTGATTTTACTGAAAATGATGAGTCATTCTGTGTTGGCAGCCCGGCTGAGTGTCTTTGTGTACTCTGTAATTTATGTTTTTCAAACAGTACAATGGCATCAACATGAAAAACAAGACCGCTGAAGAGGCTTATTTGGAAATGTTGAAACCGGCTGAAACTGTAACATTCAAAGTCCAGCACTGTGTGGAAGAACTCACTGTGATCAAAGATTCCCCCGGGGATGGATTCTTCATAAGGTAACTAATTATCAAATAATTGGTGGCAAAGCAGCTCAAGTTTCAGCTTCACTTGTCCTCGGGGGTTATTGGTTTTGCGGCAAGAATTAAAGACAGCATTACATAAGAACTTAAGACTGACAAGCACAACGATCAGTCCGTCACCAGTGTCTGTCAGTTCAGAGTTTCAGGCAAGCAGCATAAGACAAATCATTATCAAAATAACCACCAATATCAATCATGATTGCCAATCAGTAATCCCCTCCAGCAATGTTTGTGAGGGATGAAGCAGCAGGGATAAAGGAGTCCTTACACCTTTCTTTTGGTTTTGCACTAGTGAGGCTGAAACAGTGGCAGGGTATTTCAGGGATAGACACAGTTAGACATGCCATTGTCTTTGTTTTCCACCTGGCTGTTGTTTTTTTATATATATATATATATATATATATATATATATATCTCACTCAAGCTCCTGAACTGTTGTTCTGCTGTCCTGCTGGCAATTATGTTGTTCATGTCCAGTCAGGTTTGTCAGGCAATTTCATATTTCCTTGTTTCACCAAAGGTCAGGAGAAACTGCTCAGCATGACCTGAACTGCTTTATTGTTCCGTCTCCTCTTCAGAGCACTTTATGAGAGGGTGGCGGAGGTCGAGCAGGAACTGAGCTTTAAGAAAGATGACATCTTGTATGTTGAAGACACTCTTCCAAATGGCAATTTTGGCTACTGGATGGCCTGGCAGCTTGACGAGAAGGCACAGAGGCTGGAGAAAGGGCAGATTCCCAGTAAATACATGTAAGTACAGTCTATACTTTACTTTTACACATGTGAGATAATTACATGTGTATGATGTCTCTTGTTGTATTTAATGTAATTTATGTAAGAGGAACAGGTCTGAACCCGTTATTTCTCCATAAGGATGGACCAGGAGTTCTACAGAAGACACAGCATGCCTGATATGAAGGATGATAACGGCACCAGCAAGACTCTGTCTGCCGCTGCACGCAGGTCCTTTTTTCGCCGGAGACAGAAGCACAAACGGAGCGGATCCAAGGATGGGAAAGACCTGATGGCTCTGGATGCCATAAGCACAGATTCCATACCCATTACAGAGGGTGAGAAACCATCTACCATGACAGGTTTATTAGAAATGCACAAGCGTACAGCATGATTAGAATCAGTAGATCAACTATAAATTTCTCACAGTAGCATAACTGCTTTTCCTCAGTATGAGTACATGTGTGCCTTTAGCCTTTGCTGGAGAAGCAGACATGTGCCAAGCTGGAAATATCTAAGTGGGGACAGCAAATGAAGAATGGCGACAAACATTCAAGTGCCCTTTAGCAAGGCCTTTGACCCCCAAGTGCTTCTGTAGACTGACTTGGTGGCCAGCTGTGTTGGGCAACTACCATGTGTGAATGTTTGTAAAAGAAGCAGGCTGGTGCTGGAAAACATGCATGCTCGGCAAAAGAAATAAATCGATGGATGGAACTTTGCTACAATGTTTAGCTTGGTGTATTTCTGAATGAATGGCATGTTTCTCTGTGTATTCCTCAGACGGAGTGAGCTTGGTGTACCAGCGGGTCCAGAAGGTGGAGTGCTTGTCCCCCAGACCTGTGTTGATTTTGGGTCCGTTAGTGGAGGCCATCAAGGACATGTTAGTGAAGGAGGCTCCTGCCAAGTTCTGTCGCTGTCTGCCTGGTGAGCCACTGACCACAGTTTGTAGATAGTTTGTTTATTCATGAGGAGTTTGATGTGTGCCTGTCAACGTTGTATTCTTGACTTGTATTAGGGCAGCAAAATTAATTGAAATATTATCAAAACATATATCCAAATCACAGGCGCTGCAAAGGTAAAATGTGTGGCAAAAATATTGTTTTAAAGTCTTATGGTGCTGCAGAGATGCCCTGGCCTGCAAATAGGATTTTCCAGTAGATGTTTCAATGAAAATTGTAATGCAAAAGTTACCATTCCTACTATCTGTAAAATTAATTAATTATTATTACTATTTTTTTTTTTTAACCATATTGTTCAGCCCTAACTTGTCTTGCATGTTACTGTGTATTTTACCCACTGGTGCTCAGTTAGATTATGACATAAAACAGGAATAACTGGTTTGCCTTTGTTTGCCTGTTAACTAATTTGTACAGTGACGACATGTCTTTTTCTTTCAGAGGTTATGAAGGCATCTCAGCAGGCAATAGAACGTGGAGTGAAGGATTGTGTGTTCATTGACTACAAACGGAGAAGTGGCCATTTTGATGTGACAACTGTTGCTTCAATAAAGGAAATTACAGAGAGGGTATATTCTTCTCACATTAAAATGAATTCATCTGCCTGGGTTTTGCAAAATGGAATCTGTAAGCCAAGTCATCAAAATGAGGTCTTATTTCTTTGCCCACTGCTCGGCTTTCAGCTCTTAATGTTAAAGTTTGTTCTGTCCTGTGCAAACAACCCAAGGCTGCAAGTCTGACCAGCTGGTATTTAATATCACGTCTGTACATTCGTAGTCAGATGTCAGATTTGTCTTTGGTATTAAGCTTTTTTTCTGGCAGCTGTATGTGCCGGATGGGGTTTCCCAAAAATACAGAAAAAAAAGGCTTGCCATGACATGTTCCCAATTCAGACT
The DNA here is from genome assembly GCF_902150065.1 of Myripristis murdjan. Lineage (NCBI taxonomy): Eukaryota > Metazoa > Chordata > Actinopteri > Holocentriformes > Holocentridae > Myripristis > Myripristis murdjan. The sequence continues at coordinate 15,662,384 of NC_043998.1, forward strand.
TGTTTTTTGATGCATGATGTCTGTTTTTAAGAGGAGGCAGAGTCTGTTTACCAAATATATCATTGTGCTGGGGAAAAACAAGAACAAGACATTTGTGTCCTAATATAAAATAAGTTGTAATATTAAACCAGGCTGCCAAACACTATATGTTTCTAAATTTAGTTAATTGGTACATAACTAAAATGCTCATGCACACATTTAAAGGAAGTAAGTTCATTCTGGGTCATGTTTTCTTAAGTAGATTAAATACAAAAATCATTACCAATACAAATATATTTTTGTATATCTATATTGCATGACAATGCCAGCAATGTTTCTCTGATAAGAAGTTGATTTTAGGTGATGGCTTAGTTTTAAATCCATGCCAAAGCTCAAACCAGCCTCTCTATTATTAATTAAAAATAAAATCGTCCAGATGGGCCATTTCACAGACCAAAAGTTATCAAATAACCTGAAATTACAATGTTTAATCTTCCTTGATAAGCTAGGGGAAATGTAGGAAGTGCATCAAATAACACATCCCATATTTCTACAGTTGTCAAGCTATATTGGAGCTGCAAATGGGCTAAAGTGCCAATGAATAGTGTCACTGATTTTCTACATGAAGAATGAAGGAGAAAACAAACTTTGAAAAGCCTGCTCTTAAGATACCTATATTTTCGGCCATTTTATTCTGCCAGCAGCCAATAAACTAAGACTAATTTTGTAGAACTAAGGAGAAGTACTTTTAAAGGACATGAGAGAGGCAGTAATAAACCCAGTCCTCAAAAACATTTCATATCCCATTATTTATGTGCTGAATATGGCTTCTTCTAATATTCCAGATATTATGTTCAACACAGGAGTCAATGAGCTGTGAGATACATGGAGCCTTGACTTCATTTAGCTTAAATCCACCAACTCTGAAGTTCAGGTCTAATGACAGCTCCATGTGTTGTGTGTGTGTGTGTGTGTGTGTGTGTGTGTGGTTACTTCTCCGAACTCATGAAAAAAAAATATAAGTAATAAAATGAAGTTGTTTCTGTCATATTTTTTTTTTCTTGGTAATATTACGCTTTGCACCATCCCCCATTTCTCACCATCTTTTTGTTGTCATTTTCTCTCATAGGACTGTCACTGTTTACTTGACATTGCCCCTCACGCCATCGAACGACTTCACAGCGTTCACATCTACCCAATCGTCATATTCATTCGCTACAAAAACGCCAAGCAGATAAAGTGAGTAGTCCCATGCCTTTTATAGATGTTTGTCTCAGTTTTTTTTCCTTGCCTGAAGACATGTCAAGGATATGTCAAGTGTGCTTTGTGTTTCGCTGCCACTGCTTTTGTTTATCCAATTCCACTTCAAGTTTAAATCCTCCAAAGACAAACTGCAGAAGCTTGTTCATCCAAATCCTTTGGTTATGGAGGTTGTTTAGGAGAAAAAAATAGTCAGAATATTGAATCATATTGAATTTTAGGGCTGAAGCTTATTCAAAATGTAAAACATTTGTGAACACAATTGATTGAAAGACCCTAATGTCTCTAGTGCCTAATTGATTTTATTAGCTATTGTCTTATTGTGCAATTAACTGATTGTGCATTTAAAATAAAAAATAACAGTTATGCATGAACAAAAGAATATAATTTGACATATTGCTGTATTTGTTCACTGCGCACTGTCAGTACATTGTTTGTGTAGGAAGTCTGATGTGAGGATAAATTAACTTTTTCCCCTTTTTTCCCCAAGCTAGTTTCATCTGTGATATGCCACTTCTCCTTGCAGCAGTCATAATTCTTGATGACTTTCCCTTGATGTCTGCAGCATCACTTTATTTCAGTGGCAGACTCTCTGGAAATTTACATTTCCAAAACTACCACCGGTTTGATTATCACTGGTTCACATCACAAAAACTAATTAATCAAAATGATTTGAGCACAATTTCATTAGTTCAGGGGCCGCAGCCTGCTCTCTTTCACCACCTGCCGGGGTTTTGATAGGATAATTGTGATTTACCAAAGATCCCTGGGCTTTTTTATTCATAATCCCACAGGAAGATTAAGTCTGCTGAACCCTCAGCAAGGTCCTTTATGTTCAGACACACACGCACACATACACACGCACGTTCTCTCAGGTCTGGCAGATACAGACTTTCTCAAACACACATGCACACACAAATACATGAAATGGTGCAGCAGGCAAACACTGAGACTGATTGCCACTAAGCCTCCTCTGTCATCAGCTGAGTGCCAGATGTCCCAGGCAGGGGCTAGCAGGGCCTGTGGCTCCACTTTGCGGTGTGGGTGGCTAAAACACTGGCTGCATCCACCTACCCCCACATACGCATACACACACCACCCACTGCCTTGCCTGGCGCTGTGTTTGACAGAAGCTCAAGCTATTCCCCTGGTTTTTATCCTCTGGAAGGCATCAGCAGCCCAAAATGTTGGTGCCAGGGAAAGATGACAGCGTGATTCTAGGTTAGGTCAGACGCTCTCAGTGGACGCAGACTGAGAGCCCATTAGTCACATTACTTCCTGTTGAGATTTTTTTTTTCCAGATATGGTAAACTGATGGGCTGTGTGGCAGTATTGGGATCTCACTGTAGTGCAAGCCAGGCTTTGACTATTATTGCTTTAGGTCATTTTTCATTATGAAGTCATGGGCTATAGTTACACTTCTCAATTTGTTTCAGCATGACTAGTATCATCCATTCACAGCAGGATGCATTAAGATTAAGATTTAGATGAACAAAAACAGAAATTTGTTTGTGTTGCTGTCAGATGTACAAAACCATACTGAAGTTGTCAGGCTCACATTTAAAATAAATACAGCTACTGGAGCAATAGTAGCCATTTTCAGGAAAATGTGCATTAAAGGATATTGTAATGCAAAGTTTCTGCACTGTTAAGATGAGAAGCTCAGAGTAGAGCCGCTGCTCCTGCGCATTGAAAGGAGCCAGTTGAGGGGGTTGGGGCATCTAGTCAGGATGCCTCCAGGTCGCCTCCCTGTGGAAGTGTTCTAGGCACGACCAACTGGGAGGACAGACCAGGGCAGACCAGGGACACGCTGGCATTATGTATCCTGGCTGGCCTGGGAACATCTTGGGTTCCCCAGGAGGAGCTGGTGGATGTGACAGTGGAAAGGATCATCTGGGCTGTCCTTCTCAGCCTGCTACCACCACAACCCAAATAACCAGGATGGATCATGCAAAGTCTGATCTTGAAAATCAGATATCAAAAATTGTTAATGGCATAGCTGCAGCTCTAAATGGCTTTTGGCATCAAATAGAGTTTTTTTTTTTTTTTTTTTTTAATTTTTTATCCCACTGTCCTCCCAGTACACTCGTTTAATACCATGGCAGTGCACACAACACCTACATTATGCATGATATGGCTGTGAATTGACGTTTCTAGGGTGTTGACAGATGATGATGTTTTCTCCCCAGAGAGCAGAAGGACCCTCTGTACCTGCGGGATAAAGTCTCTCAGAAACATTCCAAGGAGCAGTTTGAGACGGCACAGAAAATAGAGCAGGAGTACAGCCGGTTTTTCACAGGTTTGTAGTGAAATCTTATTTTCATTCAGACAGACCCAAGTTAGTGCAAAGAGTGGATAGAGAAATGCCAGTGACAATAATATTTATGGAGATCCTTTAAAGATATTTATACATTTATGCTGCTTACGTGTATCTTGAGAAATGAACAGACTTGAGGTCCATGAGGAATATGGACCGCAATGTTTATATGATGATTCATTAGATATTTCAGGAATGCACACTAACATGCTGGTGAAAATTTAGCTTTTACATCACCTTTATTTCACCTCAGAGTCACATTAATGCAGATCCTCGAGTAAAATGAGGACATTTTTTTTTTTTTTTTTTTTTTTTACGAAAGCAAATACTTTAAATCACAGCATGATTCAAAGTCAGGTTTTTAAAATGGTCTGAGTCAACCAGTTTATTGAGTCTCAAAAAGGGATTGTTCCAGATTTTTGGGGGCATGTATTTCTAAAGGTGATCAAAACAAACAAAAATGTCACCAAATACAGCAGTTATATGAGGATAGGAAATGTATGAAAACATTCAGGAAAACCAAATACAGAAACAGTTATAGTAAGATATGAAGTTTATGGCTTTTCCAAACATGCTGGGGATCATCCAAAGTTTTTTTTTTTTTTTTTTTTTTTTAATGGGGCACACCATCTTAAAGCTATCTTTCACTTTCCAATCTGAAGACACAATGTAAGGCCCGCAATTAATGGAGGACAAATTTTCTGTAAAATGATGAGTACAGTAATTATCACTGGTTAGAAAACCGGGCACTTGCTGCAAAATAGGACTAGGGGGTTGCCATGTGCCTGTGTTTCATGTCTCCATAATTCAGACCTTAAAGTGAAGTCAGCTCCTCAACTTTCCTCCAGCAAGACATGGGAAAGTTTATCTTGTTTCTGTACAAGTAGCAAATTTTCAGTCTCAACTTTTTGACATAGCTGTGACACTGGGTTTGGAGTGCCTGTTTCAAGTTGCCCCCTCCCCCTCCTCCTCCTCTTACTGTGTTGCAGGTGTTGTCCAAGGAGGCAGTCTGTCCTACATTTGCACTCAGATCATGACCATCGTGGAGCAGGAGCAGAGTAAAGTATTGTGGATCCCAGACGAAGCCTTGTAGAAAAGTCTCCCCTCACTCTGCATGTAACTCTATAGAGGCTTTTAGGTTTTACAAAACCAGACTTTTTTTGTTTTTAATGGGATGCACAGTGAACCGGTACGTCTAGTGGTCATTATGGTTAACTCCCAGTACTGTTTCTTCACAACACTCATAGCAATATCAGGTTTGTAATAGCACTGATGTTATTAATGTAATATTCCCACTACAATAGTGATGTACTACAAATAGTGATTTGTTTACACTAGTGTTTAATGTAATGCTTACTTGAATGTTCTATTTTCCCATAACTCTTAGCACTCCTTTATTCCAGTATGTCCCAAGAATATTTAGGACCACAGGCAGACTGCATTAATGTGTATTCAGATCACTCCAGACATAATTATAGAAGTGAGGATAGAAAGGACCACTGTGTTCCCCTCTCTATATTTATACATATTTTTTCTGCCTTTTAATTTATCTAATCAAATCAAAAATGTTGGTTATGAACCTTTTTGTTATACAAATGTAGTTGTCTAGCAAATAGAAAGGATCATATTTTCCCATTAATGTTTTTATTTATAGAGGAAAATCTGGGGCAAATTTGCTTCATTCACTTTGTGTTGCAGTTGACTCTTCTGTTTTGTCTTTAATGTTCTGCAATGGCACTGTAATTTTTTTAATGGCATCATTTCAGTCCTCAAACATAATACTGTGCCAAACTATATTTATCTGTACCCATCCTGGCATTTATTAACACTACCATATCCATTGTAAATCATATTACTGGTACGTTAGTTTCACCATAATGAATCCCATGTTGTGTGTTGTGCTGACATTGCCAATATTGATTTGAATATTGTCTGATGTTCCTCTTTAGTGGATTATTTAAGAAGGGATATTTTATTTGACTTAAGGTTGACTGTCAACTAAAAGTATTTACAAGCACCTTTTGGACTTACAGTAGAACACGTTATCAACATTTCATCTTTTTCAATGCAGATGCATCACTCCAGTTCAAGTTTGCTTCTAATGAAGTTTAATATTTGCATCAAATGTTAACAAAAATACAGTTACTGTAATAGAACATAGTCCTTGTCTGTGTTTTTATTTTTTGTTTATTAATTTGACCAAAACATAACTTTTTGGGGGGCGGAGGGTGTGTGTGTATTAGAATAATAACAAATAGTATTGTTAAATAATTAATTTTTTTCCACAACACACCATTTTGGAGTTTATGTTACAAAGGCTGTGTTTCAAAGCTGCAGTAACTTTGTTCATCCTCCAGCCTGCAAACGTTAACTTGCTGATGTCAGCTGAGGAGAGGACGGATGTGCGCTCGCTGTTTATTGTAAGCGGTGAGTAATGTTGCTAACATGACGCTTCACACAGCGGCCCGAGGCCACTGAGGAGGAGGAGGAGGAGGAGGAAAATACCAAATGAGGGACTTGGTCGCTCAGTGCACTTTTTTGTCCACTAGGGAGAGTAAATCACCACTGTAGCTCAGACTTTGCAACTTTGTTTTGTTTCCTTTTCTTCCCACACGCATTTATCACACTTTAGATTTTCCCCAGTATTCCTAGTCTGATGTTTTACATTTCTGCAGTTTCCAGCCAACTTCAATGAGTTCATCGACACTGTGCAAGTTGTAAAGTGATAAACTGGTCTGACTCGGTAAAATCTAAAAGATCTTATGGTGAATTCAGACACATGAAGCTGCTCGGCTCATCCGTTGGCGTCTCTTGGCAGTTTTGTTTCAAACGGAGCTCAACAGGTTTTCCAAGTCAAGTTTATTTGTTTGGCCCTTAAACACATTTCCAACAGACGTAACAACGCCCATATTATGAAAGTCTTTATTTAAGCCTTCATTTTCTGCGGCGATGTCTAAAACATTAATTTCACGCATTTTATGTCTTTCACTAAAACGTATAAAAGCCCGTAACATTAAAGGGCAATTATCGCAGCAATAGGCCTACTAAATATGTTTGCCTAGACTACATGAATACTACTACTACACCAGTGTAAGAAAAATAAAAAATAAGCTCTATAAATTCTATGTTGAGCACCACAGCAAGTCCCAGAGATAACCGTCACTTTTCATTATGTAAGGGTGCCCTTACTTGTAATTATGTTCCGTGTAATTGCTGCCTGATTTAAAAACCAACCCAACTGTAACACTTAAGTCATTATCATCAAAAAATTAATGGAGCGTCCACCCTAAATAAGCAGTAAACCGTGGGACGTATTGATGGCTCCTCCCCCGCTACCTGTAAATCTGCGATGCCATCTTCCAACAAATGGACGTGACAGCCGCAATCAGCCGGTGAAGCCTGAGCGCCGTGAAATACACAGCCGAGCCCCGCCACCGCGCAACGAGCCATTATTATTCAAGCGAAATTCCCCGCAGAAGGAAAACAGCCGTGAAGTGCGGTGTTTGCCGTGAGGAGAGCATTCAACAGTGCGGAGCAGAAGTAGCGGACCTGCTGAAAGCTGCGCTGTTACCCAACACAAGGTGCATGAGTGAGTGAAAGCCATCGATTGCCGCGGACGACACACTGCTTGAAGATAGTAACCACAACAATACATTTCCTTCCATCTCATCCAATCGGGACCATCCCAAAAATCGTGACAACTGTTGAAGAGTTTACAAGAATATGTGATTTTTACGCGCACGTCTCACGATTGACGCGCAATTCCAGCCAGGAATGCTCCTCGCAAGGCGCGCCATCGTTTTCTTGTTGATTTCTTTTCTTTAAAGGAAAGTTTTTTTTTTAGTGTGTGCACTTGCTATCGACCCAACTCTTGTTCTACTATTGATTGGAGCCAGATGAAAAGGCAAAGGAGTGGAAAGCGGTTGACACAATATGGCTGAGCCGCTGGGGCATCAGGGAGCGCTGGCCGGAGCTCCCCAGAGCGCCTGAATCCTACTAAGTTTATTGTGGCTGACAACTGATCAGAAAGGCGATAATGCCGAAGAACAGGGAGAAATTCAACCCGGACTCGTCCATCCACATATCCAAGATGAATGTGATCATTCCGTTTTCACCAGATGTGCCCTGTGACAGCAATGGCCAGCGAATGTGGTGGGCATTCCTCGCCTCTTCCATGGTCACTTTCTTTGGGGGGCTCTTTATAATCCTCCTGTGGAGAACTCTCAAATACCTGTGGACTGTGTGCTGCCACTGCAACGCCAAAAAGAAGGTATGCCATCTCAATTAATAACCATCATACCGCGAGTGACATGTTTATCACGGGTTGTTTTAGGCCAGCAAGTGCCTGACGATATAGTGTGTCCAGGCAGTTTGATTTGAGAAATAGGCCGGTCATTAAATCTCTTTTAAGATCACATTACAGAGACGGCAGTGCATGACTCTGTGTGTGGTTTGAACCCTCAGAGCTATTGCCTTACTTAATGTGACATGCATTAACTGTAACATACAGTTGTACCAAAAGACAATCTGTAAGTGAATAATTTTACTTTTGGACTGTACTCATATGATGGGTCCTCTGTTTGGGGATTAGTTTCATATACAGTAATATGTTATATGCTGATGACACCTGTTGTTGATCCATAAACTAGTGGGTTATAAGGACTATGTGTAATCACCACAACCCACCCCCATCAACACAATATCTCATGAATAAGATTTGATTTATCATTATCTGAATATATTGTACTCCTTTGCCATCAAATAGAGCAGAAACTGGCTGAAGTAGGTTTGTTTCTTTTTATTAACATAAAAACAGAAACCCTCATTTTATCATAGAGTGCATAATCCACCATTTTCTTCTCATAGTTGTCGTTCTTCCTCTCATTCCTTGTGGTTCGTGTAGTTTTCTTCTTTGTAGTGTTATGTGTCACACTTTTCAAATTAGGGTTTAGTGGAGTTGTTTGAATTAAGATGGCTGTGCAAATACACGATTGGATTTTTATTTTTTATTTATTCAGGAGACTAATTTCAAATGAATGTTTAGCTGTTGCTTGACCAAACCGCTGCCTGTCAGTGGTTTAAAAATGCCATCCTGAGCATGGTTTCCTGTTATTATTTTTATTGTGTCATATCATACTCCGAGGCTGTTGTTTTGCTGCTCCGAACGCTACAGTGAACTGCTCAGCGCCATTTGTTTGACAGGCTTCCAAAAGTCAGGAATAGTTTTTGCCAGTCGGAGGCCTGCTCAGGACACACCAAGCCCGTCAGCTGCTGCTCCTACATGGGTCAAACATTGTTGGATGTCCAAGAGACATTCTTTCACTGATGGTGTGCATCTCTATTGCTCTGCATGGAGGTTAACACTCATACCATGACATAATCCCTCCAAATAATTTTTATATCATTTAAGGCAGACAGCAACATGGATCTCGGTGTACTGCTAGATTTTCTGCTACTAAATTGTAATGACACCATCTGCCCAAGACTGGCTGCAGTCCTGCATTTAAAAACATTCTTTTTGATGCAACGAGGTGTGCTGGACTATGTTTCTTTGGACTGAAGGGCTCCAGTGTACTTTAAGGTTTCTGTAGCTGGATTTTTTGATTAAAAGATTAAGTTTGCATCCTTCCTCCTATGTTGAAGGACAAAAAACGACTTCAGCTGATAATGGTGTCAGAGATAGAGCACAGAGAGCCTGTTCACTATTCATCTCTCTACATAATGCATGTGCATTCATCTCAGACAGACAAGCAGGATGGAAAGAGGAAATGGCAAAGGCTGCATCCAGGATGGTGCTGACCTTTGAAGGCAGACGTCTCTTTCAGTGCCCCACTTTGGCTGTAGTACGAATATCTGCAAGAATCTATCAGCTTATAAAGAAGAATTTTTGCTCATAGCTTTTAGTAGAGAGAAGAAATGAGTCAGAATTGCAAGACTGAGAAGAAGACCGGAGTGAAATTAGTCCTCCCCCTCTTCAAAGTCCACGGCAAAACACTTAGGTCTGTCCACCTGCCCTGTTTATTTGTGAATCCCAGCAAGATTACGAAAGCGGTGGAAGTGTTTTTGTTCAGATATTGCCAAGGGAAACTGGCAAACTCCTCCAACCTGTTGTGCTATCTCTCTGGGAGGCGGCCAGGGAAGGGTCATCCTCTCACATCCAATCTTTTCCTCTCTGCCTTTTGCTTGCCTCCTGTGCATTTCTGTCTTGCACTCTGCCTCTTTTCCTTATCCAAGAATCACCCTCCCTCCAGAGTGTCAGAAATGCAGTGTCAGGCACATACGGTATGTGCCATATGAATCAGTTTTTCTTTTTTTTTCTTTTTTTTTCTTTTTTTTTTTTTTTTTAGTTGCTAAGCAACTAGCAAGCAAAGTATTTCATTATAAGAGAAAATCTGCCTTATGCAATTGTCTAGGCTCTGAGATGTGGCAGGTTGTGTTGTAGGAACACCTCCCACCCCCACCCAGTCTGTGCATGTCATTAGCATCCCAAACATGGATCTTTCAGTGTATTGTTCATAGATGGGAGATGATCATTTGCTTCCTTATTTTATTGTTTTTTCAGTTAGCTTTCCCTCTTCTTGTGAGTCTGAGGAGGCTCTCTGCCCTGCACTGTTGCCTCTCCAGTTCCATGTCTCTGAGATTGATCCTCTATGGCTGCGGTTCTGCCTTCCCAGTCTGATGACAATCGATGAAACTCATCATTTGTGAGGTGCTGATGACAGTTATTATCTGTCTGGGAAAAAGAGACTGTGTTCATTGTAAATAGCATTGTACTGACAAAAAAAGGAGGCTGATATGCTAAGGCAGCCTCTCAGTCATATTGCTGGAGCAGACTCCCAGTATGCAATCTCCATTAAAGGAGTGTTTTGTTTACTGTGGGCTGTTCAATCTATATTCAAGAGTGGTGTTGGGTATGAACATTCAAAGAATCTGCATCTCCAAGAGGACTTACACTTTACGTTCCACAGTAGCTTGCAAAAGCAGTATACTTCAAAAGAGGAGAGGTGTGCTTTTCCAAGATGTTGTGTGCTGAAGGTGTTTAGAAAAGTATTGAGGCAGGTTATGCACAGCCATGGGCATGCTAATCAATGTGCACATCCTGTGGCAATGACTCAGTGTCCTTAGATGTGTCAGGTGCATGGTGGGGGATGGTGGCGGTAGTGGGGGGTGTGTCTGCCGCGCAACCTTTGGATGAGGGATCAGATTCAGAGTCATTTTCACAGAGAGACACTCTCATGGTACCTTTAAGTGCGGTTTGAAATATCATAATTATGAGACGAGTGCACACGATCGACCCAAAAGTGGGGTAATTATGAGTTGGAAAGTTGGAATTGCCGAGTGGCGCTCCCTCTGCTCTCTCACTCTCTCTGACACACACACAGATATGCACTCTCTCTATATTAACCAGTTGAGCTGAGCCAATATTAGTGATGCACAGCATCAGTCTAATTAAAACTATTATGCATTTTTCATTCTATTGCTGAAACACAAAACAACTCTATGCTACATTATTTTGAAGACACAAGAGCTTCTACTTTGTTGTAGTGTCTGCTTCATTGTATTTGTGACTAAAAGTACTTGCCATGCATGGTAAATGCTCTTAAGTAGGAACTTAGACATCATTTATGTAATATATGGATGCACAATCCTTTGACAATTGTCTCAGTCCTGTCAGTCAATCCTCTTACTTCCATCATGAGATAGCATACATATTCCTTGTAATTAGTTAAGTGAGTATTAGCTGCTCATATTGCATAATATAGCCAGTATGCTGCAGCTTGGCTGTCATTGTACCATCTGCGATCCAACAGGTCTCAGATTAACACAAATGTTAAACATCTCAGTAGTGCCAGGGCCTGCTGGTGTTTTGTCAATCAGTAACAGAAAAGAAGCACCGGATGCTGTTGGAAGTAGTGTTCAGAGTAGTTGTACTGTGGAGTTTCTTCTTGAATAAATAATTTCTCATAATTATTGGCAAACAAGAAAAAAACTTCAGCACTGAAGTAGTCCTTAAAGGATGATACCAGTGATTTTGAATATTTGGCCTGTTTACTATAATTTTCCCACATTTTACATTGCAACAAACCATTCTGCAGATCATGCAGTGGTACTAAAGACTTCACAACATATAATCAAATTTTTACATTTTTTCACATTTTTAGTTGAAATGCCCTCCTTATAATGTTCTGTATGTGGAGCCAAAAAAAAAAAAGGTGCCGCCATTCATAAATCACAGAACTGATAATTGGCTGTGGAAAGCAAACGTTTCCCTGGGGACTATTTTCCCTAGCGGAGGGAGCGTTTCACTCCGCCCAACTTCAAGTCATCAAAACACAACAGTGCTGCTGCTATGTGCTATGGTGATGAAATACTGGTGTGAAGAAAGTCTGATGCCTCTGAAAGTTCATTTTCATATTGTAGTGGAATGAATGGAAACCAATGGCTGGATAAAAGAGAGGAAAAATGTATATACACAACTGCTTGCTTTGGGAAAAGATTAGCAGAGACATGAAGTGTATACATTCTGTAGATATTATGCTAAACATGCAAAATCACTGGTATGATGCCTTTATAAACTAATTTTTGCTGTACTGTAAAGCATAATAAAACTATAATTTCTGGTGCCTACACGGTCCCACTATTTGAAATAATCACTGACTGTGCATCATCAAGAGGTAAGTCTTTCATTAATAACAAACTTTAGCATCTAATTTTACAGGATGCCCTCTCACCGTGGCTCCATTTAACCACAGACTCCAGAGAAGTGTAGCCATCCAGTGGAATATTGACTGGAAGGAGATAAGGCACGTGTCGTACGTCGTGTTATGTTCATCTTTGAAGCATATCTTCCATATGCAGTTGAGGATCTAGCGATCGCAGTCATGAGCCCAGAATATATTAGGACTCTAGATTTGGATTTGTCCTTTGTCTAAGTTCCCCCTCCATACAGAACACCTTGATTCATTATTGAGATTCTTTGATTTATATTAATATATTTTTTAATAATTCAGAGACCTTTGCAGAAATTGTGTCATGAGCCACATGTTCTATTCTAGTTTAATGTACTTACCCTTTGAGAAATTATTATGGTGGATCCAGAGAATAGGCTTATAATGTTGATCAATGGTCTCCGCTATCAGATGGAGTAGGTTTTGGGTAGATAGTGAAATCTAAATTTAGCGGCTTAGGCAATTTATCAAAATGTCAAAGAGGAGATGTACTGCATAAATGAGTGCAATGAGTCCTCACACTTTTCTGGTGTCTATTATTAAAAGTTTAACTCATCCATTCTCATTTCATTAAAGTAAAATCCAATACAACATTTTGTATCCCTCTTTGATGTGTGAGTAGCATCCTAGAAGGAGCACGAGGCAACTGTTACCAAAATAAACACTGCCACAGTGCCAGCTGCCCATCAATTATAAAGTTTATCAGTCCTAATTATTTTTTAATCAGCGTTTCCACATGTAACAGGAAACCAAAGCAGAGATTATGATAAATGATGCCGAGGACCTCAGTTAACTTCTTGAACTTTTTTTTTTCCATCAAAACAAATCCAAACTAACATTGTGCTGTTTAAAAAGATCTTGACACCAAAATTAGCAGGTTGCGGAGATTATTGTAAGACTTTCTGTCACATATCAAAAACCTTCATCTAATCTCTGTTCTTTCCCAAGGTATCAACACTGGATTTATGATATTGCTTTAAGCGCTTTCACAGTTAGAGCTAAGACATTCAGAGTAGAGGTGTGTAAATGAGGCCGCACGTCTTCACAGGCGAGGCATTTTTCTGCGCCTGACCTTAAAGATGAAATCAGGCATCTGTCTCGTGAGGGGAGTCTTTTCAAGAATAATTGGACATAGGCATGTCATGCATCACCATCGGCCATTTATCTTTGAACTTTGCCTTTACTGGCATTAAAAATTCATGGCAAATGCATTTTTTTCCACGGTACATTTTTAGATTTGGTCATTAAAGTGCTGCAAGATAACAGTGTGATGCCAATTAAGGCTACTTAACAGCCATCACTTCCCTCACAACAGCCGATGTTGCCTCATTCATTATAACTGTTAAGTATACTGTCAGATACACTAATGGATGCACCAGGTCAGCTTTTTTCTACTTCCCATGTGTCAGTCAAAAAGCAACAGAGCACCACCACATGAATTATAGAATTCCACTGTAAAAGTACAAATAGCAGAGGTAGCCTCGGCCAGCCGGTGTGATTTGTCTGACGTGTGTTCATGCGGTTTGGTCAGTTCCCACAGGGCGCTGCCGTCTTCTGTGCTCACTCTTGTAGTAAACACTAAGCTATTTAGCAGCTTTCTTTCTGTATTCCTCTCTATGTACACTACTTTGAAGAAACCCTCTCGGACAGCACGCGTCAGCCGCTGTAAAAGCATAAAAGCTGCTGTGCCTTGTACCTATTGCATCACTTTTGCATCAATAATCACAGCGTAGAACACCCTATCAGGTATTATTGCTATATTACACTATGTGTGGCAGAACTATTGGATTGAGGGTTATTATTAAGGGAGAATGTTCCCAAAAATGCTGTTTAGAAATGGGTGCATAGCAGAAAGTTTCCTAAAACCCTAAAATTATTATTTGTCTTATTTGTCTGATGATTTGATCTATAATGCTTAAATTATAATCTTGTTTTGTAAACATTCCCATACCTATATAAACATTTTTTCCTCTTATTCAAGATACTTGTAAATGTTGATATGGGAAAATGATGCCACATTTCTTCCTGTCATACAGTGATAAAACCCAATGGCACAGAAATATCTCCTTGTATTCTTGCTATAGAATAACAATGAAGCCTAACTTCTGATTTAATCCCAATTGGGAAGAAAGTATTGTGGCTGGTTTCTCTGCTCATACTTGCTCACGATCGAATGTTTGAATATTAACAAATGTACCTTGGAGACTCACAGGAACACCTTACAGGAAGAGTGAGCACACTTTATGGCTTTATGTTGCTTTTTGGTACTTAACAGTCGGTCATCAGGGCCCTGGCAAGGCAAGCAGGGTGCTCCTTCGCCTTTTGGTCTGTAAAGCACGACCCGATCCACTTAGCCCAATCTCCTTAAGGGGATTCAAAACTGAGCTTTAATGCAGAGCTTCACTGGCTCTGCATTAAAGCCAAGCTGATAAGATTTCCTTATAAATAAATTGATGCAACCATGAACGTCTGAGTGGTTCGGGTCAAAAAGTGTGCTCCAAATGTGGCAGTGTGCCCCTTCTCTTATGGCACCTAATTTTCTACAAAACATAAAAACAACACTTGTAATTGATTAAACATTTCCACTACTGGATTATGCAGTTATATATGGACTGTAGATCCCTGAAATACAGGTTCACAAAACACTGATTTCCACATACCCTGTTGGCTGCAGTGCTTGCTCTGTCACATCATGGACAGCAAAGTGAAGTGGACATGTTATTAGAGCGTTATCAGGTTAGTGCTGAAGGTCTGTGGCCAGGCCGTAGGAAGTGTAGCACGGTCTGCTCGTGGCCTGCTTGTCTAATGGCTTCATACATGATTGAATTTCTCAGCATGGACAATAATGCAGCAATGATGGAGACATTATTTGATGTGTGTGGAACTGCGCTGGGCACCAATATTTCCTGTATCAGAAGGGATGATTAACTAAAATGTGCAATTTTTCATTTTTTATTGTCATCATTCGGTGTTGGAATCATAATGAAACTAAGGATTTGAGGTCCTTTCTATGCAGAGAGAGGCTTCTCGGATATTTTCTCATGAATTAAACAAGCAGATTGGCTGGGGAGGGATCAAATAGTTACTTTCACACATCAGATCCAATCAGAACACAACCTCCTATTGTATTCCTCCCACCCCTGTTTGATTGTTTCAAACATAGATTGTATAACTGAATGCCAAATAACATTTGATTAACTGGACAGTTTAAATATCATTATCATTAGTTTTCCCAGGGAGCAAAAAAAGACCATGTGAAAAGAAATTATATTTAGGAGTGTTAAACAGATGCAGCAGTTAGAAATTTGACATTCAAACTTTAATTACATCCAATTATTGATCACAAACCAGAGAGTCAACCAGAAATACCAAACAAGAAGCGTTCTTATTAATTGTTCCAGCAGAAAACACCCAGTAAGTCTGAAGCTACTGGAATAAAGAAGAAGGATATGTAGGTTATCTTATATTGTAGGTGTATTTATCTAAACATTTGAGTGTGGAAGAATGCTAGACGCTAAGTTGCTGTCAGGGGAAATCCAAAAGCGGAATATCCCTCCTGTAAATTTCACCACAGCCATAACATGGTGTTCATGGTGTAACCTCTGGAGAAATGAAAGCTTTCAAGAGGAAGGAACTCCTCATTTCCTCCACAGGGAACACCAAAGAAGAAACTGTCAATTTTCCTGAGCTGACACAGTAAATGGCATCGTGGTGAAATTTTACAGATGATACTCTGATGTCCCGTTCCTGTGAAGGCAGCATGGAGCTACGTGGAAAAACTATCCAGCCGCAGAAAGCTGATCGAAACCCTGAAGTAAAGAGTCATTGCTATGGGAACAATCCACCGTCTCGTCTGTTTGCACTGGTGTAAACTGGCAGGTTTGTTGTAGACCATGTTGTTTTGCAAGTAGCTGCAAGTGTCAACCCGTCTTGACGTGAATCTTTGGTGCAAACACGCCTTAAAGAAATACCCCTGAGGAACACCTCAACGCCCGCCTTTCAAAAATATTGTTTCCACCGTTCCCTGATGGTCTGTGAACGCCCCTCAGGAGTCGGCAGGGCTCCCTGGGAGAACGCCCACTCGCACGAGTGGATTACTGCAGAAAATGCAGCCTTGAAAACTTACTGACTTTGAGGAACTCGCAAATCTCGGTGGATGAAGAGGACAGCACGCAAGAATAATGCTTCATAATAAAATCCACATTTTGAACTGGATTTACCATCCCTCTATTTCAACTGCAGATGCCTTCAGTAGTTAATTACTGCCCTTATGCAACACACACTGACCTTTAATTGACTTAATAAACAACAACTTACTACGACTCTACTAACCAATATTATTTTACTTGGCAGTTTTACAGCTGTCAGTGTACTCAGTGTACACAGTCTTTAAAGTCAACAGCATAACATTATGCATGCAAATTGGACAGTTGTTCTGCATTAGTCATAGACCGGCTCCTTTAAAAGACCATCGCAGGGATTTTGCATGTTTGTGTAATATCTACAAAATTTATATTTTTCCTGTTTCTGCTGATCTTTTCCCAAAGCAAGCAGTTGCATTTTTTTTGTATTTTAGTCAGGCATTGGTCTCCAAACATTCTACTATGATATGGAAATTAATGTCAAACTTTCTTCACACCAGTATAAAGTTGTCCACGTTAGTTTTCCTAAAAGCAGCAGCACTGTGTGTTTTGATGACTTGAAACTGAGTGGAGTGAAACTGTCTGCCCACTGGGAGATAGTCCCCAGGGAAATGTTTTCAACGCCTTAGTGCTGTGGTTTATGAATGGCGATGACTTTGTTAGCCGTGTGTAAAATGTGGATAAATTATAGTAAATGGGCCAAATACTCAAAAATCACTGGCATTGTCCTTTTTTTTTTTTTTTTTAAAACAAAGGCTTAGAAAAAAGCCTTTGTTCTGACGGTGATATTGCAAAACAGCCCACTTTCTACTCTTCTCTCCTTTCTACTCTCTTGGATAATGCTTTTTCTAGCTGTGTTTACTTTGTGGGCAGTGGTATTGACCACAAAGCACCTTCCTGTCAGTCACGCATTCCTAAAACATTCTGCTATGTGCAAACAATTGCTAAAGGTGTGACTAATATCTTAGCATCCTTTTTCCCAGTTCTACGTTTGTAGGTTCATTCAGTCTAAGAGCCATATCAAATTAGTGCCTCTAACTCAGAGTAGATGAATAATAAACTGGGCTTACCATCTGGCCCAGCAATAAGAATTGCCCTTGTTGTTCTAATTTACTGAGTTTATTCATAGCTATAATTACCCTCTGAATGCCCACACCCATAATGGCATAATGAAGCAGTGGCTGACACAGTAGTGCATGCTTGCTGTTGCATGAGTCGGCATACTGTAGTTTCATTTTTTATTTTGTAAAAAGAACTGATGCTCCTCTGTCGTTGTTTGCATTCATAAGAATCTAAGAAAACGTATGAGTCAAAATCCAGGTCAGTGCTTTGCACATTATAGATCTCATTTACCCAGTAATTTAATATGACGTCAAATGCAGCGCAGAAAGCGGCAGATGAAGAGTGTGATTCAGGCAAAAAGGACACTATATATAAAATCATAGAGACAAAACATCTCCTTCAGTCAGTGGTGTGTCTGGGCGAAACTGTAGTGACACTCGTGCAGAAGTGTAGAAGTATCAAGGTGTCAGAGTTAGGTGTGATTCCATCAATAGCCAATGAATAACATTGTTGGCTGGGCAGTAATTAAGAATATGACTGCCATGCTGAAAGCGTTGTTAGATAACTCTCAAGGCTTTGCATAGGCTCGGGGTTCCCACGAGGACCTTCTTTTTAAATAAGACTGCTGTCAAGAGGATGTCCTCGTTGTCCAAGCCCCCAGTTGCTTCCTCCATCACCACACCGTGTGTGTTGCAGAACATATTCACTCATTCATTCATTCCCCAAGTTGTGTGCGTGCCATCTCCAGCCTCTCTGAAGATTTATGGCAGAGTGGAAGTACAGCACATGCTGCATAGTTACATGCCAGGAGTGCTTTGAGGCTGGGTGCCCTATCTCAGGGACACACAATGCCCCCGATGCATCTTGGGAACGTGGCATGTTGAAATCCTGGATGTAAACACCACAACAAAAGAGGCTGCTGTAAAAGTGCACATTGATCAGAAGTGACTGTTGGAAGTCGGCACACATGCTAATAGAAACCCAGCAGCACTGTTACATATTCATGCTAATCTCCCAGTTGGCACCCCACCCCCCACCCCCATCCAGTCAGTATCAACTCCTTATCAGCAGACTTACGACTCACTTGGACACCAAATTCAAGCCCTTTAAAAGAATACTGAACATCACGATATTCGCACCCATTTGCATTATTTTCTACAATATCATAAAGCCTTTGAAATGCATCACAATATGTGTCACAAGGCTTTGAAATGCATTCTCAATGCTTTTCAGAACTCAAACCACCTTTTGCCACAATAACAATGTAGCCTGTAGAAGTTTATTTCTGACCAAGATTGTTGTGTTATGAGGGGTTTTCGGGATGTGTCCTTATAAATGTTTGTGTTTTGTCTATATAAAATTATATAAAATGAACAAAAGCTTTATTCCCACTGGGTATGATTTTTTTTTTTTTTTTTTTTTGTGGCCAGTTCAGTAGAGTGAATGATGACACACGCAGCAGGCAGCATTCCTACGCTATTGGTTGCATTACAGCTTCCTTTGAAGCAGTTTTCTAAAAAGTGTCTTTCAGAAATAGCCGTAATAAATGAATCATACAAGTATCGGATTTAGATTTTGGTTGAGATTTGGAGCGGCCAGCTGTATGTGCTGTGGGTGGGGCCGAGTGATTCAGCTACATGTTCTATATTACGCCACACAAATCAAAGGTGGCACTTGCTGCACCGTCCCGTCCCAGGCCACAAGATGGGAAAATGTTTTCTGAGAAATGGCACACCCATCTAAAATATTTTTTAAAAAATGGTTAGCGAAGGACCCTAAAACAGAGAAAAGAGAACGGTGCTGTCAGTTTTATGGATGAAATTCACTGAAGTTTCTTAACACAGCCAATGAAGAAAAAGTCGCTGGAGATGTGTCCTGCTTTCTAGTTCCACAGTAAACTGATTAAAGTGCGCACGTCTTAGTTTACTGCAGGGATTCAACTTATAGTCTGAAGACAGCTCCAAAAAACTGAATTGTATTGCACATTGTGTTTGGTTCTTTATTGAAGCTACCTCTCCAATATTATGGCTTGATGTTATTTTAAAGCACTGACACCGACTTTCCCTTTCATTCTGTAACCCACAAACTAAGTACTCTCAGATGATATCCAATAGTATTTAACATCACAATATTTACATCGATATGCAGTATTTTTTTTCCAATATTGTAAAGCTGCATATATATCACAAGCCTTTTTGGGTATATCAAGATGCTTCCTAATTTTGTAATTTAATATCAGTTGTTGCAAATCTTAAACGTCCAGTAGCATGTTGGCAGTCTTTGCTTCTCTTAACTTCTGTTTGATTACCAAAATTTGTTCAATTGCTGGTGTAACTTTGGTTACACACATGATGCTTTTGAGTAATGTGCAATTCATGCAATTACAACTTTTAATCACCCATCCCTTACCCCCTGTCAAAATATTGTGGTAATATTGAATATTGCGATATTTCTGTAAGACAGTATTGTGATAATAAATTGCGGACACTGGATATTTTGAGTTTAGGCAGACCAATAAAGCTGCTGATCTCCATCACAGGTTTTCCTCAGGATCAAAGGGTTACAACGGAGAGCTGAAATACTGTGAACTTTAGATGTTTAATCGTCAAACAAAATCAGTTACTCTGAAATCTATTTATACATTTTCAAAACTGTTATGGGCTTATTTTTTCCCCACAAGCCTTAAAGAATTTGCAAGGCCTGTGGGAATCCTGCATCTTGTATTTCCACCCCCCCCCCCCTCTCTCTGGTAGCTATGTAAACTGCATCAGGTGATCCCAGGTGACGTGCAGAGCCTGGAGAAAGCCTCAGAGAGAGTGATGTGTGACACCATTAAAGTAGAAGAGGAGTAGGATATCATGGGGCAAAGAGGCCGAGCCGTGTTATCCTTGAGGTGCGTGGCTGTGGGGCGTTTCATCAGGGAGCACGGCTAACCTCTGCATCCTGTCTCGATTTCCTGCTCTGTGAATCATGCCAGTCCCAGCAGACAGACAGACAGACAGGCAGGCAGGCAGGCAGGCAGGCAGGCAGGCAGGCAGGCAGGCAGGCAGCCCACTCAGTGGAGCAGAAACACCAGGAGCTCAGTTGCTGCCATGGATACACTCCCAGAGTCGCTCTCTCTCTCTCTCTCTCCCTCTCTCCCTCTCTCCCTCTCCCTGTCGCTCTCTCTGTGCTGTGTGCATGGTTATCTTGCACGTCTTGAACTTGGACGTTGCATTAAGAGTGTTGTGTTTATGGTCTCACCTCTCTAAAGTGGTGATCTGTACGTTTCTTGAGGCATCTTTGGTGCTAAGCAATCGATTGCGATGATATATTTTACACTGTTCTTCTCAGAGATTGCTTGTCAGTCAGTATGGCCGTCACTGTGATGTCGTCCTCCTTGCCTTCCCTGCTGAGTTTCTATAGGTGGCACTCTTTTCATCTAACAAGTTGTTTAACAAGTTAGTTCAAGATTGTATTGTGTGCCTGAGCATTTTTGGCGTTATTATGGATCCCACCAGACTCCTGGGTGAGATATGCTCACATGTGCTGTGATCGGAAATAAAAATCATTGCCCATAAGCCCTCACCCAACCACAACCTTAATTTTAACTAGAACCCTTGGCCAGAACACCATTGGCTGTCTGTGTGTGACAGCACATCGGATGTCTCACTGTGTCCCTCTCTGTCTTCTTTCAGGATGTCCATCGGGTCATCACAGGTGATGGCATCAAGCGTGCCGACAAGGACGAGGCGGCGGCCAGCGAGGTGGGCTGGATGACCTCGGTTAAAGACTGGGCCGGGGTCATGATATCTGCTCAGACGCTGACGGGCAGAGTCCTGGTGAGTTCACGCTCGGTCATCACCCTCATTTACCGTTTGATTGGCAGGTCGCGCTACCGCAGCCTGCACGCCGGTGGCTGTCAGTCAAGTTGTCAATGACATGAAGTGTGACTGCCAATCATGACTACCCCCAAACTTCCTCGTGACAGCTACACACTGCGGTTGAACTCCATGTTAGTGCACTCCACTAAATATCTGTTGTTGCAGCGGAGGCCAGAAACTCGTAATTGACATCTTGCATCTGACAAGCTGCAAAATATCACAGGCAGGCCAGGTTGAACGCGTCTTGCATTCTGCCTCTGTCTGATGCATAAATGCGCCGTTTTTGAAGTCCATATCTGGCTGGCTGATCTCTCAGACAGGGGAGCAGAGACATCAAAACAAAAGCCAGGACAACAAAGACGAGATTTGAAGAGTGTATTAAGGCCACACGCCCTATAATGCCCTTAGCCATCAGAGCGAGAGAGAGAAAGAGAGAGAGAGAGAGAGAGAGAGAGAGAGAGAGCAGGGATACAGTTCACCAGTTGCATTTGGTCAAGCAGAAGCGGTTACCATGGTGCCTGGTCTGCCTGTTGACAAAGTCACGTGGTGAGCACATGCTTATTTTGCTACATGTTATCCTCATGATATTGTACGGCAGGATTAAATGAAGGCATGAGATTAGCAGATCCTCGCTGTGCTGTAACCTGTCTCGCTCAGTGCTGCTGTGCCGCCAGCGGGGTGAGGGGATCTCTAGATCTCTAGTCAAGGACAATCCCTTGCAAGGTGCAGGAGCACAGCTCGGCCTGAGCCAGTTGGCGGATACATTTTTTTTTTCTTTCTGCGTTTTTTTTTTTTTTTGGTCTTTATGAGAGGGCTTGATGATTTGGCTATAAGTGCTTAGCAAAGCTAGTTTAGCGGCGACGAGTAATGAAATGAAATAGCGTGAGTGGGAGTGCCATGCCAAGGCTTGCCGCAGTGCTTATTCCCACCCCTCCACCCCCCCTTTCCTCTCACCCTTTCCCACCCCCCCGCTCCTAAATGTAATGCACCGTCTCCAGCTGGCTCTGCGCTCGAAGGCTGTTAATCATGGATGTTGGGCAGCGGCTCTCATTGTCAAAGTGCCACAGTTTCACTATGACTCGGAACATCACTAAATAACACCTGAGATGTTTCGTTAGGGGGGAAAAAAAGGTGACAAACAAGTGGCGCTGATGCTGGAGGGATAAAGATATTCACGGTGACAGCGGCTAAACTGTGCGTTCTCTCTGTGGTGGCTGCAAACACGGGAAAAATGTGGGAAAGAAAAAAAGATTATGACAAAGAGATCACATGTCAGCTGGGAGAGATTCAAAAAAAAAAAAAAAAGAGTGCATAAATTATAGTGTTTATATTATGACGCTCCTGCTGGATGTTGTCATTTGAGGCCCCGTGAAGTGAGGCAGTAGTCGTTGTTTTTTTGTGTTTAGATGATGTACATAGCCTGAAGTTACTGCAAGGAGGTGATGCAGACCAGGAAAACGAATAAAAAAACAAGTGTGTGCTAAAAACAGTGCTTTTTTCCCCTCCTTTCTGCAAATGTCATGTGAAACTTTGATGACTCAAGCTGAACTCAGGGGTGTAAGAGTTTGATTGACATCTATTTGCTAACTCATGCTGTGCTGGGGGCTTGTCCCTGTGGCAAGTTCACATCAGTTCATCTGCGGCGCAGATGCTAGTGACAGTTAATGGTGACAGTGACATGAGAGTGACACTGCAAGAAAGAGCAGAGGAGCAGCTTGACTACCATCCTGTGTTTTTCACTTCCAACCACATGCTGTCCGTAGGCAACCGGCGAACACTGTCATTAAGATGATGTGAGCCCCCCCTCGCCCCCCTGACCCACCCACCACCCACGCCACCCACCCACAACTCCTGACCCTATTTCCTTATTATCACACACACACACACACATCATCTAATTTTCCACTTCATGGGCTGTGCAAGCCAGCACATGTATGTGACTCTGTAATGCTGTGTGTGCGTGTGTGTGTGTGTGTGCGTGTGTGTGTGTGTGTGCTTAAAGTGGAGCTCAACTGCTCTGTCTCGATGGCATCGCACACAACTGTTTAGCGAGCACTCGTCTGTAACCATGGCAACTGCAGCTTACCTAAGCATGGCAGATGTGTGTATTCCATGTCAGCTTGTTTAGGGGAGGGCATATTAAAGCCTATTTCTAGGGCGTCTGAGAGGGTAGGGTGTAAGAGAATGGCATAGCTTAAATGAAAGGGTGGGTGGGTGTGTGTATGTGTGTGTGCGCACTCATGTATTTGTCCATGTACTTTTCCTCAGTATGGATGAACTGTGTGTTTTTTTGTTTTGTCTTTTTTTTAGATTTCCTCCCACTGTCTCACATCTTCTCCTGGCTCTTTGACTATCTCTTAATTTTTTTTCCCATTTTGCAGAAAGCCTATTTGAAATAAGAATATTCTGTAATAGCTTGCTCCTCAAGGATATTATCCTTAACCATTTTTGTACTCGCAGACTTAATTATGAAAGGCCAGCACATTACTGTGATATAGACTGTGAGTCTAAGTGAAAAGTGTGTCACCTTATTAGTTCCACCTATTAAATCTGCTAAAATTGTAAAGAGGAGATGTAGATGAAGTGAAGAACTTCTAAGCTTAACCCCTGTCTTCTGAGACGGGTTGCAGTTAATTATTAGCAAGATGCTCGATATCTCTATACAGGTGTGGCCTGCATGGGCGTTGCTCGCTTATTTAAGCTATTAGTATGTCTAGCATTTCCTTACTTGGTGAGCAACAACACTCTCAATTATGAATCAACAAATGCTGACGTGCGCCGACGTGTGACAAGGTCAGGAGCTGGTTAATGTTTAAAGTACGTGGCATGAACTTTAGCCCTCTGAGCTGCCCGATCATCCCATAAGTCATGTTTTATCATTTTACCGGAAATGAATTTCTCTCACTGCTTACGGTAAGCTGAGCTGAAATTCAGAGGGATGACCACGGCAATATCTCCATGCCATAAAACATGATTCA
Source organism: Myripristis murdjan (assembly GCF_902150065.1). Taxonomy (NCBI): domain Eukaryota; kingdom Metazoa; phylum Chordata; class Actinopteri; order Holocentriformes; family Holocentridae; genus Myripristis; species Myripristis murdjan. Next base: position 15,686,714 of record NC_043998.1, read on the forward strand.
ACCCAACCAAAAGTGTTTTCCGCAGTGACCCTCGCTGCCGTTGCCCAGTCACCCAGCGTTAGTGCTCAGACAGAGCAGGATGCTTGATGACGTCAGACGGTGGATGTTAAGTGATAAACGGGTGCAGGCTGCTCTGTGGAACGTCCAGAGGCTCTTTCTCCATTTGCTAGGCTGCCCTTGCATCTTAGCAGATTGTAAAAGATCAAATGTTGCCTTTAGGGCTATTTGATTACCAGGGAGGACACTTCCCGATGACCTTTCAGTCTGTAAAAGCTTATCTGTTTTAGATCGGTGCTCTCTTTGTGCACTCAAGTAAAACAGAAATGGCAGGACCTTGTGTTTACGTTCTAATTTCAGGCAGGTCAGCGCAGGCTGGATGCAAAGGCAGGGTTTCCCCAGATTGGGGGCACAGAAGGATCCCATCTGTCAGTTTACGCATTATTAGATTTCCCCTCTCTCTGGCTAAATGCAAAGAGTCGCTCTTGCAGCCATGCATGAGACAAGACCACCTCCCCCGTTCTCATCAAAGATGTCATCACATTACTGTTTGCTTGTGTCAGATCAAACAAACGTGCTCTGGAGCCAAACAGGTGGCTGCTGCTCGTACCTGTGCCAGAAAAACCGTCCCGGAACCATTGTAAAAAAAAAAAAAAAACAGTTTTTACTGTCCAGAGTCAGAATAAACCATCCAATTTTTTACTTTGTTATTTTTTGTTGAAAGTGGTTATTGGCACAAAAAGCTCTATTCAGATGACTGTGAAATCCATTGTTCTATTTTTATTGAAATATTTGCTTCAAATAAAAAAAAAAAAATCTTTATTTTTAATTATGTACTATAAGCTACTAGTTAGGGTTAGGAAGTTAAACAGGTCTTAAGGTCCCACTTTAACATCTGTTCAACATCAACAACATCAATAAATTTCTCCTTCAAACAAATATGTAGTGTTTGTCACCAGAGATGAAATTTTACAAGATTGCACATCATGATAACAAAATCATTAACCTTTACCCAAAACTCATTTTTGCCTAATGATAATGAGGAGCCAGCAGCAGTGTGGATGAGGTCGCAGCTCAGTCAGACCCGGGTCTCAGGAAACTGTGTCTCTGTTCCAGCTGGGAGGCTGTTTCAGATCCGCGTCCCTGTTCTGTCCCGACTCAAGGCTTGTAGGCCGACGTGGGTAAGATGCAGCTCCCTGGTCACTTTGTGTGTCACTGTGACAGTGCCTCCGTTTATTCTATTTCAATAGAACAAGATGTTTTGCACACTTGACGGGGGGAGTGGTCAGTAAGGGGAGCACTTCAGTATCATTATATTTTTCACAGGTCTCACGCCTCAGTCAACAAAGGGGACAGCCTGGGATTACTAACAGTAACAGCAAGAGCAGAGACTCAGCTGTAGTCAACCCCTGCAGTGGAAAACCCTGGCTGTAGCTGCTGTAGATGTACCGTTGATCCAATAAAATCCTCAAAACATTTTTTTCCCTGCATTATCATGCACCCACTTCCTCTTTAATCACTCTTACCTTTAGAATAAGCCTCAGGAGTCTGATGTAACGTTGAATACAAACCTTTGCCCAAATATGGGATTCCGGATCAAATGCATTTTCTCGATGGGGGAAACACATGCATTTACCACATAATCATCCCTGTGGCAGTCTAAGCTGGCATTTAAATCTGGGATGTTTATTTCTCTCTTACATGGGACAGGATCTGCTGAATTCTAATGCTGCTTACAATAGATGTATTATTTTGCTAACTAAAAACTAACACCGCGGCACAAATTGAATTTGTCACCGCTGGCCGTTCTGTGACCAGTTTCACTCTATTTAGAAGTAAATTTTAGAATCATTCTAGCTTGATAAAGAGCCATGAAAACACCTGGGTAGCTAGCTGCCATGTGATGTCATTTCTTCATATGTACAAGTATCAAGCAGTCGTGCTGTGGTCATGGGTGGCTAACACTCTAGCTCTTAACCTTTTAATCAAACTAATTATTATTCAGATGTAAAAATCTTTTTTGAAATACAAATAAATTTCATAAATTGTTTTGAAGGAAATAGGAAACTCAGTTCATTTCCTCCAAAGGCGATACATTTTTTGCTCCAGATGTCTCAAACATGACGACATGACCTCTGAGGCCTAGGTAATCATCAGGACACTGTACGATGCCAAGTGTGTGGTTTTTGCCCAAGGGTTCCACAGCACAAGCTGAATGGTTTTTGGGGGAAAATGTGATTTCTCTCAAATGATGGGCCCCCGCTGAGTGACATTTAGCCCACCTGGGCTTGGTTCTGGAGGTCCACAGGGGGTGCTGGGACGTCACACAGCTATTATTCTGGCAAGTGAAAGGTTTTCTATTAATGGAAGCATGGAGCTGCCCTGTGGCACCAGCCTACATGGCAGATCATTTGCAGTACATGCCCCCTAACCCCAATCCCAGTCGCAGGTTGAATCAGGCGATATATAGTCATGTCTGGGAGTCAGTGCTGGATGAATTGTCGGAGATTGTTTAGCACTGTGGGTTAAGCAACGTGTAAGGTGTACTGAATGGACTTGGAGCATACGAAGCATGCTCACAAGTCAAAGGCTTCTAGGATTACCGGGGTCAATATGTGGAAGTCATATTGGATGACAGGGCAATGGAGTCATCTTTTGGTGTGATGGTTGTTGTCTGGCTTTTACGCCACAGAAGAGCGGCCACAGGGGAGCGTGGCCCTCGGAACAAAATTATAGGTGGACCAGAAGGGCATTTTCATCAGGCGGACGCACTCCCCTCCGCCTGCTCTGAGAGCCTCAGCGAGCAGCAGCAGTAGTAGCACTACAAGGAAAAGCTTTTTGTCTGATGAGAGAGTGAATAAGAGAGAGAGGGAGAGAAAGAGTAAACACTTTTGTGAGAACTTGCTCTGTTCTTTCAGAGGCGATTATGGCACTGCAGCAGAGACGTCCAACGTGCCATTCAAAAGTGATGGAAGCACTTAGCTATTATATGACGGAGAATGCAGCCGAGTACTGCTTTATCATCATATATTTTCTGCAGCGGCCTATTCATTGCTGCAGCGTTAAAGGATCTTCGATTCAAACAGCATTTTGTATGCCCTTTCCAAGCTGCTGAGACATGCCCGGCTGATTCTTGGCTTTAGTTTGGGACAACAACGTTGGCATATGTAATGGATATCTGGCTGATGCCACAGACATGCCCATGGCCTTGTGGCAGAGACAAGGGGACTGTGTGCCACCTGTGGCCTGTGTCGCCACTGGGACTGGGAGGGTGTGTATGACTTTCACCTCTCCCAATGCCTCCTGCAACAGAGTGAATAAAGTGCCAGCACCACTAGTTTTTCTTGCCTGCCCCTCAGCCTGCCGCTATTTTTGGGTGACAGCAGCTGCCAGGCCTATTCTGTCAGGGCCTTGCAGAAGGAGACAATGCCATGTGGGACTTCAGTCATTTTGTTGCTGCTATCATTCCCAGTCAAATAAGTTACATTTATATGCATGCCTCACGTCTTCATCTAAAGTTACAAACAAATTATACAAGTTTCTTGACTTTAACGGACACTGTGATGCCGTCTTTGTTATTGATGGCTTTGGATGGAATTTGATTGAGGCCTGACAAGACTTATATAATGGTGAATGCTTGCCCTCAGCCCTGAAATATGTTGGCACACATGCAGACCAATCTGAGTGGTGTGTTGCCTTGACACATTATACTAGCTTGTCTTGACCTGTGGCCATCTGTACCTGCAGAGTCTACAGATTGAGAGTCACTTGATCCTTAACTCTGTGTGTTCATGGGGCCAAATCCTTGCAGCTCCACGGCATTAGTTTGGGACGCCAGCGTGTATCAGGTGTGATAATTACCGTTCCCCTGGGGGCAGGGGAAGGAGGCATTTCTAATTTGGAACTTCGCTGTGTTTGGCAGCCACATTTTCAGCAGGATCTAATTTGGCACAAACAATCAGGGGAATATAATTAGCACGGTGGGGTAGCATGATATTCCTAGAGTGATAAAAACAGTTGAGAAGGGGTTTGTCATAATAGTCTTCTTTGGCCCCCAAAATCCAATTCATTTGCAGTATTTTAATATGAAATTCTCAACTGTCATGAATATGTCTCTTCAGATTTCATTAAAAATAATTCCCCGCTCAATGACCCAGCTTTCTTCGCCGTATCATCTTATTCAGTCTTCGAGACTCACCACAATCACTCCCTTTCACAGGGAAAGCAGCCACTGAGACACGGAAGAGGTGTAAATGACTTGATTTTGCAGTGGGCAATTTACTTTATGCTGGCACTTTACATCAAACAAGGCATGCCTTTCCCTTGGCAAGTTCAGTTCAATTAATTAACGCAGCCACTTACAGTAAATGAATATTTGGAGGTTAATAGATGTCGTCGCAATATTCTGGTCACGCGACAGTATATAACTTTGATAGTTCACCTTTAGGTCATTGTGGTTCTGAGTGGTTAATTGCAATCAGATTGTGTCCAACTGTGGTAAATAAATCTCACTTTATTCACTGATTAATCATTTCATAGCCTGTGGACTTTTATAATCAATTTCCTGGTTTCTTTCGCATTTTTCAATACTTTTCCCCTCTAATACCTCATCACTTTGATCCCTGATGATGTGCATCCAGAGGGACCGCTTGCCTTGACCCTTAAAAATACGTGCAGCTGCAATATTCGCGTCCAGCTTCCAAGAAACATAACATGACTTACATTTTAACATGTGGTGGGAATTTCCAGTTCCATTGTTAGCGCGGGGCATAGGGTCCCTTGCTCAGTAAGAGCCCCTCCTCTCTAAAGAGCTGCCAGAGTGGTGAGTCACCGCTTGTACTCTACTCCAATCATACGCTCTCAACCGGCTCACCCTGTACATCGATTTACATCAAAGGAGTTCTCTCTAATACATAAGAACCTATTTGCTCTACTTGATTATTGTCACTTTCTCACGCTGGATAATACCGTCAGCTGCTTTGTCTCTGTGCTCCACACTCAGAAGCCAGTGAATTACAACATCATATTTCAGCTTAAACAGAGAGCGGGAGGCTGGGGGAAGACCACGTTTATCTCCTCCATCCTAAGCTCTTTACGCTCCACTGTGAAAGTGGTTGGGACACTTCCAGGATGGCTTAAATCATAGCTTAGCTAATATGGGATTTAGGGTTCTATACTGCATGTTTTGATTATGGGTATGAGGACTTCAATAATGGGACGCGGTGGACGTAGTCTCCTTATTATTTAAAGTAGGATGCAGCGTTTTGTCGTGCTCAAATCATAGTAAATATTTGGATTGTGTCTTCTGCTGTTGCCATCACATGGAAGAGCTATAAAAAGCAAAGAGAATCTCTGAGAAGAGCGAACAGCGTGACACAGACACAGTCCAACAGGCTTGACCCGAAATGTCCAAGGATAACCGCGTTGTTTTCTCAGCTCAGGGAGTGTCGTCACCACTCATAGATCAGATCACTCACTGTATACGATGACCTTAGTCAAACAAACAGAGAGTCGGGTTTCAGGCCCCAGGTAGTTACAGTGCACCTTATACAACATGAAACACAACCTGCGCAGCCGAATGTATCTGCCAAGGGTTTAAGGGAGGATCCGGTTTCGAGGCACTTTAACCTCCATTGTTTTTTGTTTGCCATATTTGCAGTCGTGCTAATGGTTAGAGGCCAAATAGCATCCTACTGTCTAAACACAGCGTGCCGGGGCTTTGCACTTTCTGTTACTGAGGTCATGTCGCTTTTTTTTCATCAGAGTTTGCTGAATTTGTTCACGTTTTGGAATGCGTAGTCATCACTGCCTTGTTACATTTGAACAGCTTTGTCTTCTCACAACCATGACACAAAACGATTTAACCAATTGTTGCATTCTTAATTTGTTTATTCCTGTCATCCTTCCTTTAAAAACTAACCATAATTGCGTAGGTGGTAGTACAGTTTACATAATTTTCACATTTTCATATATCAATTTGTGGTGCAAACATGATTCCCATCACAATACTACACACATGATTTTAGACAAATAGATGGATAGATAGTTATACATGTATGAATATCTATAAATAGACAGTAATTGGTTTGTCTTAGCTCACATTGTCCAATTACAAGCAAACCAGGGCTTGCAAACAGAAGTCACATCTTAGAAGTAGCTTGTTTGTCGGTAAGCTGTCATCCTACGAGGTTAGAGATTTTGGTTGTGGTGGAGCAACACAAATCTGATTCCAGCCCGTGTAAGCTCAGCATGATGGACTCGTCTGGGCATTTTGCCACAATTTGCCATCTCTGGCGTTCATACCTTGCCTGATACTCAGACTGAATGGCCGCTTCATTTTCATTTCATTTTCATTTTCATTTTTACGTCATGATTCAATACAGACAGAGTGACTCAGGGGCTGCTGCCGGGCAAGGTCTTACTAGGTACTGCAGGTCCTGCAACACATGAAGAAAAAGCTGAATTTGATCATCCCTTAAAGCTGCTGTCTTATCTTGGTTCATTTTGTTATGTGAGGCTTTTCAACCGTGAGTAACTGCTGGCCATCAGCTGTCTACATCCGTCTCTTTATATCCCTAAACCAGATGATTCTGTAGCTGGTTTGGATTATATTCTCACTCTTAATCTGTGGACTGCCAGCTAGGTGTCTATAATCAACTTGAGAATGAATAGCATTGTTCTCATCAGGGTAAATGAACCAGACTACAGACGTACGCAGTCCAGAGTTTAGTCATGCCTTTACACATGGCCTTTTCACCTACATGGCATTTTCATGTGCCCAGAAAATCAAGCTTTACTTCTACCCAGTGCAGGTTGAATGTGGTTGTATTTTCCAGCAGTGTAGTCATGCTCTTCAGTCATCGTGTCTGCTCGGTGACTAGCATAGTGATCAAACCCGGCCATTTTTGAGGTATAGCGTGCGCTCATTAGAGCACAAACCCCTCGAGAGTCAAGACTTCAGCTTTTCCCCCCTACCTAATATTGGAAAATGCAGTCTTGTCTGGCTTTCATTTTTCGATTCCCAATAAACTGTGGAGGAGTGTGTTCACACAAGCTGTCAGTTTTGAGGGTCAGTGAGCAGGCAGAGTAAGGCTCGGTGCGCTGGCCTGTGGAGCGAGCCAGGAAGAGCCTGTGGCTATAGAGACCCTCCAGGCTCTTCCCCAGGCGAAGCTCAATACTCTGGAGCTCAGTGCTTATTGCTGATGATAATAACCATTCCCTCTGTGGTGCTCAGTGCATTCACAAAAGAACGGCCGTTGTTCTTTTGTTTCCTTTTTCATCCGCAAAGAAAAAAAAAAAGCTTTCACGTATTTATAGAATTAAATTTCACTGTATAGCTCACATAATAACCAAAACTCCACTGCAAGTGATATTTGGGTTGTTTATCCAAATCTTTCTGCACATCAGACCATCTGTGTTTCATTTGCTTGATTGAAGCAGGACCACATTTTTTTAGTTGTAGCATTGACTGATTTTTTTTTTTTTTTTTTTTTTTTAATCAAATGCCACAAATAATGTCTTCCCTCACAGCTGCAGTCCTGTTGGACTCTGCATCTGCTCAGCGCACATGAGCTCTCCACAGCGCAGCCATGCTCTGGAGTCCAAGAAGGCATTATTTGCATTAAGTCACTTCCAAGTCATTTTGATGTAATCACTGCACACCAAGCTGCCACATAATTTGGACACCAGCTGCTGGGGAAGTTCATCAGTTTGGGAGTTATTTTTGACCTGTTGTTCTCATCACCAGTAAGTCGCTGCTGAAATTAATAGCGTGGTTACCATCTTGATGCACTCAAGCTTTTGATTTACGTTTCAGAAAATTTGGCAGCGCTTGAAATATATAACAAACTCATTTATTGATACAAGATAAGAATCAACCGACCGTTTTTATCCCTTACCAGTGGCTTTAAGAGAAATATATAAAATCATAAAGACAGTGTTAAATCAAACTTTGAGATTATCGTAATGTTCATCATTATCTTCATTCATAAAGACTCATTCTGGACAAATGAAAGAAACAAAGAAGACACAAGGGTTTGTAAGAACACAGCAGAGAGAGCGCGAGGGGAAAAAAAGACTTTTCATTTCCCACACTGGGTCTATTCAAGTCCCTTTTGTGTTCAATGGGTCTCTCCTGATGACGTCATCCAGGGTGCTTGTTGGCTTTTTTGTTCACGGTCCCTCAGCAAACTGTAGCTGAACGCACTGCTACTAACATGCTCTGCGGTAATTACAGAGAGACAGGCTGTCTCCTAGCGGGGATGAAAACTACTAATGAGGCACCAGGACCTTTTCTCTGGTGCCTGCCAGAATTACAACAAAAAAATAAATAAATAAAAAATAAAGTCTATGCAGTTTGTCATGCACAGTTGTCATACAACTGTAGAGAACAGTGGCAATATGAATAAAAGCGTTGGACTGCATACAGATGACTGTCCAAGGTCATCTCATGATATAGTTAAACACATAATAACGGTAAACAAATGGAATATAAAGACTTTGCCATTGAGTCACAAATCTCCTAGCAACAATGTGTGGTGCCATTACAGAGTGGAGAGTTGGCTGTGCACAAATAATGGCTGTACTGTAACAACCAGGCAAGAAACTGACAGATATCTGGGAAACACTGTTGTGGTGTGGTTGTAGATCCATTCAGTAATATTTAACTTAAACTGAAGAGTCTGATATAGGCATGTCACAACACCAGGATTTCAGCAACTGCCACCAATACAAGTGAAATTCCACAATTATCTATTCCTGATATACCTCGGCAAAAACAGAAATCCTATTTAGCACGCACTCTTTTTTTTTTTCCAAGTTTCAAGTACAGTTGTCCCTCGCTATAACGCGGTTCACCTTTCTTGGCCTCGCAGTTTCGCGGATTTTTTTTAGTGCAATTTTGCATGTTTTTTTTTTTTTTTTACAGCGCATTGTGTTCTGCGTCCTGATTGGCTAAGGGACTGTAGACCACTGTCAATCAATCTCCTCCGTGCCGTGTCTCCTGTACAGTACAGAATGCGTTCATTCTATAATACTGGACTTATTTTTCTACGAAGGTTTGAACTTTGAGAGTTTAAACAAGAGAGAAAAGTGAGAAAATGTTAATACCTGTCTGAGAAACGTGTATAAAGTGTGTAGTGAGGGTTTTACAGCCTTAAAACATCTATAATAATTGTAAAAAATAAAGCTGACTACTTCGCCGATTTCGCCTATTGCGGGTTATTTTTAGAACATAACTCCCGCGATAAACGAGGGACCACTGTATTTGAAACTTGATAGTGTTTCAGGTTATGTAGCCAGCAAACTGACTTTATGCGAACACAAAATGGATCAAATCAGTCAGCAGTGAAATGGGAAGCCAAAACAGAAGAGTTTAACCATGTTGAGACAGCTATTCAGAAGTTATACAGAAACATAATAAGCTGTTCACAGCCATTTCCAAAAGCTTGTACCTCCAAATATGGCCGCCAGAGGGTGTGTCACCTTAAAAATGCCCCAACTCACTGCAGAATTTAATCCTTTCCGATATGGGAATGATGAAGTCATTACTGAATAGCGGCTCTATCCCTCTGTAACTTCTGTAATGCTACTAGTGATGATGTGGAAGCGGCCGCATGCGGCTCCATGGGAAGCCTAGCAGACAAAGGAATAATCTACTTTTATTGACAAGATGAGAGAAAAATCCCTTATCCCCTTGAGCGGTTTTACTCTCATGTGTGTCAAAGTCACAGGCATAAAAGAAAACCCACTGATAAAGCCCTGCTTAGGATATTCTAGTGTCTGCACAGTTTTGTTATCCTGGGAAATATTTGGAACAATGCAATACAAGCCTCAATATTACATTCAAGCACCAGCCAGCTATTCCACTAGCTCATGCATGAGAAATGTCAGACATAATGGTTCACAAAATGGGGACTGGGGTCCTTGAACAGACTTCCAGGGGGTATTCAACAAAATGAGAAATAGTTTAATTTCCCCAAATTAAACTGACATTATACATCACACACAGCAAATGTAAAAACATGACTCTTCTTATCATAGACGTCACTCTCACCATTATTATTTTCCCTGACGAAATTCAGTGCTAAATCAGCTTAACTTTACCCATATGGGTACCTGAGAAGAAAACTAGTCAGATGGAGGTTTATCTGGCAGTGTGTGACAACAAAACGTTTGAGACGCCCAGCCCTAACCCATGTGATATTTTTTAATGGCAAATGTCATGTGCAAATGGCCGTTCATGTCAAATGTTCTTTGTAATTGTTGGCTTGTGGGCTCAAATGCAACAGAGAAGCCTCCACTGGGGATTGTGGTTTGTCTGCAGTTTAATCTTGCAAACAACATTGTCTTAGAATATTATCTATCATTTATTCTGGTTGTCTTTGTGGTTATAATATAACCTCAGAACATCGCTGTTGATTTGTGTTTTACTGAACACCATCCAAAGAAAGGGTAACTGCACATCATCCTGTTTGTGCTTCAAGCCTAAAAAATTACATTACAGGATAGGGTCGGTATTTTTTTTAACTTCAGTCGTATTAAAAAGGTGATACCGATCATTCATAACTGTACACAGCACTGTACACCTTACTGCTGGCTTTAATGAAGAGAAACTTCACACAAACTTAACAGGACACGCGTTTTCAGTCTCAAAAACCATCTTAAATATACTTTTAGAAGACGGGAAACTCACAGCGCAGTCAAATACGCCTCGAAATTCTCCACGCAAAAAATGTTTGCAAATGCTGCTTTATTATAAGTTTAATTTGGCATTTACAACACAGCAGCCATATCCTTCTGCTTAAGCTAATGCTATATTCACCGGACCTCGAACCTTGACATATATGTCCTCTAAATTTCCAGCCTGCGGTAACATGGTGTGAACAGTGAACAACGCTGAGTCACTGTAAAGCATGAACCTTAATTGCTGTCAGTAGTAACACCTGTGTTTACCTGCTGCTTCATTTCAAAATGGCTGCTGTGAAAAACGTCTGTTGTAAATGCTAAATAATACGGGCTAGAAAGCACCATTTGCGACTATTTTTTTGGGTGGAAGGCATATTTGACGGTGCTGTGAGTTTTCTCATTTTCAACAAGTGTATTTATAAAATTTTTTTGCGGCTGAAAAGAAGTGCCCTGTTGGATTGTACTGAAGGCTGGGAGGAAGCTGCAGCACAGGGGTGAGTTTCTCCTAGCAATGAGGTTGTGCTATGCGTTAGAAATGATGGGTACCAACAATGTAGGGTTGAATACTGGAACTGAAATTGAGATAGTAAAATGTTACTTTAATTAAACCACAAAGTTTTAAGCAAATGGGCGGTGAATTTGTGTATCCCAAGTTGACACAAGGTGAAAAAGACAACCTTTTAAGCAAGTCCTGTGTTCATGTCAGATTTTTTTTTTCAGGCTTGACGTCCTTACTGGCGGGTTGCCACTTTTTGATAGCGCTTTTGAACTATAGTGCACCCTAAGTAATCACTAGTGCCTTGCCAGCAGAGCTGCAGTGTCAAATATCCTCAATCACACTTTCATTGTGTATTTCTTGTCTGTGGCATGCTGTCAAATGAAGAAACATGTGGCATAGTCACTCCACTGCCACCACTCCGTCCAGTGTCTTTGATAAACCAGCGAGTCCAGAGGGTGAAGGGGCCACTTTGACAGGGTCACTGATGCCATGGCCCTCTGACCGCCCCCGTCACTATTGGCACGTTTCCATTCCATGGTATCGGCTTTTCTGGCCTTGACTCTACTGGCTTTTTTTGATTTGCCATCGGGCAAAAGCTTGTGATAGTATCTTGCACTGAGCACTATTTTAAGAACCACCTCAGTCGATGTTCCAAGTAAGCCCCACCAGTAGTGAAGCCATGCCATCCGCTGTTTACGACTAGGAGAGACTTGCAAAACTTGTGTTATAGATGATAATCGGTCCATGTAAAAAAATTTGATTACATCAGAATTGTTCATTTCAAGCAGCCATTTCAAGTTGGTCTTGCTGGTAGAGAAGCGCGGAAAAAGTAGTAAACACACTCACAAGTGACCTTAGCTGTGAGGAGCTACCATCCGCAATGGAAAACAAAATCCAGAAAGTAACTGGAACCAAAAGCCAGTAGTGCTGATATCATGTAATGGAAAAATGTTATATGTGTCTTGATCCCAGTGTGACAAAGGGGACACATTTAACTCATCAAGCCCTATGTCCTTCAGCTCCACCCCAGGGCTGGAATCTCTGATTGATAGAAGAGCTCAGGCATGATCAGAGTGACACATGATGCGCTAATTTCCCACCACACATGTTGGGGGCTCATATAATGTGTGTCACCCTCCCAGTGCCCTCATCAGTAACTTCAGCCCAGTTATGCAATCTAATTGTTATCTCGTTTGATGATGAAGGCATGATTAAGTAATCTCACACTTTTCTGCTGAGGCGAGGCACAGGATTTCCTGTGCTTGTCATGTGTCCGTACATCTCAATGCATTACAGTTGAACCACCAGCAGTACTGAAGCATGCCTCTTTGACAAATCTGAGGAAAGCGGCCCGCTCAGTCATCAGTCTGTCTCTATTCTCCTCTCAAAGTGTAAAACGAATCCAAGAGGCTGTGGCATGAATCAAAGTGGCACTTCCCTCATTAAAAGGCGTGCCAGTGCATTTGGATTGATAATGTAATGGTGAGCACTGCGCAGCACAGAGCCCATGATGGGATTGGAGTGAATTTGAAGAGCGAGTTGCTGTGGCTGTTACTAGGTAGCTATTGCGCTTGTTTTGGAAATTCTTTGGTATTGACCTTTAAAATGTTGTTTATCCGAGGGTGGAGGACTATGAGAGGCTTTTTCCTGCCTGTGACGTTGTCAAAAATATCTACGTAAAGCACACAACACACACCATAGACACACACACACACACACACACACGACACCCCCTTTTTTCTGACGATGTGATTTGGACCGTTTAATCATCATTTTTCATTCAAGCAGATGACACCGTAGACTGAGTGTTGATGGAACACATGCTGGGTAGGTTATATTAAGATCATGCTGGAGGAGGATGCCAGGCTTCAGGAGCACCATCCAAGACCCTATTAGTATGCGTGTTGTGTTTTTGCCTGTCACCACAAGCACAGGGCACACACAGACACAGACAGTAAATACCGGCCTGAGCTTTGGACAGGGATGCAGCTGTCTCTTAAGATATTAGCCCCTGTGCATCTCCCTGTGGCCACAAATCTTGATGAAGCGAAGGAGGAAAGAGACGATTAGACTGGGATTTGCCTATCTTGAACCAGACTGTGTGCTGTGATAAACGCTGCACGGCGTTAGATAAACAGCCCCAAAATCCTCTTTTGGTATCATACCTGATTTAATATAGGTCTATCAAAATAATGAGAGGGCATCCAGAGAAATAGTTGTTTTTTTGATGCAGTGGGCCTAGTTCTGGTCAATTCTTATCAGAGCTGCTCCTGCCAACTCGAGTAAGAATTGAACAGCTGACACGATGCCACTGCCCTACATGTCTGTGTGACAAACTTGACTATGTTTTTACACTGGCGGCTGAGCTACAGGCAAGTCTCAGCTGTTTGTTGACTGATATAATATGCAGAGATTTCTTCCAAGTTGTCTGATGGCCTCTGTCTGACCAGAAGCCGGTTCGGTTGGACATAGACTGTGAGGGGGCGGTGCTGATGTCATCACTGGAGGAAGATGATGTTCATGCGAGGGCTGCAGAGTTAACCTCTTCAACTCTGCTGCTCCCATCGGTGGGTTTGTCATTGCTGTGCGGCTGAGCTTTGTTCAAACCCACAGAACTTTCCTTTAAATTCTGGTGGAGATCTGACATGCCAAGTATGTCCCGCTGAATTACTGGGAAAGTAATGTGCAAGACATCTACATATTTTCTGTGTGATTTAATGCTGAAACAATGGCATGTTTGGTTTGCATATATATCAGTGTAAGTGTGAAGTAGCTTCAGTGAAGTGTTGCAACCGGCAGATACAGAACTTGGATGTGATGTTGTTGTACAATATGGAAAAAATGTTTTTCTATCTTTGGAGCAACTTAAGGGGAAACTTAAGGCAAAATCAGTCTTTTTTAAAAATTTATTTATTTATTTATTTTATCACAGCTTTAGTTTCCACAAGTGATAACTGCTGTGTTCATCCATATAGAAAGTGTTAATTTAATTTCTTTTACTTGGCAACAGCCAAAGCGGTGACACACCACTCAGAAAGCGCAATAAAATAATGCTTTCCCCCCAAATCACCTCAACTAATAATCATAATTGACAATCAGGGTCACAAAATCTAGCAAAGTAATCAGGATTATAATTTTAGCCATAATTGTGTGTCCCTATTTCAGGCCTGAACATTTTGTATTGTAGTGTACCCTACATGCCCCAGATGGACATGTCAGTGGAGAACCACACGGGGTCAAAAGGTCATCGCGAGGTCACTCACGGTGCTATATTGTCCACACTTCAGCCAGTGCTCCTGTCTCTCAGCTGTCAATGTGGAATTCACAACAGCTATGACTTGAGATGGCAGAGCTGAAGATGCATCACATGTCAGGGGCGTCCCGTAGCATTTCCTTCTGTCAGCTGGAGGAGAGCCGGAGTTGGACAGTAATGGCATTGTAAATGTCTCAAATGTTCATTCAGTGTCAGTGTTTGTCAGGACTCGAGTCGCTCACGTTTATGGGTGTTGTCGTAAACATGCTAATGTGCTGTTATCACCCTGGGCAAAGGATATACTGTGCGGGAGCAGTGTAAACAGTGCTAGAGCATCTTCCTAAAAAGCACTTCTCCTATTCCAGTCTCGTTAGTGAGCACGTTTATGATGTCCAACGTGTCTTCCACAATTCGAAGCCCCTCGCACAAGCATTTACGGAGGTACGAGAGATCTGGCTGATGCATAGTAGTGCAGAACAAATGAGAGAGGCCAATAATTTAATTTGATCCTGTTCTGGTCAAGTTAATGAGGAGGCAAATTTGTGTTTTTGCCTGGCTGCATGATGCATTGCAAAAAAAAAAAAAAAAAGACTGCTGCAATTTCCAGATTTTGAGTGGCTGTATCTTTTTCAAGGAGGGGAGGTTGTTTCACATCGGTTCCTAAATAAGGTATTCTTATGGTGCACAGAATTCTTGAGCTGAATAAATCAATTTTTATACCAGAACAAACTTCTGTATTGATTCTAACTGAGGAATTTTATGCAAGTTATCACTCTGCCACTCAGGAAAATTTTGAAGTGGAAAAATTGATGCCCACATTAATTGCAATTTGTATTGCAGTGTCCATTCGCAATTTTCAGCTGAAGAATGGAATGTTTTGTTGTTGTTTTTTTCATTGTTTTTCTATGTGCCATCATGCCCCAGTTGCCTTATTACTGTCAGTTGTAGCATTTCATTGTCAGGACAGACGTATGGGCCGGCTGGAATTTACCAAGAGAGTCCTGCGGTTGTTTTATTTTGGACAGCAGGACACTGTTCCTGGAAACCTACAGTATGTCACGCAGTCACCCCTGAGGAACACCAGGTCAGTGATTTATAGTGCTATGAACACTCAAGTGCCATACAGTTAAAGCAGAGATATCCATTCACTGGATGTGACATGTGGAGATCCATCAGTGGACTAAAATGGATGCAGCGCCGACATGCTCACCTAAACAAAGATGGAGTGTGTTGAGCCCACATGAATCTGTGGCATCCTATCAATGGCAGCTTTGATCCCATCTTTAAGGGAATATGGAACAAGCTGACCCCTGCTTGTTGCACATCCTGTTTTTAGCTGGCACCTTGCACCTTGTAGAGCAACCGTCTCCCACTGACAGAATGTTTGTCTTTAACTGTCACCTTTAGGCAACACCTTTGCAGATAAATGTGTTAGTTTAAATCAGACCAGAAGTCTGCTCTCTGAAATATACTGAGCTCGAAAAAGGAAAAAAAGTGATGTAAATTTGATCATAGCTTCACCATGGATTGCCTCAAGTTAAAATTATTTTTTTGATTCCTGACAAAGTAACAACAATTTTATTCATATTCCTTATATGCATTCTTGTTTGTCCATCTCCCATTCCTGCATTTTGAAAATGAATAATTCAGCTTTGTATAAACCTCTCTGTCCAGTTCCTCACCTGCTAAAAATCAATCCGTCTTGTCATCTGAAATGGCAGGTGATGGTAACACCACCTTAGGCCCGTAGAGCTCGCTCCCTGCAGGCCGGTGAGCACATGTGATTTGTCGGTCAAATGAAATTTGTGTTTCTTCTGCTTGTTATTCATACTGGGCAATTATGAGTCAGACTCCAAGAAGCCTAGAGGGGCGTGAGTGTGTTCTCTGATGTGTGCCAGTGGATTTCTGAATGGTAGGGACCTAGTGGGGCGTTTTTGTTCAGGCAGACATAGAAAAGACAGGATTATCGCTAATATGATGAGGGATCGTCTGCTGTTAATGGGACACCAGACGATCCTCTGTATACATATATTATCAAAAGATGTTTAATGTAACTGTTGCTAAATTGTGTTGTTTGAGTGAATAGATTTTAGATTTTTTTTATCGTTTAAAGAAAAGAATCCTTTTTTGCCGTCAACACATCACAGCTAAACTCACCAAAGAATTTCTAAAATCCTCAATTAAAATGTAGCTCACTTGAATTAGTCAAGCTGATGTCCTTGGCCAATCATGGTCAAGTATTTGGAGGACTTGGTCTTCACATTCATTTAATGAGTACCCTTTTAAAAGATAACTCTGTCTTTCAACCTGGACCTTCCCTTTCTGTCATTTTTCTGTTTTTTACTGTTGCAACAATTGATTTTGCTCAGTTTCATTCCTCCCTTCACTGTAGAGTGTGTAGTACATGTAGTTCAAATACACACCCACAGGGCTAATGCAGTCCCCAACAATTGAACTGTAAAAGCAATTAAACCATGTCCCTTCATGTTTTGATCATGTCATTTGACTCATGTTCTTTCATGTTCCCATTTATGTTTAAAACGTGTATGATGATACACTTATGCAATTTGTGACTCTAGGTGGGAGACATCAGTACATGAAAAAAAGAAATCACACATATCCTTGTAATTACCACAGTGGTAAGGTGAACATTTTTTCCCAGTTGGCAGATGATATTTATGGAAAATCAAATTAACATCGTATCAGAGAACAGTCTACTTGCCATGATCTCATGCTGATTAAAATTACATATCAAATACTGCATCATACTCAAGTCTCAGTGCATAATAGGAAAAACAGGTGCATGACGCAAGTCCCATTGCAGTGTGAATGGTATGGCGTGGAAGAAAAAATTTTCATTTGGTTTTTTTTATTTGATTGTTGGAGACTGCAAAGTGGAGTTATTTATGAAATGTTGAACACAATCAACACGATGGCAAAAAGAAAAAAAAAGGAAAATATGGCCCTGGTTGGAAATTACAAGAATTATACTTTAACTAAACCACATGTCTTTGCAAAACATCATGAAGGACATGACATGACAAGGACATGATTCTTAACCTTAACAATAGTTGATTTCAAAACATAAGAACATGTGAACACTGAAAATATGGGACCTTTAACCAGCTCAGGGGATATTCACCAGAAAATGAGTGCATATGCCGCTTCAGTGGGCATCATCTGCCTCTATTGATTGCGTGTGCTTTGCATGGCACAGGAAAATAACAGCATATTCAGTACGGTTCAAAGCAAAATGACGTGCCTCTAAATGGCCGATGTGGTTTTCCATATGGTGGATGTCGGGTATGCCGAGTGAGGTGTTGAACGTGCTAAGTGATTTTTGTCACTGAGGGATGTGATGGCTGTACGGGTGTTAAGTGTCCATAGGGCCTTGGTGTCAAGCAGTCAGCGGGGGGTCAGGAGAAATCACAGGGAAGGTAGTTTTGCCTCCTGTCACGGGATCCTGCTTTTACCGCGTAATCTGTGGTGTGCAGGGATGGTGGAAAAAATAAGCAGAAGCCTAGAATCTCCAGTTTGTGTCCAGCCTCGATCAGAAATATGCCCACTCATTCAAACACGATACCACACCTGTGATTGGATGAGCTCTAGGCTTCTGACCCTTCCTGGTGGTCGACTGATCACGGAGCATCCTCAAGGTGACACAAAGGTTGTATTAAGGTCTAATACTACAGACTTTTTGTCACTCTTCACACACTTTACTTGTTTGCTTCATAGCAGAGACTTAGTGCTTTGAGAAAACATTTAACATTTTCTGTTCATACAGTCAGCAGCGCCATCTCCCTCATATCTTCAGAGCGCTTGGTAATATTTTATCTAATTGTTCTACCTGGTGTGATCTCGAGGTGAACTCTGGTGTGTGGTGTCAGCAGCACTTTGCACCGTTTCCTTACTCACACACCGGGGATAGTCAGAATAAACGAAAACACAAAGATAAATTTACGACTGTGCTCATCTCAGTGTCATTGTGGCTGTCTGTTCTAAGCGTCATGACGTTGTTTAGGTTATCACTGCAAACAGCTGCAAATGATCTGTGTCTTCCATGTTGGCAATGTCAGTGCCAACAAAATAAGGGTTTTCACCCTCCACTGTGACATGAAAGCGCTGCTAGCTATGTTCTGCAGTCTTGTCAGTAACCAAGGATATTCCCAGCTGACGGCTTATGGGAAATGGGAAATTACAGATTGGTGTTTTAAAACACTGTTCACATTGGTCATGATGAGGATGCTGGTGGTGATTATTTTGCCGTGATTACTCCAGATGATTGAACTTTTGAACCTTTAAGTGAGTAGTGAGTATTAATGAGCTTGCCCTCTGGGATGTATGAGCCATAAACATACCAGGAAAGAAAATATGTACAGCGATATAGAGCCACGGTCACTGAGTGAGAATATGCAAATTGGATTAAGCATATTTTGGCAGCTTCCTTAGGCAGTATGCAGGGGGACTCGGTCAGTTATCTCTGTAAGCCAATCAGTGTGAGCTCACTGTGCCCCCTTGTGGGTACAGCCATCTGTCGGCAAACGGCTGAAGATACAGATGTGGCAATGCATCATTAGACAATGAATGAGATGAATGATGAAAGCTGGCACCTTCTGCTGCCACCTCATTGACACACCAAGTCATGATTGTCTCCCCCTTTTGACATGCTACTGTATATTTTATTTACCGCCATTATTGAGTCCTCATTCGCTGCCATAATCAGCATTTCTAGGGTTGCGCCAGCATTGTGTCCAGTTTCTAAACTGGGCTGGCCAGACACATAAAGAGATTTCCTGGCTTTCAAAGAGGAAGGGTAGATTAAAAATGCATGGAGGTGTTTTCTCATTATGGAGCCATCAATGATGCAGTGACAATACAATTTCACATCATGGAAATGAATTAGACTGAGCTCATCCATTATGTATGCCCATTGGCTTCTTGTTCAGGATAGTCATTGTGTCATTTCTAAATAGGCTAAAGCCAGGTAGGGTCACGAATAACTTGGTAGTGCATTATGTAAAACATGCATGCGCTGCTCTCCGACAGGAACCGCTCTGTTCTTATCTGTTTCTCTCTGCGTTAAGCCCTCGTCTACATTAGCACTTGCTTTTAAAAGTAAAATTTAGGTCATTGATTTAGCAACAATAATAATGAGCTGCTGTGCTGTTTTGGTGTCTAAAAGCCTGCTGATGATACATGTAATACTATTTGGCATTTGGTAACAGCCACACTGTAAGAGCTCCACTGTATGAAGTCATGAAATGGGCTTAATGTGTGGTTTACTTGCTTTTAGCCTACTTCACAAATAGGATGCCCTGATTAGGTTGCAGAGATTTTTTTTCCTCCTCCTGCCCTTTATTTTTGACCATCTTTCACTTTTTCTCTGGTTTGAGAAACACAGCATGACAGTGGCTATGTTGGAGTTGCTTTTGGGAGTGGCTGTCCTCACAGGGTGAAAGTTTTCCTCATGACAGCAGTCACTTTTGAATTTTTTTTGTCCGTTTCTCAGCGAAGTAGCAGCGCTGTGTCAGGTGAAAACACAGATTGTTTGCTACAAAGCTGAACATATTGGCCTAAAGGAAGCCTTGACCAAACTCAGGAAGCGAGACTGATGAGCACATGTCAGGATACGCTGAGTGATGCTGGGCGTAACCCTCTTTTCCCTGTTTGCCAGTTTGTGCTTGTGGTTTATCCCAATTTCCTGCAGCGTTCAGTACAGTGACTCTGATTAAGTTTCGGCGGAGCTCTATCAGTGTCAGAGCTGTCACCTGACAACTTTTGCTTTGTTCGCTAACACCTCTGGATGTGGTGTTTATTACCCCGCAGCCTGTCTCCCAATCTGTTGTGAAAGTCTATCGACTTACTTTGGCCTCCATTTTATTCAGCAGCACATCCCTCTCTGAGAGGCAGAGTGACAGAGTATAAGCAATGCCCTGGTTTTATTATTATGCTATTCTACCATGGCGAGGCTTCAGGCTTTGCTGTATCCTTGTTTGTGTCTGTGAAAGCTGAAGCCACATTCTGTCACCTCGCCACTCTTCCACTGCCAATTTACATGATGAGCTGAGCTCTTGTTTGTGTGTGTGTGTGTGTGTGTGTGTGTGTTTGTGCGTGCATGTGTATTTCTTTATTCCCCCTCAGCTACCAGTCTATTTATTTACACTGTCAGATATAGCTGATGAGTATGCTTGTGACAGGGCTGTTAGAAACAGTAACACTTTCTTTTTGGTTTATATAGCACATTGATAACAGGCTCCTGACTGGGTGTATCAAGGTCTATCAATCTCTCATTAATAGACATTCAGCATTCAAAACACCTTGAAACACATTTATGTTACATAATTACATACACTCCTCTGTCTTCTACAATTCATGTCCATCTAACAGAGCAGTACATGCCTGAAGCAAGGCTTGAAAGAAAAAAAATCTGCTTTTAAAAAAAGACTGCCATTCCTGCCTTTTTAAAATAAAAACAGTGGTTGCAGTGTGTTCTTGTGAGTTGCTGGCATCCCACAACTGATTTTTAATATTAGAAAAACAAATGTGTTGCCAGCCAAATAGGTCAGATGCATAAAGCTGGTGGCCCCCTTTTTTAAGCTTTACCCATCCCACACTGCAGGGCAGAAAAAAAGATCCAACATCAACATCTATCTACTATCAAACTAGTGCTTGTGTTTAAGTAATTTTGATGATGTAATTGTGTCGCCATCAATCAAATAGTCCTTTTCTCTGTTTTTTTCAGGTGGTGCTCGTATTCGCTCTCAGCATCGGAGCCCTTGTAATATACTTCATAGATTCCTCTGAGTAAGTATTTCT
Organism: Myripristis murdjan; assembly: GCF_902150065.1. Lineage (NCBI taxonomy): Eukaryota > Metazoa > Chordata > Actinopteri > Holocentriformes > Holocentridae > Myripristis > Myripristis murdjan. Next base: position 15,707,965 of record NC_043998.1, read on the forward strand.
TTTAACTTCATATTTTCAATGAGTGAAATCTTAGTCATCAGTTGTAACTTTTGACACTCTTAATCACTGAAGGCACTCCAGCTTTTAGTCAAAACTGACCCCTTTTTATCACGGTGCACTACAGCATATTTGGAATGTAACTAAACCACTTAATGTACAATATTTTTGCTCTTATCACGAAGAGTCAAATTCCTCATTTGTCCATAGGAGCAAATTTACTCTATTGAGATGTGGATGTGTGAATAAATACTTACACTGCCATTATAGGGTTGTTGCTTGATTGAAAATAAAACTACCACATCAGATTAGAAGATAGATAGATAGATAGATAGATAGATAGATAGATAGATAAATCGTGTATATTTGCAAACAGTACCACACCCACTATCAGCCAAAGCTGTCTTGTTTGAAACAATGATGTGGTTGGTGGTTAGAGATCCAGTCCTCTGGTGAAAAACTTAGATCTATGAAAGTTAAATAAATTCATTTTCTCTGAGGAATATTGCAAAGTTGCTAATTCCTGTTTAAGTTGTAGTTTAAAAAAAGATTAATTTGTGTATTCCCACTGGTAACAATGATGTAGCTTAAGATATAAAGGATATGATGGTTAGTTGAGAAAAATCATTTGTAATGTATTTCAGATTTTCAGCTTTTTAGCCTTTTGTGAGCCGACACAGTCACATCTGAATAAATCCTTAGTGCATATATCGCTGGCCTTAATAACTTTGAGTGCTATATGCCCTCCACGTGAGATGTGAGCATGCGTACGTGCTGTCCGTTTTTATCCGATCCCCTTTCAGGTAACTGCCCCGGCCTCACTGGCAATGTCTGATGACGAAGGGTCTGTGCTCACAGATGAAAATTGCTTAATCTCCGTAGTGAAAGGATCAGACTCTTAGACGGACAGGAAAGACCAAAGTTCCTGTTCAGAACAATCAGCATCACTCATGAAACTGGAGGAAGCGGAAGACCCTTTTAGCCCCGTATGCCACCGTATACCATTACTGCTGCCTGGTGATGTTTGGACAGGACGTGCCATTAGAAAGTAGAGCAAAATATGCCAGATAAAAGCTTTTCTCAAGCTCAAAGGGAGCCCCCTAGGGAGTAATGTTAGGGGTGAATACATGGAGAAAATGGGTTGTAAACTCGTGTTATCTGCCTCATGGTCTTGGAGCCAGGCGATGGTTATTTATTTCTCAAGACAGCGTACAAGTGAGGGCTTAGCTTGCTCTGATGTGGTTTGTGAGCATGCTCTCATTTCATTATCTGGACAAGCCCAGGTAGAGTTACATCCTCAGCAATGCCATCTGTAGCCTCCCCATCCTCCCATCTTGCTTGCTGTGTCCCAGTACCTTTTCACCTGATGAAGGATGACCTTTCACCTCTCTCCTAACCTCCTCTCACATTAGAAAGAGCATTGTTAAACACACATATGGCAGATGAAGCATCTGTTTGACTACTTTCCCATCCGTGTTCATCCTCCTGCTCCAGGTTCTTTGCCCTAGTTTTCATTATTATGTATGCTAGTCTTATCCAGGTCTTTCTATTATTCAAACTGTATTTTTGCACTCCTTGTCAACCCAACAAGCCTGATACATCAGGCCAAAGAGCAGCCAGTGAGCTGCTCTCTCGCATGTTTGCAAGTGGCAGCAGGCTGTAACAGATACAGTGCTTCCTGTAATTAGTCCTTTGGGACTACTGAGGCAGAGATATGATGGGCAGGCTGACCTGGCTGGAAGAGACAGCAGGAAGCAACTGAGAAAAGTCAACACATTAGACACACTAACAACCTGCTCAGAGACAAACAAGCTGGATCAGTCTGAGCTGGGCTACTTTTCTGGTGGACATCAGACCTAGAAAGAGTAGCCGCTTCCTTGGACCTGCTGCTACAGAGCTGCTGTCTCTTGAGACTTGAGATGAGCTGCCACACTGATTTATTCCCCAAAGTGAAGGTGATATTTTTATCTGCAATTTTTATCTGGATTCAGACCACACAGCATGCTTTGGTGTAGACTGTAAAAATGTAATTGAATTGGCTGCTCTACCATCATAAGTTGTGATCAGAAAATAAAGCCTTAAGATTTTGATATCCTGTTTTTCTTGGGAGTCTTCCTTTTTTTTTTTTTTTTTTTTTTTTAGCCTCCCATCCTCCCTCCTCCTGTTTTGCCCTTTCTCCCATATATCCAGTCCAGTGGGTGTTTTGTGTGAAATTTATGTTGCCAAATAAGACAGTCTGACTTACTTCACACATTAGGCTTAAAATTTCTCCTGCTACCTGGTAACCCACGTTAAAAAAATTATCAGTATGAACTGGCTGGTTCACTCATGATTTTTGAGCAAGTGGAAATTAGCAGCTGTGACATCACTGATTGGGTGTGGCCAGAGGTGCGACATGAAGATTTCAACGTTTGGAGGCCACTGCAGCAGAATGCTTCTGTCTTATGTGATTTAGTGTTTATACACTCTATTATACTATATTATCTATATACTCTATCTATGTACTATATTTCTATTTAAAATGTATGTGATTGCTTTTAGATCTCAGATGTTGGATATTTTAATTTATTTTTTGTATATTTTTTAATGCACATATTGGCTAATATTTTGACACAATGTAAATATATGAGACAGCTCATATTGAGGATGGGAAGATTATGCCTAAGAATATCTTTTTTTTTTTCCTACAGTGTAATGCGGGCTTATATGCAATATGCAGCTGTAATGTAAGGTCTCAGCATCTGCTGTTTGATTTGAGTGTTACAGCTAAAGAGGGAGAGGGGGCAGAGCTTGGCCTAGACAGTTTTGTGATCTATAACAGGCTTAGTCCCTTCCTAACCAGGCTCACTGGAACTCAATTATTTAGCACTGCAGATCTGTCTGCACTATGGCCTGTCACCCTGCTATGACAGGGATTCGCTGAGCTGATGCATCATTACAGTGAATGAGGGCAGAGCTATCCAACATGTTTGAACTATTCTTAGAGGTGCCAGTTGGAAAAGCGGCAAGGATTTTTTTTTGTATGGATACGATTCGATAGATGACCCTGGGGCTCGATGCAGGATGAGACGTGATGCATTTCATTTTAGTCTTCCTCAACAGATTGCCACGCCCTCCATCAGCTTCATCAACCAGGAAATCACGTGAATTGCACCGCTGTACCTGAGATCAGTTCAAAATAATCCCTGAGGTATATTAATGTCTGCCCATGAGCTCTGTTTGAGGACAGTATTTCACTGAAGGGAGTTTATTATATTTTTACATAACAAAAGTATTTGGCCTAAACCTCAGTGGTATTAAATAGCGTCGGGGAGGTTGTAGCCGTCAAGGGATGCAGTGTGCACTGCTGAGGCTCATGAATGCACTGTAGGCAGGTGACCATCTAACAAATGCGCAAAACAACTTGTAACTCCAGACATGTGACAGCGACCTGCTTGCCACTAACATGCGCTGCAGAAATGTAAGACCATGCACATCAAGGAATGGTAAACTGCATGATTCACAATAACAACACAACTAATCACTGCTCCCACCATGAAAAACATGACAAAGTTCAAATCTTCTAGTCTCTTCTATGTTTGGTCATTAAAATCATACAGCTTTGTAATGTAAAATATGAAATATTAGCATGTTGAAGCTGCAAGTCTATGAACTGTTTTGCTCCACTGAATTGCCAAGTCCTAAATGTCCAGTTTATGTGCACAGTAAACCTGTGTTGTCATTTCAGGTCTGGATAATTTTCAGGGTGTACTTTTTCATTTCCAGGTTAGGACTGTGATTACAGAATTATTAATAAGTCGTCACATACACTTGGTTAATTATTTCTTTTTATTTGAATTCTTAGTGCCAGATACAAGCGTTTTGAGGGTGAGACTTCACTACATTGCTAGCATTTGATATGGCTGCTTGATCTCATAAGAGAAGACGTAAACCCTGCATGCGTTTAACCCTTAAACTACTGCTTTGGCACTGCATTTCCATCAACTTAACCCCCTAATCACCTCAACTACTGTCTACACGATTGGAAAGGCAGGCCTGCAATATCATAAAAGGAAAACAGCAACATTTCCATGAAGTGATATTGCACCTGGAGCACAACATTTTCTTGAGACACAGACATTTAAAGAAGATTGTTTTGCAGTTATTTAAGGGTTAATCAGGCATACCGACAAGTTATTGCTTGTGTGACAATAAATGCATGTCCCTTTCTCAACAGAAAAACCATTGGAAAATGTCAACTCTTGCACCTTTTTTTGAACACTTATGTTTCTCTTTTTTTGTAGTTCTTAAAAATGCATTTTCAGGAAAAGAAGAATGCATCTTTCTATGCTTTTTCCATGAAATAGCACTGTAATGTATTCATTTACCAAACCTTTCTCACTCGCCTCTCAGTACTCTTCCTTGACGCTGACATACTTTGTTTCTTTCTTTACCCCACAGTCCTATCGAGTCCTGCCAGAACTTCTACAAAGACTTCACGTTGCAGATCGACATGGCGTTCAACGTCTTCTTCCTATTATACTTTGGTCTGCGTGTAAGTGCCTGCACTTTTCGGCCTTCTTTTTGGGAAAATCTCCTCAGTGGAAGAAGCTTGTGAAACAAAGCTTTTGCGACTTTGTTCCCACAGTTCATTGCTGCCAACGACAAGCTGTGGTTCTGGTTAGAGGTGAACTCGGTGGTGGACTTCTTTACGGTTCCTCCGGTGTTCGTGTCTGTGTACCTGAACAGGAGCTGGCTCGGTAAGGATGCGCAGATTACTCAGAGTGCTATACAGTGTCCTTTGAGTTGTTTTCTCCCAGCAGATGCCTTGTGCCCGTGGTGCCACCTAGTGGAGTAAATCTGACTAACAGTTATCAATGAAGGCAGAGTCTTCACTGTCTTGCATAGAGACAGATGACTAGACCAAATATTTCAGATCAGCTGAATGCTCTGTCAGTGTTATTGTGCTGAATACAAATCCTTAGGTGCGTTTGTGGGTAGCTTAAGGTAAAACTGCTGTGCTGATTCCTGCTCACTGTCAACCCTAAGACTCACTCATCAATGTTGCAATACTCACTCATATCTTATGCATCAAAGTAACAATCCAAACGCATCATCATGATGTGAGTGCAGAGCTGAGCATACCATAGTCATCTACATTAACATGCCTTCGATGCTAACCGTATAATTTTAATGCTGTTGTCATGGAAATGCTTCATGTTTGGCCAGTGCATGAAATCCATGCAAAAGTTTGAATGTACCACACACTGCTGCCATGGGAATGTTCAACCAAATGATGCCTTTTGCCATGGCAACGCAAAAAGCATGGTAACCCAAAAGCTGTGTGAGCTTCATGCGCCAAGCTAAGGCTGATTTCCATGACAACGTTATCAAATGGCTGTCATCTGGTGTGACGCATAAGTGGCCATTAATGAATGTTGATTTGATTTGATTAAGGAGGGCCGGTTCTATTGATTCCAGGACTTTGGCCATATGGTGCAGGGCTGCAGGGTGTCATTCAGACGCCCTTCACCTCCTCAGCACCGCTCTCCAGCATACCTGTAATAACATTCAGTTGAAATCAGGCTGTGACTGAAAGCACATGAATGGATAAAAAAAAAAAAAAAAAACCTTAATAGGCTTTGTTGTTGGCTCGAGCACTAGAATAGAAGTCAATCTGCTAAATGTGTGAAGCTCATCACTTAGAGAGCTTGGTGAGGAATTAGAGGATTAGGGAGATAATTTTCTGCTGCATTACAGGTGTGTAGTGCCGGGTTGTCTTCTCATGTCAGGCGGGGGACAGGCTGCCACGCAGCTTCGCCTGCTGACAGCCACAAACATCCCTCTCTTAAGTATAAATACAGTGGCTTCATGATAGATACAATTACATAACATATCTGTTTATTTGTGCTGGGCTGAGGCACTATACTGTAGTGTGTGGTAGTGTAACAATAGCAGCAGAGTGAGCTATGAAATAGTTATTTAAACACTGCCATCTAGTGGATGTGGAGAGTATAGCTGGCATTCGAGCTGAGAAAACAGTGTAGGAGAGGTGGGTAGTTACATAGATACTTTATTGATATTTCATTCCAAATTGTTGCCAGTTGCACTTTTCAGTGCAGTGCTGATAGTTATTGGAAGTGGAGGCCTTGTCCTCACTGTTTGTAATCCCTGACAGTCGGCTGGTGCCTTTTTTTCAGTGCCCACTCTGTCTAATGAGCTGTTTTTTTTTTCCTTTTTTATCATTTGCATGCAAGGTTATGCGGTACCTGAGTGTTTGTTATTCTGCTTCTCTGTCCGCTCTGCCCAGTAAGCTTTTTTTTTTTTTACTCTCAACGCTACGTAGTCACAGAAATCACTTTCATCCCTGTGCTAGCCTGCTCCTCTCTTGTAATGCTCTTTTTGTTATTGGAAGCGACTGTCACTAGAAGGAGTTCTCAAAACATCCCTTTGTGTGTTTAAAATGCATAATGGTTGCTCAAGTTATGTTTCAGTACTTACAACACAGATGGCAACTAATTAGGGGTATAACAATGCACCGTGGCACGATACTTCACAATGCAAAAATGTGGTGATGTGCATTTGTCAGATGTCACAAAGCACATTGTGGAGAGCTGTGCTCAGTTTATTAACCATGTAATAAAACTAGCAAATGGCAAAACAATGCAAAATGCAAGTTGTACAAGCAGGCACAAGCAATGATCAGTATTTGGGTAGAAAAAAGTATCTACGTTGAACGTCTCCTGTGCACAGTTTAACAAACAACACACTGCTTAGTTACATGGCTTGGTACAGCACTGTTTGGATGGCATCGACTCAGCTTGTAATTGACGTTTTACAGGATTCAGCTTCAGAAAAACAGATCTATTATACAATCTATAATCTATTTTCACTATAGATTAGTGTTTCTGTGTATTATAGATCTTAGATTTAGAATAAAATGGTACAGATCAAATAAAGTATTATAAATCAGATACAAATCAAAAAATAAGTATTATAAAAAAAAAAAAATCACTACATGTGGGAGAGCAGGGCATCCAGTACACAGCCAAACAGTGCAGAAAAATAAAATTAGGCTACAAAGAGACTAAGCCTGGAGCACGCGGTCTGAAGATGCCCATTCTCATGATTTTGTTTGATTTTCTGTAATTTTTGATTTTTTTAATTTTATCTGGTAAAACTGCCACAAAATATCTTGTTTAAAATTTTATTAGGCCTACCTCTGTTCAACTGTTAATGTCTCAACAGTGGGGCATATACATCCATTTATTGTTACAGGGATGAGAAGAAAACACATTTTACATTTACTATGCTCCAGAAATCAAGAAAAAAAAATCAACTGCATTTTTTTCTTAATTCATCTGTATTGTGAGTCAAATTGTGAATTGAGTGAATTGTTACACCCCTATCACTGAGAAATCTTCAGATTTTGCTTTTTATGTGGTAAAAGATCCGTTTATATGTTTATATAGTTATTTTGGCAACATCTTTGGTGCAAAGTGTGGGGTTTCTGCACTGCATTGCCCAGAGATCACCTGTCAATCACACAGTGTGCACAGGGCTGTGATCTCTTTTTCCCTGGATATTTGGTTGATGAAGTTTGAGTTTGTGTCATCACTTTCATCACTTCTTTGCCTCAGGATTTTTTCTGAGGAAGACCCAGGTGAAGCTGGATGTTTAGAGCAGCAAGTGTTGTATTTTTTTTGTTTTTTTTTAATCATTTGGCAACAAAGAGTTGCAAAATGCATATTTATTTGAAAATGTCACAGAAGTTGATTGCAGTACAAAATAGTTCTCTATCTTTGATATGCAAAGTTTTAGTAACACAAAAGGTGGAAAAATAAGTGAAATTTGATAGATATTTTTAACACTATTGTAAATGGACATGCTCCACTGCCAGACATAATCTCAGTCAATATGGCCAGTAGACAATTGGGAAGGAAGATTAGTGATCCAGTGTCATTCTGTTAAATTGGGTTAGCCATGTGCCATAACCCTGAGTGGCTGTAGCTTGGCACTGGCCTGGGCATCTCAGCTGAACCCCCTCTTCTGATCAAAACTCCATATTTCCCTCTGGGGGCTGACAGCCGCCCTACCAGTCCTCTTGTCTGTACATTTCAACACAGACAGACATGGAGGGGGATGTCCTTACACATCAGCATTCACACAAAATCATCCATGGCAATAACATACGATTTCATACACACACCAGCACACACATGACCATACACACAGTCTGCATAGAGAATACATGGAGACATGTCGGGGAAATCCCTCACTCTTTCCATGATAGTTGAGTTTTTATGGTACCATATCAAATTACAAATTGGAAAGATATTGAGTAAAATAAAAGCAATCACTCAGTCTACTATATTTATCTCTCACAGCGTGCTGTATCATTAAAATAATCCAGCAAAAGAGAACATTTAGTGCTCCCAATATTACGTGGTAAACAGAGCATTACTCATCTAGATAAGACAGCCATGCCTTGGTGGAGGCCACATGTTGCAGTTTTACTCCGGAGCTAAAATGTAAACACAGAAAGAGGCTTTTAGCAGTAAGCTGTCCACTGAAACTAACCTCCAGTGCCCTCATATTCACATTCTCCAAAGTGCATTTATATCCTCAAATGCTTGTACTGAAATGAACTGGAGCAGATGAATTACCATGCTAACAATAGAAGTGGCTATAATTCAGATTTCAAATAGAGAACGAATTAATTAGAGAGGCCTGAGTCTGAGGTTTGAGTCTGTTGTTGTGTGTTTGCATTTTCTCTGCAGTTGCATATTTCATATTGCACAGTAACTTTTAATAGCAACTACAATAGCTGTTATTACATCAGCTGTGATTAATTTAGGGATTATTGCAGAATCACTAAATCCAGTGAAAAAAATATGATGATTGCCAAAGCTTCTCATTTTGCCATACACGGCCTGACCAGACCCTTCTCTCACATGACTTGTTGTGGGCTATAAATGAGAGGCAAAGATACATTCTGTTCTTGTCTAAGATTAGAGAATGAAATTCTGATTGTCAGGAGCAGCGCATGGTTATGGGATGAGATGTGGGTTACACTGTCAAGCCAGCTGATGGACAGACTAGATGTCTGGCCTCTTCCTTTCCCTGGATGAATCCTAAAGGAGCTTACACTCTAATATCCTGATGGGAAAAGGGTTTGCTTTAAGCTTGCCGTGCACGACTGATCACAACGAGGATACTGTGAGAGTTGGTGGTAAATCACATCATAATGCCTCTCAAAAAAAGCGTCCTTTTTACCCCCAACCTGTTGGGTGCTATTATCTTGAAAGCACCTGAGTGGGTTTTTTCCAGTTTTTTTGAGGACAGTATTTTTTTTGCATATGATATCTGTAAGCAGAGGGGATGCAGAACAGTGAATAAAGTGGATGCGAGGAAAGCAGAAAATCTTGGGAAGCCTTGAACTCTTTCGGTTTTTGGAGCGACTGGTGTGCACTTGACGCTGGAAGCTGTTTTGTCTGCTGAAAATACTAGTTAAACAAAAAAATGATTCCCACTAAGATGCTAGTGTACAGGGGGCCCGATGGAGGCACACACTCTCAGGCGATTTCTAATACAAGGAGGCGCAAGAAGTCGACCGGGGAGCTCTTTCAGAATGGCTACAGGGTCAGGATGGGCCACGGACAGGTCAGCGACAAAGAGGACCAGGACAGCTTCTGCCACAGCCTGGGCTCATGTCTGCATGTAATCTCCTACTGGGGTAAGACGTGGGGCCGACGGGGGCATGAGGGGGATCTCCTCTAAACCCCAAGGTTGGCGTGTCCAGAACTCTTTGGGCTCTGTGTGTGTGTGTGTGTCAGCTGGAGCAGGTTCAGGTTTAGGATTTGTACTGTATTATGCTTGCCATCTGGCCTAAGCCAACTTGAAATGAAAAAATGAGCCTGGAGAGAGACACTATAGTTCATGTTTTTTTTTTTTTTTTTTTGGGTGTGTGTGTATGATTTCCTGTAACATCTTTTATTTGTGTCAATTGGCATTCACACTTTTTTTTCACAGCATGAAACATGTATGTCGATGTTCATGCATGTAAAGATGGATTTATTTCACTTGATTGCTCACTCTTGGCTGCTTTACAAGAGATTATATTTCATCGTATGTACAGTTTACAGTGCATAAGGACTGTCAGCAACCATGCACTGGACTCTACCTTTTTGCACTGGGTTGGATGTGTTGATGATTTGGTTTGCAGATCGAGGTAGGAGGTTCTGTGGACCTTTTCGGACAGCAATACCACAGATATAGCTTTGGGTTTAAATGTGATTTAATATTTACATGCTAAACCATAGTAGCCGAACTGATGTAATCATGCAGTCGTACTGTAGCTAAGCAGGGCTGCCAGAGCCTGCTGGTGCATCTGCTGATGGATCGATGTTAAAGGTGCTTGGACAGGTTGCTGCTACGGTTAATTTTGTTAGCATTACTGTGTCCTTGACCTCGTGGCAGCGGGCTCCAATTTGTCTTTTTTTTTTTTTTTTTTTGCATAAATGCCCTCAAATTTAGGATTTGACGTCATTGCTGTTTACTCATTCAGTTGGGCCTGTCAGCATCCACCTGTCTTTATTCTAATCCAGGTTGTCATCTCTTCCACATTCGGAGTTTTATTCCACTGGAATGAAAAATGTATCAGGTAGACGCCGGTGCTTTGTGATGACGTGAATCTCCTGAGATTAAAGTCGGCAATATGACTTGATGAAGAGATTTCCGGGATGCTGAGCTGGTTTTCTTTTCCCCCACAATTTCTAGTGTGAAATTTACAATGACTGGTGTTTAGTTTACAATTGCTGCTTTCGCATTGCTGGTTGGATTTTTATTTTTTTAAACAATATAAACACAATGGTGACAAAGATGGATGAAGGTTTCAAAGGTATGACATTGTTTTTGGTGATCAAATCGCATTGCGGATGTCATTGATGTCTGATTAATTTATTATTAACTGTGGCTAATTTCTTTGTGGTCTTTCTTTCTCACAGGCTTGAGGTTTTTAAGGGCCTTAAGACTGATACAGTTCTCAGAAATTTTACAGTTTTTGAATATTCTAAAAACAAGGTAAGTGTGTTTAGTTTTTTATCTGTCCTATTTGTGGAATGTAGTAAACACACTGTGCTATTTGTTTAGCTGGGTGATGTGGAGCTTTGCATGTGGAGTGATATCGCACAGCATCATGCATGCGCTGTCTGTCATCAGTGTGATCGTCATTATTATAATTTACATGATTTTCAGTGGAAAACTGTGAGCTCTGTTAGCAACATTTAGCTGGAAGCAAAATAATCACAGCATGAGATTAACTACTTAGTTTCATGACATTTGTAATAAATTTATAGCAATATGTTTAAAGTTTATAATATAACGTGCTCAGTAACATGTGGCTTATGGAAATTATATTAAACTATCATTTGGGCACTGGTCGAATGATTCAGTTTTGGATGGAAACGGCTTTCTGCCTGTTCCCTCGATGCTTAGAAATAAAGCTTTTGGCAGATGTCAGCAAGAGCTTACAGCTCAACAAAATGTTTTAGAATAATCTCCTCAGTCTTTCACTCAGATAAAGGTAAGGGCAGGACGCTCGATGCATGAGTGGACACAAGTCATCTTAAAGAGTTTCATTCCAAAGCCAAACAGCCACCGTCTGACGAAACAATAACTATAACTCATGACAGCATGATGGGCAACATGAAAGGAAAGCACAAAATGATGTTATCGTCATGTATCACCTCAAGACCTTTGTTCACAGAATAGTCATGTTTCATCTGCTTTATGTTTATCAAATGCCAAGTGATGCGTTGTTCGTAGCAATTTCCCTCCCAAAATAGATATAGTGCATCCGGAATGATTTCGAATGAATTATTTTTTGCAAATTTTATGAAAATATATATTTCTTTGAACAAGTATGCGTATCTCTTATATATTATCTTATATATTATGTTATAAATTGCTAATATCACATAATATTTTGCCTGATCACAGAAATCCATGTCATGCAAGCGTAAATCCACTGGAAAACAAAAAATATGTAAATGCAAATCAGATGCTTTAAATGATAATGTCAGCATTTCTTATAACATTTCCAAGGCGTTCTGTGTTTGCTTGTGCTGAACAGGCAGCACTCTGGTTGTAGACGATACCAGCTGTTTCTCCTTGTAGCCACAGTCTCTCACCTGTGTGTAGTGCATGTTAGCACATTTGTCTCTCCAACACAATATCACATGGCTTGTGGCTAAGCTCTCTGCATTCAACGTACAGATTCTCAATGAGGGTTAATCTTTATTGTCTGGCTCTTTTTTCAATAGCAACTCAATAAAGCTGGTGAACTTATGTTCAATCTTCATAAGCACATGGCTAACAGCAGCAGGCTTCATACATTTGGTAAGTTAGTGGGAGCCTTTGAAATTAAAGCGGGACGCCATAAGTACGATGGTGCAGTCAGTGTCCCTTAATGATCAGTAGCAGTTTAGAGTTTAATCTGTTGTACTAAGAAGATACAGATGCTGGGTATTTTACTTTACTTGTTGCATGCTTTGTTGTTAATAATGCCAGGCAGTAAAAGGGAACACAACAAATATTTTTCACCCTTCATGTAGTGCAATATGTCTATCCTTTGCGACTGTAAAAATCTTGACCTCTGTTCCAGGTGGAAAACTCAGGGGACCCTTGGGAAAACTTCCAAAATTCCCAAGCACTTTCCTATTGGGAATGTGTCTACTTACTCATGGTTACTATGTCCACTGTCGGCTATGGAGACGTTTATGCAAAAACCACCCTGGGCCGCCTTTTCATGGTCTTCTTCATCCTTGGTGGTTTGGTAAAAATCCCTCTCTTACTTTTTTCCCAGTTAAATCCTTCATGCAACCAATCATCATAACCCTGGGTGTTATGGGAAGCCTTCAACTAATAGAGGAAGCACTTCAACTGTCATCTTGTACCGAATGACTTTGTCACTGCGGTCACAGCATTGTATGTTATGAATTGTATGGGCTTTGTATAAACTGCACAGCATTTAAATCGGGATTTAAGCTGAAGCTGGAATCATTTTATGCTATGTTACATACTTCTGATTTGATTTGTATGATATGCTCAATAATCGATCCAGTTTGCGTCTGTTATTAACTGTAAAGTACTGCGGTTTCAGGTGGCTCCACCCTCCTGTGTTCCTACCCTCCTTTCCAACAAACACAATGAGAAGAGGATGGTTTATAGGCCAGTGTGATGGATGTAGCACCTCAATCTCCCTGTCTGACACGCTCATGTATTTATAGCACAGCAGGCAATGCAGGGCACAATGCACAGATGTGGCAGGATAATAATGTGCTGATGAAACAATTCCATCTAAAGGAAAATGTTGTGTTACCTGATCCAATATTCAGAAAGTGTGTTTTTTGGGAGAGTAGCCAAAGGTCAGTGGGAGGACAGTGTTATCCTCAATGCCTGGGCAGCATCCCAGAGTATTATCTCGGAGCGGCTTTGGTAATACATTGATATAATTTCCTAAAAGAGGATATATTTTGTTACAACAATAAAAGCAATATATAATTACTGTGGCTTTCGAAATGAAAGCACTGACACTGACACTTCGACACAAGTATGTCTCCCCGTCGACACAAGTATTCAGGTAGTAGACTCTCCCCTTACCCTTAGTGAGTTACACATCTGCCGTCCATTTGGCTGCCCTATTCAAATCAACCCAGCATGTGTGTTTGTTGGACAAAACATGGCACATAAGGCTTTTTCTTAAATTTCCCCACTTTAATTTTTCTACCACAGGTTGACATACCACCAGTCAGCTGTGTAGCTTTTCCCCCATTTTCTTTTCTTCCAATATCCGTAAATGGTGGCTTGATATTTTGCTTTTCTTCCATTCTCCATACTTTTCTCAATAATCAGAATGTAACCGTGATACACTATCGGGCTACATTCACAGATTTCTTTAATCGTAATTGACTAACTTGAATGATCTGCTTGTTTTGCTCCTTTTTTGAAAAATTTTCTTTCTCTTTTTTTTCCCCTGTTAACAAATAGCTATTAATTCTGCTCCTGCACATATTATTCCTCTTTCAGATTTTACGGATATCTTTTAAGCAAAAATAGAGGACCTGCTCTTCTTTTGCCTGTCTTTTTTTTAGTCTCTTCTTCTGTCTCCTATCTTCTCCTTAGGCCATGTTTGCGAGCTACGTCCCTGAAATCATAGAGTTAATAGGAAACCGCAAGAAATATGGTGGTTCCTATAGTGCGGTTAATGGGAGAAAGTAAGTATTCTTGGAGGCTCTACTGCCTCCACCGCAGTAGAACCTTCTCTGCATGCCCTTTTCTTTTTCTTTTTCATGCATGTAGGCCATGTTTGCTCGCTACGTGCCAGAAATTGCTGCTCTCATCCTTAATCGGAAGAAATACGGAGGGAGTTATAACTCGACCAGAGGCAGAAAGTAAGTCAAACAAATAAAAAACAAAACAAATCAAAGCTTTGAATGGTGTGGTTTTGTGTGACTCAAGTGGCCCTCTCATAAAGAGGTGATAGACCTTGTAAAGAGATAAACCATGACAGTGTAATCTGACATGTAATGATCTCAATTATTTCTTTAGCACTATAAGCAGAAGTCACACTGACTGAAGAACTTGGCCACGATTATTTTATAAAGCTGATTGTATGCTTCTGCTTTGTAATGTGTGCAAGCTGTCATCACTGCTTGACATGAGTCAGTGTCTGCTTTCAGTCATGTGAAGTACTGTTTGCCATAATCAGAGATGGTTTGTGTTGGATTTTCTCATTGATCTGTCACTGTGAAATAATTTGTGATATTAGAAAACAAAGGTTACTAATGTGGTTCAGCTGAGATGGTTCAATATGGGCTTTTGAAAACCAATACCAATATTTTTAGAGTTAGTAACTCTTTAAAGCATGATCATCCACCCGATGTATAAAGCAGCAAACTTGGGAGACATTACTTTTAAATGAAGAATTAAATGACAAAAACTAGAACTTAATAATTATGTGAATGCATAAAATGTGCAAAGAGCATTTCCAGATTGTATATACTGTTTTTATGTAGCTGCAATCAAGAGGGAACCTTAGCACCATCTGGCTGATATCTGATATTAAATAAAAGATATCAGTCTACCCCATGTTACTATAACAAACAGAATCCTAAATTATCCACTTTCTGCTTATGTTTGCTCCATGCTCCGCTTCCCACGAAACATGGCAGACTGGCAATGCATGCATCAAAAGCAGCAGCGAGGGGAAATAATAGCATATGCTGACAGAAGGCAGCTGGATACAGAGCAGCCATTATCACAGCTTATTACACAGTGATACATTTTGAG
The DNA here is from genome assembly GCF_902150065.1 of Myripristis murdjan. Lineage (NCBI taxonomy): Eukaryota > Metazoa > Chordata > Actinopteri > Holocentriformes > Holocentridae > Myripristis > Myripristis murdjan. Next base: position 15,723,292 of record NC_043998.1, read on the forward strand.
AAAAATCCTACACACAAAATCCTACATGTTTTATCGTGTCTTTATTAGGTTGCTTATATGTACATTTGTGTCTGTTTTTTTTTTGTGTGTGTTTGTAAATCATGCGTCTTTCCTGTCATCCACAAGGTTTTATTTTGTTCACTCCATCTCTGTCAACACCCATTCAGACTTTACAGTTTGTCAGGATTTGAGGCTTAAAGGGAATCTCAAATAAAACGCTGCCATTTAACAAGCATAAGATGAGTCAGCATGTTGCTGTTTCAATAAAGGCCCGGTCCTTAATCAATATGTTTTGTAAAGAGCAGGCTCTACAGGGCGCACACATGGTTGTTTTGCTTTGCTTTAATAGGATGCACATTTATGAAAAATAAAAACAAACATGAATGATCAGACTCCATACAGATCATTATAGACACTGAGGATCCATCCAGTGCCCTCTAAAACGCAGCCATAACAAAATGTTAAAGTCGAGCCCACCTCACACATTTGATCTTCAGTGCCATCGCTTGCTTCTCGCTACATCGCAATCTTTGTTTTTTCCCTCCTGGAAAAAACATGCTCGTCTCCTCCCCATGCTTTGCTACTGCACATTCTTGGCCTTTATCTTCAGTCTGACCTACACCCTACAGGCTAAACAGGCTTATACACCTTCCTGCCCCAAGCTCTGAAATTATACACCAAAATCTGTTGTAACAGATCCACGGATCCTGGACCTCAGCCCTCTGAACGAAATATGGCTTCTCTTAGCTTGCTTTTCGTATTTTGAGTCATGCACTTTGCTCTGAAGACGTCAGGCTTGGTTTGGGATCGAGTCTTAAACCAAGTCTTTGCTTTTTACGTTGGTCTAGCTTGTAGAAAACTCTCAATCAGGAGTGCAGTACATCTGCAAACTAAAATGCATCTCATCGGTTTTGTGTCTTGTTTCATATCATGTTATTTTTGATTATAGGTAAAATGAACATTAAAAAAAAAAAAAAAAAAATCATCGTACTGATTTATACATGAGAAGTTTCATTCCTTTTGGTGATCACAGGGAGTTGAAGCAGGAGGCCAGTTCATTATATAAAAGTTGAAATCACAGGCTTTGTGCTAATCTAACAGCAGGAAGTGCTTTTCAGAAGCAGCCACCACTCTGGCTTCAGAGGCTTCCAGCTGCAGATGAACTTTTTAAATGAACACGACGCCATCTTCAGCTCCCTGCTCAACTTTTGATCTTAATTTACATTCAGTTTGCTCTGGCTCTGTTTTATAATGCCACGGCTAGATAGTGCACATTAGGTTGTTGTGTTTATATTAATCATGACCATATACTTAACGATGAATATCTAAATGAATAATGTATTTATTGTTTTATATAAATGAATGTGTAAGGTGCTCATTGCTAATAAATTATTTGATTTTTTTTCTTTTTTTCTATTTCCTTCTGTCTTTTTTTCCTTGATGTGCTTACTTCATGCCTGCCACTACTGTCACTCTGCATTATGTCCATATATATGTCCAAATATCATAAACAGATTTGAACCATCTGATAAACAAGAAACTGTATGTTACACAGCGTATAAAAAGAAGAAAGAAGACAAAAAACAACATTAAATCAAGATCATTTTCCTAATACTTAATAAAAACACCCACAGTCAAGGTAAAAAAAAAAAAAAAAAAAAAAAAAAAACTTGACTGTATTGTATGACTTAAGTTGATGCAACACACTTTGTAGGCAGTGACATCTAAAATCACATATTTATATAAGTATATAAATAAAATAGTGACTAAATAAAGACACAACTGCATAGGGTGCCATAATCTTGCGTAGAGGCTGCATCATTGATGCTGTACGTGGGATTCTCCATACATTCAATTGCGATTCCATAATTTCAACTAAGTAAACTGTGATCCTCTATAATCTGATGGTGAAATCCATGGTGCTCCCTGACCTCATACATCCCCCCATAATTCACTGCATTAATCTAAAGCCTGAAGTCCTGGGCTCCACCCGTTGTCACAAAAACATCCCTCATGTTCAGCATCATTTGCCTCGTTTCCATAGAGATTTAGCTTTGGATGTTGAATTGCCCTTCCCTCCACACACAGTACTGATTACTTTTCATTTCCCATTACCTCCCTCTCATCTCCAGCACATTTGATTTCAGAGCAAAGATGAAGATGAAACAAGGAATAATTTTTATTTATTTATTTATGTTTCTTTCTTTCTTTCTTTTTTTTTTTTTTTTTATATATATTTCAAGCCGTATGCGGTTTCATTGTTATTGTGCACCTTGTTTTCCAGGCACATCGTGGTCTGTGGTCATATAACACTTGAGAGTGTGTCCAACTTTCTAAAAGACTTCCTACACAAGGACAGGGATGATGTCAATGTAGAAATTGTTTTTCTCCATAAGTAAGTACACATCCTTTCTCAGTCTTGCTTCCCTGAAAAACAGCCCGTTTCATTGAGCAAGAAATAACAGTCATGTCTCGAGGAGATCCAAAACAGTATTTCTCATTATATGTGAGCTGTGTTTTCCTCTGTTCCTCAGTATTTCCCCTAATCTTGAGCTGGAAGCCTTGTTTAAGCGCCACTTCACCCAGGTGGAGTTTTACCAAGGGTCTGTCCTGAACCCACACGATCTGGCCAGAGTCAAGGTATCTGCCAGACGACACTGTTTGCTTTGCGGCTCGAATGGAAGCTGCTGCTGTTTATTTTGGTGTCCACAGAGTCCCTATTACACTGCAGCTTGTGTCTGGTGTCCATTTGCCGTCTCTGATCTTGTTTTCAGATTGAATCAGCAGACGCCTGTTTGATCCTGGCCAATAAATACTGTGCAGACCCTGATGCTGAAGATGCATCCAACATCATGAGGTAAGCCACCTGCACCCGCTCCAGAGCTCGCAGAGCTTCTCTCTGGCCAGCTAAGCTCAGTTTGATGCTGCTTCTGAGGAAAAAATGCAGGCAATTTGTGCTTTTTTATTTTTTTTGGAATGGAAGCATTGAGATTGATGAAAGTCTAGAGTGAGACTGGGGACGGAGCTGTGATGGTTTTCTTTTTGACGGGGAAATTGCGGAGCCTGATGTTTTCTCAGTGGAGTTTTCTGTGGTTAACTTTTGGGAAAGTTTTGAAACTAAAAACACTTTGTAGTGCTGATATGCGAGATGACAGTTTTAACAAAGAAATGATTATCAGCATTACAACAGCATAGTATTTTTACTTTTAATATTGTAAACCATTTCTACATCCACTGCTTTGCTACTATGTGTGATAAATTTAATTACAAGAAAATTACTAGTAGTAGTAGAAATAGAAGAGGCATCAAGAGTAAGGCTTACTTACTTTTGTAATTTGCATGTAATGAAATTTAGATGCATCCTCATAACAGTTGGTTTTATTGTAAATTTTCTGTCTTTTTGTGCAAACTTTCTGACAGTTTTCTGTAAATTCTTGGTAATTTTCTAGTAACTTTTTACGAATTCCATTTCTTGTTAATTTGCTCATGACCTTTTCCCCATGTTTTTAAAGCAATCAAGTACATTTGTTCAGGTTTCAAAGGGTTAACAGGGCATTAAAATAAGGTTTTAACTGCTTTCCATACAAATCAGTGCAATCTGATTTTCGAAACCATGCCAGCAAAATATCAGCTATAATTATATTCATCCTCCTCAATTGACAATATGTTGACCTTTTGTTGGGCCCCCAAATTGTTAATAAAACCAAATCTTGCTAAATGCTAATTCATTCAGGATTAAAACTGCTCTAAAATTCAAGACCCTGATTAACCAACTTTAGCATCAGCGCATTTCCTCAGGGTTCTTAATGTTTTTGTAAAGCCAATTACAATATGCTGGGATCCATAATAAGGATGAAGTGATATTAAATGCTCACACCTTTTGGACTGAGTACATCAGTGTCCAGTTTCTCCTGGATTCAGGTTGTGTGTGTGTGGTGTGTGTCAGCACTGGCTGTTGCCACATGCAGACACACACTCGGCATGAACACACTCCTGCCGGTCAGGTTCCCTTTGGGGAAAGAGCTCAGAGGGAGCCCGTAAATCACTTTAAATTCACCTCGCGTCCTCTCTACCATCAGATACACCAAAATCTGTTGTGTACAGACTGTGATATCACATCAACAGTATGGCTACTGGATATGAATATTTTGGTTTGTTTGATATCTCTGGGCATGACTGCAAAAATGGAAAGTGTTATGCATAAGATGCTGTTTTGAAGGTGTGAGGGTTTGTTTTGTTTGTGAGCAGAGCATGTCAGACAGTGACAGGAAAAACATTTTGGAACATTTAGTGCATGTGTTCTCATCTTCTTTTGGCCCTTGTATCCTGCATTAGGGTAATATCTATCAAGAACTACCATCCAAAGATCAGAATAATCACCCAGATGTTGCAGTACCACAACAAGGTCGGTATGAGCTCTGACTGAATGCTAACTGCGTTTTAGAATTCTGCGGAGCAAACATCTAATCCAGTTAATTTTCCTCCTGTCAGGCTCACCTTTTGAACATCCCGAGCTGGAACTGGAAGGAGGGCGACGATGCCATTTGCCTCGCTGAGCTGAAGCTGGGCTTCATCGCCCAGAGCTGCCTGGCTCAGGGCCTCTCTACCATGCTGGCCAACCTTTTTTCCATGAGGTCCTTCATCAAGGTAGCCACAAGTAATATTTGTCCATCTGTGCTTACTGGATTACTTTCAAGAGTGAGATAGACTTCCTGTGAATAGATTGTAATGATCCTCCCAGATGAGGCCCATGTGCAGCATCTGGTGAGCAGGAGGGGGTGAAGTTGTAAAAAAATTAATTAAAAATACATTTCCTTTGTTCTTTGTGTTGACTTTTTTTGTAATGGTAAGAGATTGTCTGCTTTTGTACATGTATCTTCATTCTAGATTGAGGAGGATACATGGCAGAAGTATTATCTAGAGGGAGTAGCCAATGAAATGTACACTGAGTACCTGTCTAGTGCCTTCGTGGGCTTGTCCTTCCCTGTAATTTGCGAGTAAGTACACCAAAGAAGTACAGGCCTCTTGTACTAAGAGTTGTGCTTGTCACTGTGTCCCTCTTGTCTATTTTCTCCTCTGCTTTTAATTTCATTTGTTTCTTAGATGTAGTACACATGTACCAATCTCAGAGGTATTGTTGAATGTTTTTTAGAACATACTTAAATTGATCATTTGAATGTAAAAGGCCATGGCAATGACTCTTTAGCCAGAGACACGGTACAAAGTGGGCTGATATGCAAACACTGTACACCCCTGCAGCTACAACCACTCCAAGGTTTTTGAGCCATTTCTCTACAACACAAGCCCTGAAATTTCCAGATTTAAACACTGTCATTGCTGCCACTGGATTTGTCAGTTGAATGCTCTTAGAAGCAAAAATGACTTTCAAAACACTGCAAACACTTAATTATATCATACTCTTTTGCAGACTCTGCTATGTGAAGCTAAAGCTACTACTGATAGCTATAGAGTACAAGTCTGATCAAAGGGAGAGCAGGTAAGGCTTACAGTGGATTGTGTGGGAGGGATTGTTGAACTCATTAAAATTCATGGCTACGATGACATTAATGTGTGCGAGTATTTGCTTTCACTGATGAGGTTACTTTGAATCTGGTTATGTGTCTGACTGCAAACACAACGTGCGCTACAAAACGTGCTGGATTAGTTTTACAATTCAATCACAGACGTGATCGAGCCCTCCTGATGCCATAGTGACGGGGAAGTGCCCTTTATGACACTTAGTTTCTTCAAGCGCTCTTCAAGCTTTGTGCCAGGGGTTCACGCACTGATGCTTATTTTACTAATATACCAGTGCCAATTATATCTGCATTCATCAGTTGTCTAACCCTAATATAAAACACTGCATAGAGGCAGTTGCTGTAGCTAAGCCTGCCAACGTGTGCCTCTGCCAGCGAGCAGTGCAAAGCCTTGAAACTCTACAATTTAAAACTTCTCTCTCTAACTACTTTGTTTTTAAAATTCTTTCAGCACCCTGATAAACCCTGGGAACCATGTGAAAATGCAGGAGGGAACTTTGGGCTTCTTCATTGCCAGCGATGCCAAAGAGGTGAAGAGGTACGAGTTTTGGGAAGTACTTAAGATTACAGCAAAATGGTCTCTGGAAAACAGTCTGAAAAATATGCAGGGAACAGAAAAAAAGGGCCTTGCTATATTGCATAAGCTGTCATGTCTTCAATAACTGCACCAATGTCTTTTATTATGTTACTATAAGTAGGAAATATGTAAAGATAACCTGTCTAGACTTCATATGACTGTAAATATTTTTTTAATATATAGTTTATATCCCTGCAATGCTCTGAAACAACTGGGTGTGTGCTGGCAGAGCTGCCCCACTGAGTGCTCTTCAATCCAGTAGAGAAATAACAAAAAAAAAGCATAGAAAACTTAAGAAGAAAACATCACGTTATTAAATCTGATAATAATCCCAGAATGCTTGATGCACCTGAATTGCCTCCAGATAGTGTTCCATGTGAAATAAATTTAAAAAATAATAATTTGATGTTATTTAGGCATAACGTAGTAAATATTCATCAACATGAGACTTAGTTTAGTTAGCCTAAGGCATCAGTTTTCAGTATCGCCTTAATTAAATATCTGTGAAATGAAGATGAGTCCTATATTGAATTGCATGAATTCAAACTCTTGGACATTGGCTACAAATTGAGATGATTTGACTTGTGTGTGATTTTTCAATTGTTCCCTCCACAGGGCATTGTTTTACTGTAAAGCCTGCCACGATGACATAACTGATCCCAAAAGGATAAAGAAATGTGGATGCAAGAAATGTAAGTGTCCCGGGTCCCCACCCAAACATTATGTGTTTTTTAGAAAGGCTGTTTGTCCTCATTAGGATGTCGTCACAGACTGAAGTGAACCAGCACTGAGATAGCATCAGCGTAGCCGTGTGATATTGTCTTTACATGACCTACATAGCCACTTGTCCAAACCACTTAGTTCCTACATTCATAATTCACTTCACTTGTAACCTGTGCATGAGGAAAGGTCAGTGGATTTTGAAGCCAAAACCAACAGGTTCACTATAATTTTCCCTCTGAAAAGTTGATGTTTGGATCTTGTTTATAACTTGATATTAACACCTAGCCTGTTAATGAATCTTGATAAATGATAATTGTTTATTCTTCCCCTTTGGGCTGCCTGTAGCCTTCCCACTTGTCCACTCCTGACAGCACAAGACCAGAGGACAGAGAATAAATCAGCATCTGTAGTACACAGTTTTTTCCATGTGACCCTTGCCTATTACAAACACACAAGCAAAGGTGGCACAAAGTGGGAAACCCAAGCTAGTTAACACACCGTTTGCCTGTTTTGATGCTGGCTGTGTTGTCTTGTGTAGCGTAGCCGTGTCCACATATAGTTAATTTAGAACTGATGACGTTGTGAAGCTAACAGGTGCACAGAGACATGCTACAGGTACCAGGTACCCGGATGGCATGCGTATCACAGCTCATAGAAGGCCACTATCATCTCATCATTTTTTTTTTTTTTTTTTTTACAAAACTCACTTTACTCAGAAGACTGCAGTTTGTTTTGTCGTCACCTTCAGCAACTGAATCATAACCCTAACATTTGATGTATTTCTTTCCTGCTGCTTTGGAACTTGACTCACTCTCTTAAACTTTCACTTTATAGTGATATATTGTGAGTAATATGGCTTCATCTCCCTCCAAAACACAGCCTGCTACCCCTCGATATGAGCAACCTGTTTGACTGTACTGTAAATGTTGCATGAACAATGGTTGATGCTGCCTGCATCCCTTCCGTATGTCCTGTGCACGCCGCTTTCAAATCAAGGGAAAAAAATAAAGAAAAATCAACAGAGACCAAATTTCTCAAAAGACACCAAGAGACAAAAAGGATAAACAGTTGAGCATGCAATACCTACAGTACAAAGTTCTGGTTTATTATTTGGAAAATAATAAAAATGAGTTGTGTGACCTGTAGCAATCCATCATCTTGGAAATATTAAATATCAATGAGCATTAGCACCATTTCACTTGTGCTTGCCTGAATCAGTAGTACTGCAGCTCACCACCAGATGTCCCCCCAGTCCTTCCACAGACACCATCCCTCTGAGCACAGCACCGCTTCGAAATGAACAGGATGAGAAATTAGGAGGCATCTCGTATTTTAACTGCTTGACAAAGGAATTATACATCTGACATATAACGCTGACTCATGTAATTCACAGTGGTGTCGAAACGGCTTTCCCCAAAGCATCTGTTATCTGCTGCTTTTTGGACCCACAGTAAAGTTGCCGTGCAGTATTGTGTTATTTGAGGATGTCAAATGAATTTATGGTCTCATACAGTTCTGCACAAGTGTCGGGACTTCACTTTTGTTTTGTTGGCTGCTTTTACAATTCCACCATGAAGCCCAGAAAACTGTTTATAGTGTGTCGGCTACACTGTTGTTTTATGTGAGGGTTTTTGACATTTATTTCAACCTCTTTTTGGACGCCTCTGTTGTTTTGCCCTGCAGTTTCAATATTCAGACACAATTAGAAACACATGAAAATATTTAAGTGTAATGATATCAAATGCAATACATGCACAAATGATGTCTGATTGCATTATGGATACAGCGAGGAATTTGCAGGGGCCATGCAGAGGTTAAGGGTAGGGGTGAAGTCTGGAAGTCAATAGAGAGTTTTAGATAAATGTTGTTTCTTCTTCTGCTGGAGAGAAATCATGACCTCCTTCCCAACCCTCTCTCATGTCACATTTTTACCCTCCAAACCACATGGCCCTCTGGCCCAGTGATATTTTCCCCCAACAGTCCTAGAAATGAACCCAGCCTGAACATCTCCCTCATTTTAAGGACAGACTGAGTACACATGCTTTTTCACTTCATATCACAAAAGCTGAAAAAATGGACATAAATCCAACGATCTGAAGTGTACAGTAGCATGCTGTCATGCCAAAGTTGATCTACTTCTCCATACATCAAAGAAGTAGCCTTCCTCTGTGCCCTGTCTTGCCTCTGTCCCTTCTTTCTCCAGAACGACCCTCGACATTAACCTGCTTTTCCTCTCCTTTCATCTGAACCTATGACTGTAGCCAAGACGTCCACCTACAAGAGAATGAAACTGGCATGTTGTTTTGATTGCGGCCGTTCAGAGCGCGACTGCTCTTGCATGCCAGTTAATGTGCATTGTAACACGGACACCCCTCAGCGCGACATTCCACTCTCTGCTGTCTCTGTTAATGATTGCTCGGCCACTTTACGTGCCTGTAAGTTGTCAACATGACACGCCGTTTTGTGTTTGTAACATGCACTGTGTATATATATATATATATATTTTTATATATGTATGTTTAGTTTAGTGCGGTGTTTCTTTAGCTTGTGTGCTCTCTAGCTCTAGCAGTCTTGTCACCATGTCTTGGATCTATGTGGCTTTAGCTGCGTGTCTTAGCGTTACGAGTTTAGCCGGCTGGTGCCTCTCCCCTGTGCTGCTGCTCTTAGAGGTGACTGTTACCGTAGTTGTGAAGCATGCTGCAATATGTATGTTCTGCTGCTGTTTTGTCAGAGTATGTGAATTCAAATTGACCTCTAGTTTCAAATAGTTCACCGGGGAATAATGTAAATTATTGCTGAGATTATCAGTAGTGACTAACATAACTTACATAGTAGATGCAATGAACCCAATCAAATGGCATTCTGGAGTGCGCCTTTACAAGACCCTTGCCTCTGACCTCACCAACAGTTAAAATATTATCCAAAAACAAGTAACAACTTGATGTACAGCTATACACACAAACCCTAAAGCTCTTGCTGCACAACCAAATTTTGAGTTTGATTCTGACTGGAAGAGAGAATTGCTATTTGTTGAGTGAAATTGTTTTAACAGGAGCGTATGAATGGTGTCACTGGAGAGGGCTGTCCGGTCCATCCCCTGTAGCCATCAGGGGTGAACAGGATGCCCTGCTTGGAATTTGCAAAATTTATGTGCAACCGCAGTTAGAATTAATATGAAAACATATAAAAGGCAGCTTTGAGAACACCCAAACAAATTTGCCGGGGATATAAGTAAACAATATCATTGGTGTGACTGCTTTTATAAAAATTAAGATCCAAAGCTTAAACAAACAGTGGAGGTAAATGCTCAATTGCGTATTTAGTCTACAAAGTGTCAGTCTCCTCCTCAGAGAATGGAGCAGCTCCAGAGTGTGGTTTACACTTTCAGAGAGAATCACTGATGCTTTCAATATTGTCAGAGGAATAGAGTAGATACTGAGACAGTGCTCTGTGTTTTCTAGCGTATTTAATATGTCAAGAATAGATTAGAATAGTAGTGGACTGGACTGGAATGGCTTGGATTAGATTGGTTTAACTTAACTGAATTGAATTGGTTATTTGAGTGTTATTCCTCATTAAAGCCAGAAGGCTGAATTGGAGGCATGTTAAATTGAATCGGCGTGTAGAGTGTGTTTGATTTTGCAATGTGTTGTTACAGTTTGCTGGAATGCACTGTGGACTGCCATACATTTTTAGAGTGAGTGTCTTGATCAAAGGCCATTCAGCGTATAGTTGAGCGTCTCGGGGCGTTTCTCCCCCTCGACATGTCTTCCAGGGTCATGTGCTACGGGGATCGCCTGGCTAGCTAAGCTAGAGGAGAGCTCCACGTTGCTGTCGACATGGTGTGGGACACACAGAGAGCAAGGCCTTATACGGCCTGACATGGAAATTATGTTTGCATTTTCATTTTTGGAGTGCTACCGGTTGTCATGAAACTCGGCCTGACAGTTCCTAACCACCAGGCAGCCGAGTGCCCCCGCCCCTCTCTTTCTCTTTCGTTGTGGGACAGATGCTAGCCTGTTAGTCCTGTGACTCTGCTCGCGCCCACCGATTGCAGGCGACAGATGCCAGGACCAGCAAGGTCCTTGTTTGAACATTGCTGTCACTGTCCTGCCTTAAGCTCAATGCATGACCTTTATTGTAAGCAAGGGGTTGAAATAAGGTACTAATGAACATGTGGGATTCTTGGGTCCAAAAACTGACTCATAGAAAGTTCCATGCGTCCAAGGTTTTCTCAGGCAGTCCAGAGGAATGTGAAACACTCTGTTGTCAGCTTTTGGGGAAGAGGACATAAAATAAGCACAACATTACAGACTGTGGACCGATAACGTAATGTAAAATTCTTGGTCAAAAATATTGAAAGGACCTTGATTTCTAGAGGACTAAGTCTGCTGCTTTTGTAAAATCTGCTTTTAACATAACATAAACAAAACAACTAAAACTTTTTTAAACCATGCAAACCTACTTACCTACATGTTGGTGCAGGTCTATTCTGATTAGTATTATTATTATTAATATTCAGCAGGTGACTATCTATAAACAGTGACAATGATTCACCATCTAAAGCTTACTGACAACATTACTGCAAATCATATTCTAAACTGACTCTTGTTTATTTCCCATTGCTTTGTTCACGGTCTTCAAGGCACCCCTCATTCTAAAGTGCCTTAAAGAGAAACCCCTGCACCTCAGTGCCAGCAGGCTTTGTAACCATTTCAACCTTCAGTTCCCAGATGTCATTTATAATTTGCTCTCATTACAACCTGTTCTTCCCTGTAACCTCTCATTTGTCTCTGCATTTTTCTCAGCTAAAAATAGCTATAATGGATATATCAAATCAAGTAAGTTTTGATCTCCATTCTCTTTTGTCATTTGTTTCTAACCCCTCCACTGTGCATTCTTGGCTATCATCATTTGTGCCGTCTCTAATCCTCCATCTTTTCCTGTTTGTTCCTCACTGCTCAGTCTAGTCCATCATCATTAAAGTCCATCATTATATTTTACATATGCAAAGCATTAGGGAAGTGATTTTGAATGGTTTATGTTGGATATCACTTGCAGCTCATCAGTAGATGGTGCTACTGTGTCAGTGTGTGCCTCTGGCTGAATCAGTTCAGTGTTGGATATTGTTGGAAATATATTTACATTTTCAAATAAAATATGTGCCACAAATTATGCAAAAATCTATTTGGGATTAGTTTTTAGAGAAAAGTCAGGTAGCACTGAGAATATTGATGCGTTAAGGGTAGCTGCAGTATTCTCTCATGTAGCCAGCAGAGGAGTGTGAACCTTGTGGGCCATCCACTAAAATGGGATCTGTGATAGGCAGCAAATCTGCCACAATGTGTTGTCCTGGAGAAGTGCTGTGCATGTTTGACGTGGGGCAGATGAATAGTGGAGGTCTGGAGCAGGGAGGATAATCTGCTAGACAGCTGACTGTTGAAATAATCATCTCTATTCTCCAGTTTTCGCTCCCAGCCAGTTTTTTGGAGGAGCAGAGACAGGTTTTTTTTTCTGCCTCTTTTATCCATTTTGTATTGTTAGCTTTACCAGTTTTTATCATTACTACAACACTGATAAACTGTAAAATTTCAAAAACAGCTTGGATGGATATTGAACTTGTTCCTCCCTCAGACACAAATGACATATTTAGCGATTGTAACTTCGCATTGTCACCTCCTTGTTCCTATGGCAGAACAATTACCGGAACACCTGAAAGCATATTTATTAATTCATGTTTATTATGAATATCAAAGCAAATGTCAAATCCAACATTTCAGTGCAGCCTATACCGAGTGGTTAAGTGGTGTTTAATAAAAATGAGGTTTTTTAATTATTCAACTATTAGCATTCTTGTGCCAGACAGAATTACCCCCCAAACCGCTGACTGTGATTTAATTATGATACTGTAAGTGTCACAAGATGTTTTATTAACATAGGTCTTATTTAAGTCACCTTAAATCAAATCTAATCCCGTGATTAAATTGAAGAATTAAAGAAGCAAAGAATCCATGTTGTGTAGTGCAGCTCCTGATTTTGACTCTTCTTTATTTAGCAGTAAAGGACGACCCCCTAATCAAACCATCGCCTTATCAATACCAGTCTGCTAAACTGAATCACAACTCGGCCGTCGAGGTCCGTAGAGGGCCGTGTAGCGGAGTGGTCGCCGTGTCTGTCCCGCTGGTAAACAACCGCAAGGGGAGCCTGCTGCCCCCCAGTGAGCCCTCTCCTCTGAGACTGAGTTTCATGGGCTCCAGGGATCTGGGCCAGGTGGGCCGGCTACCAAGGGTGGCAGAGGAGGCAAGCCGGCTCCAGCGGGCACGTAGCCTGCCTGTGAAATACAGATACCACCCCAGTCACTCCAAAAATGCCACACTCAGTCACGGGCACTGTAAGACAACACCTCCCCCCTCTCTCCTGTGTGCGGCAGGCCCGTGCCCGACAACACAACCAAAGCATGTGCTTGTGCAGGCTGGAGTGGTTGCATGAGTAGCATTCCTTACTAATGACCCAGTGTGTGCAGCTGTCAGATGTGAAACATTAAATATTGAACAGGCCAAGCAAGATGTGAAGGACCAGTGTGTTGCAGCATCCCTCTCCACTGGAAGCCCCCCGTACTTCAACAATTTCCATTACGGTGTCACACGTAGGCATGCTAGCCGTGCTTTGAAATTGTGCGTTCATCTCCAGAGCGGCATGATCTTTGAGACATTATTAATTTTAATGGAAGCTCTTTTAGTTTCTGTGTAAGACGGCTCCTGCTGAAACCCGTGTTGACAGTGTGAACCATCATTTAAAGGCACTCAAGAAGCACAGACTTATGTGCCACTGTACCGCAACATGACATGTAACAAGCTACTGAACTTTAAAGATGGCTGTTTAAAAGACGATTAGTGAAAACACCGACTTGCTTGCTGCTTTTGTTTGCTTTAGTGCAGACTGGCACGGAGTAGTGTTGTTTTCCATAACTGGAATATTAGCTTGTGAAAATATTTGCTTGATTATTCTCACTCGAGGGTACAGCTTGTAATTCATTTCCTATGAAGAGCTCAGTGCAGTTTTGTGTAGTGGTAAAGACAGTGTCCAAGGGGCATCTCAGCTGTACATAAATCACACTGGCACAAGGACCAACCTAATTACATGAGCCAAGGGCGCCACTCCCGAGATGAGGAAAGACCAGCAGTCCAGAGTGGATTCAATATTGGCACAAAAGAAACCTTATTTATGGTGTTGTATTCTTGATATTTATGGGTTATTATCTTAATTAGATGAGCATGTGAGTGATTGGCATGGTCAGCAGATAAGCAATCTAAGTCTTTGAGAGTGATGAGCAAATTGGTCCTAATAATAATAAATAATATAAAATTTATGCATGGCCTTTGAAGCACATTCACGGCGGAACTGTATTTGTGGTCCGACATAACCTGAATACTATAAATCTGTTTGCCTTGTTTGTCAGGGACTGAAAAACTAACACTGATCTATAGTGAATATTATTCTCTGGATTACAAAAAACCCTGAACCCAAAAGATTAGATCTTAGAAATTCATAGTTGGCATGATGGTTGATGATGGCACTATCGCATGTTTGCATCAACACACACACTCATGCAAATGATTTGCCAATGCATCGTGTTGTAATCATGCAAACACTGGACTGTTTTCCACTGGTTGTCCTGTCTGTTCCACATTGTACACCCGACCTCACGTTCCACCCTGTGTCCCTGTATTTCTGAATTGTCTCCTCTCTTTGAATTCACTGACCTCTAACTATGCTGTGTTGCTCTTTTGCACTCACTGTTCTTTAGAGTTGTTTTTTTTTGATAGGACACTGCCTTTAATTCCCTCACTCATACCACTGCCTGTGCTTGCAGTCGAAGAGGAACAGCAGTCAGCGCTGTCGCCAAAAAAAAAGCAACGCAATGGAGGCATGAGAAACTCTCCAAACTCCTCACCCAAGATGATGAGGTAGGACAACAGTGACGACATATCTAAAACACTTGTCTGTGTGTTTATTTTTTATGCATTGTGAAGATTATCTCCTGTCTTTTTCTGGAGAAGATCTTAAGGAATATTCTCTGTCAGTGCAGCTCTGACTTCAGTGCTCCTGTTTTCATGGAAGATGAGCGGGATTGTTTCAAAAGGGCTCTGTGCTGTGAGGCTTTAGGTGACACCCGCCCAGCTCCAACCACACAAACTACAGCTCTTAAACAGCCCTGGCACTAATGACAGCACCAACCAATCAGAAAAGCTCTAAAGGATAGATAGCCCAAGGCTATTCATCTATTGTAGGGATCCCTCTGAGCTCTTTTCAGCATGTAAGGCCACAGATGATATGCACCATTACAATCAAAAGAGAATTCAAATGCTACCTTGCTTTTATCTTGTCCCATAGAATTAAATAGGCACTTATTGATTTTGACCCAACATTGCACTGTTATTCAACATGAAGCCATTACACGGATGATAATAATAACAGTCACTGTCATTAAGTGGCATGTAATGGGGAAGCCAGGCAACAGGAGAGTCCTGCAATGTAATTTATACAAAGTGGAATTGTACATATGTAACCTAATTAAAACTGACAGATAACTTTAATTTTCTATTGCTGGCTCCTATTCATATACCATTAGAATTTAAATCTATATTTGGCTGTATTGTAAAATAAATATATATAGAGATATAATATAGATATGATATGGCTTAACAGTGTTGTAAAATATTTTTCATATACTTTACTGATACACCCATACTATTTGCAGACAGTGTAACTTATAAAGTCAGCTATGCTCATACCTAATCCCTATGGATAAAGAGATCATCTTACTACACAGGGAAGGGGTGGTTTTTAGCATATAATTTAGCATCTCTTCCTCTGGGTTTTGAGGGGGGCGTTTGCCCTTGTTTGATTTGGTTCAAAGTGGTGTCAAAGTTGAACTGCTCCAGGTGATTTCCTGAGTCAAGGGTAGCAAAAAGAGGCTTTTTCATGTTATAGCCCTCAGCTAAATATCAACCCACGAAACGTATCCGTCTACTTGCCATGCTAATACACTGTATGATACAGGTGGATATGGTATTTCATATAGTTGAAGCACATTGCCGTGCCTAGCACATTGGAGAGGGATTCGCTGCAGTAGCCTAAGGGATACTTCATTGCTACAAGCGGAGAAAAAAACATCTGGGTATATACTATATCAAATGTGTTTTTACAGGACCTGGGGCCTCAAGGCCTTTGTAAATAAGTAATGATCAACAGATTGGCTGTGGGTTTTTGAAAAGCAAGCCTTTGTCAGTTTGCATGATGGGGAGAATTTTCAAAGACTTTGCCTGCTCTCACTGCCTGTTGGATCAAGACAGCGTTACTGTAAACCTGAGCTAGTGCAAGTGATGCTGGCTGAGAAAATGCTGAAAATAGAAAAATAGATAATGTGCAGATCTAGATCTATTGTATGTGCGGGGATTATAAATCAGGTTCTTATTTTTCAAATGCTTTTTGGGGTGCTAGGGGTGCTCAAAAACTCCCAAGACTTTGCACACACGTCAGATGTGGTGTAAATCGATATCTGATAGGGGTCTTTTGGGCTTGGGTGTGGCAAACTGGCTCAATAGCCCCCTGGACAATTTCAAAGTCAAAGCCCCAACCTTTGCATTTGACGTAGATGTGTGAAATTTGCTGGGCAGATGTAACATCTCCAGACTTACAAAAAAGCCTCCTGGAGCCATACCCTGTGTCCAACAGGAAGTCAGACATTTTGCATTTTTGTGCAGTTTTTGCCCAGTTTTTTGCCATTTCTAGGCGTTGTACTTAAAAAAACTCATTTTGTTGGAACACCCTGGAGGTGGCGTGCCGGTGAATTTGCATGTTTCGCCATTAAACATGAAGTTATTATAACTCAGATGTGCTTTGTCCAATCTTCCCACAAAATTCTTATGTTGGGTAAGAGTCCAGGCCTGAGCACATTCACACATCCATACTGAGTGTTGTAGCACCACCCACTGACCACAGGAAGTCAGCCTTATGCGACAAACATCATCTGATTTACATGAAATTTACAGAGTGTGGTGGTCTACACATGATCTACAGAAACATGACCTATATTTAGTTGGTGGGGGGTCTAACGCTACTATGTCGTGGACACAGGATGTGATATTTAAGTCATCTTTGTGCATCTCCTGATAATCATGAAAACACCCATGTCAAGCCACTAAATGTATTGCTGCATTAATGAGCCATTTATGTGGCACCAGGAAGGCACCAAGAAGTGATGCTTTATGGTACAATGAACATGTAGTGCATGTTTTCAAGCACCATATAGTGGACATGGGAAGCGAGAGTTATCTCCTACATGCAATGTCCAATAGTCATGAAAATGTTTATATTTCCTTAGAATTTAAAGTGTGTGGTCCACCTTTGGGTTAGTGACTAATGATAACGCAGCCACCACTCCCTCTGACACGTGTGAGGGCCCACTCATCGCTGCCTGCGGCTTTGCTTGGTACTGGGTCTCAAATGTCTCGGCATCCCTCTAGAAAACACTTCTGTTACAGCGGATACAGTCATTAAGAGTAATGTCTTGTCATACCTTCAGTAGTGAATTATTGTACATTGCTAATCATTTAGAATGTGAAGAAATACAGTTACAGATATGACACTGATAGAAGACTTGAGTCCATGTAATGTAATAATTCACACAAGCAATCATCTGTGTAAGTAAAACTGTCTCCTCTTCACAGATGTAACACCAAAGTAACAAGTCCCATCTTGAATTTTGATGAGAACCTCACTGAAATTAACACCATTTCCATAGGCTCCTTGATGGGTCATATAAGACACATCTAATTGTGGAAAGTCACAATGCATTTGGTCACATCAGACCTCACTGTGACATACACGTCATGTCGGCTACAATAGCGCTCAGGCAACTGGCAGTGCAGGATAGTGACAGGCCGTCATGGGTGACAGTGAGCGATAGCTATCCTGGCAGAGCTCTGCCTCACCAGTCATCTGCACAAGGACAAACCGAAGTGACAGCGGCTCCACTGAGTGAGTGGTGAAACATTCGACTTCTAATGAAATATTTAGCTGAGGTGTAAAACCACTAAATGCTTTCCCCCTTATTAGAGCTTCTTCCCTGTTACAGACTTAGAAAATGATATAGAATAAGTGGTTTTGAAATATAGAAACTGCATGTAATAACTGCTGGTAAATATACACTCCCTTACTTGAAAGAAATAAAGCCTGTATAAAATAGGATGGTTAAAATGATTTAACTGTATTTCTAGATAGCCATTTAATTCAACTATTCAACCAGAGGACGGCATCTGAACATTGGCATTGGCAAAATTTAACCTTGGAAACTGCAGTCAATGTAATGACAGTGTCATAGAAAAGAAGTGGAATGTGTAGCAAAAATGTGTATGGACCCATTTTTACAGTTGAAGTATTGGTATTTTTTCAATTACTGGATTTTTACAGCATTACTGTTATAAAGCAATACATATGTTGCTTTCCTTATAATGCTTTAGCATGTTCAGGTTCACAGGTTTTGTCCTGTTTGGCTATTAAAAGCGTACAATGGTGTATAGAGTTGTAGCCCTCTTAAACACCTTTTCAGGGCTTTCGCCCACAGAATGTGCTGTGAATATCAGTGTCCTTTCATATTAGAATTGTATTGGCAGATTGGAAAGACATTTACCTTCTCAAACTACTCTCATTCGTGAAAGGACATCCTAGTCTTGCCTCGGGGTATAAACCTTAAGGCAGGCTTTTTTGGCTTCAGTCTCCTGGAGCCTAAAAGATGGTAGTTTCCGTTGACACTTTCATGCATACTTAACATGTTACTTAAGGTGGCATTTTTCTCAAATACCCACATGGATTGAGGAAATGCTCTTCTTATGGAGGAAAGGCATGAACTATTTAAGAGGTTTAGGACAGAGACAGAAGGCTGTTGTCTGTGCTTCAGAAGATAGCATCTTTGACTCAATCTGACAAAATCAATTTGGTGCAAAGGGAAGAGTGGAACAACAACAGGCACTGTAATAAGCATGCACATAAGCCTGCATTTTTATGTTTTGACTTGAGTATACTGAAATGATTGAAATAAAAGTGCAATTAATGTACAGTTTATATGGTCAGATGTGATTGTATTTGGTCACATTCCATATAGGTTTCTTCTCATAGCCTGCCTGCAGATAGAATAATGGAGTTTTTCCAAATGATCATCTTTCTCTTACAGTCAGCACAGGCATGGTAAAACCAATGGTACTCTTGTTGGAAGACCGCTTTAGTGGTCAGTATTACATGGAATAATACTCTGAAACTCACCGCTGCACATGGTGAAATTAGTTTGTGTAGTTCTGATGCTCCGTTAAAACATTAATGGCCTTCACTTCGGAAAGCAAATATGATTGGGCAAATTGTTGAAATATTTAAAGTGTGGTCTGTTAAAGCTTTTACCACGCAGCACAGCGCGTCAAAAGCTGTATGCAGTAAGGGGGCGTAATTGCTTCTCCATGCTCATGCCAGTCAACGCAGTGTGTTGCTGCCATCTCCTTCCGCTTGGCTGCCACTGTTGATGTCACTCTACTTGATGACATGGCAGTTTTGTTGGCATTTCTGCAGATGGCCTCTGACAGGAATAAGCAAAGAAAAAAAAAAGAAGAAAGCAACTTTTTGAGTATAAGTGATTTGTTTGTAGATCCCTGAACATTTCAATATTCTGTTCTGTATATTTGAAGATGAAAATGGCTTTTTTGTCATTTCCTGTTACATGTGAAAACCATGAAAAGACAAAATGCTATGCTGAGTGCATGGCACTTAACACCCTTAATAAAGTCTGAAATTACTGAGAGCTAAGGTTAAATTTTAGGACTGTAAACTGTGTATTTATATTATATTGTGCATCTAGATGAGGTTTACCTATATGCATGGCATACCAGATTCCTGCTCTGCCACAGTATACTCAACCCTAGATGAAAATGCTCCAATAATCATTTGTGTCTGCATGTGAATGATGTTTTCTGGCTTATCATGTAATAATCTCACCTTAGTTTTCACATACCGAGAGCCAGTTCATTTAATCCACGGTGATACGATCATCTTCAAGGTCCCCTCATTCCCTCCCTCCCATCCTTTTGTTTGATTAGGCATGACCCTCTACTCATTCCGGGGAATGAACAGATTGAGAGCATGGATGTGAACGTAAAGAAATATGACTCCACGGGGATGTTTCACTGGTGCCCGTCCAAAGACATCGAGAAGGTCATCTTGGTGGGTACCGCTCACTCACTCCACACACGTCATTTGTCCCTGACACTCTTCTCCCCGGTGACAGATGTGTCATGTCACAAGGCGCCATCGGAGGTTGACAGGGCACTTAAACACTTCGTAATGAGGTGTTTGACATGTCATTTGCTATATGGGGGCCCTGTACATAGAACATTTCTTGTACTAATACATATGCCCCTTTTCAAATTACTTTCATAGTCTATTACAGCCATGTGCTACATGATATATCCTGGTGAAAAGACAGCTGAAAAGGAGAAATTGTAACATTGTAACATCTATCAGTAAAATGCTAAAGGTAAAAAATTATAATAAACACCTGTCTAAGGCAACAATTTTTTTACCCTTGTTTTTTTTTTTCCTTACATCTCAGACCCGAAGTGAAGCTGCCATGACGGTTCTGAGTGGCCATGTGGTCGTGTGCATATTTGGGGATGTGAAATCGGCGTTGATTGGTCTCCGAAATCTCGTCATGCCTCTGAGAGCGAGCAACTTTCACTACCATGAACTTAAGCCCATTGTGTTTGTCGGCTCCCTTGAGTATCTGAAAAGGGAGTGGGAGACTCTTCACAATTTTCCAAAGGTCTCCATTCTTCCTGTGAGTACAGCAGAGTCACTCGTTACAAATAATGATGCAACATTTCGCTCCCCAGATCAATATAACGGTTCAAGGACAAGAGCTAGAGCTTAAAAGTTGCCCCATTTCCATTCCTCTATTGTATTACAAAGGTGGGATAACAAAGTTTGCTGCCATCTGCTCTCCTCTTCCTCTCAAAGGGCACACCGTTGAGTCGGGCAGATCTGAGGGCTGTCAACATCAACCTCTGCGACATGTGTGTCATCCTGTCAGCCAATCAGAACAATATTGACGATGCGTCACTGCAGGACAAAGAATGCATCTTGGCATCACTCAACATCAAGTCCATGCAGTTTGACGACAGCATCGGGGTCTTGCAGGCTAATTCCCAAGGTAAGGAGTGCCCTATCATAGTTCACTGCACCGCCCGGGAGGGACAGGGCGCTGGCAGAGAGAATATCCCTCACTGGGTACTGCCTGGCTGACCTGGTGTCATCGTGTTTGACAGTAAACCCTAGTGACTATTCCTCAGGTTACTGTAACAACTGGTTTCCTCACAAACCTAATTGGTGGCAACATGCACTGCATTGGCACAAAAGCCTCACCTGGATTTGGATAGATTTAGTTTTTTCTAGTTTTCATTGGTTTTCTTTTGGAACTGATTTATAAAACTAACCACAATAATAATGTATAAAATTTATGAATATTGTATGATACAGCTCTCAGAGAAATGAGGCACTCATGTGATTTGAGATAGCCTTCAATAATGGTCATGCCCTGGCATTGAATGTAATGCTTTTAGAAACCTTTTGACCTGAGGAAAAAAAAACATACCCTGCCAATTTTCGTTATTCCTCTAATACATGTATGACCTAGCATTTGCCTTAGTCAGCAGTAAGTGATGGATGTCAAAACACGGCCTATGTATAATGCATACAGCATCACAGATTTAATGTGCTTACTTGTCAGTCTGAGGAAAGCAAGGAATGTCAAGTCAATTTGAATTCCATCTTGTGTCACTTATTTTCTATTTTGTGGCCCCACACCGTACACACATTTTTTCACGTAAAAGGTTTTCCTTCCTGCACGCAGACACACTCTAAGGGAAACAAAATGAGCAGTATGTCACATCTATTATACATGAACTAATATTTGACCCTCTCAAAAATACAGTAGCATCGCACTCAGCAACTTTTTGCTTTACAAATGACCAGGAATGGATAAAACAACCCAACATATTTGCTCTCTTTGTATCCTTTGATGAAGTGCTGAATATTGCATCAACAGATATGTTTTACAGTATGCTTCTTTCCATCTTAGGCTTCACGCCACCAGGGATGGATAGATCCTCCCCTGAGAACAGTCCAGTTCATGGATTAGTGAGGCAGACCTCTGTCACAACTGGAGCAAATATTCCCATCATCACAGAACTAGGTATGTTTGCTGCTGTATATTGTGCATCTGTTTCAGTTCATTGAAAATTTAGCTTTAATTTTCTGCTACATGTATACTATATGCATGAGTTTTCTTGTTGTAAACATTTGAAAAATATAATTATGCACTTAGAGGCTGTCAACGCTTGATTAACAGTACTAAAGATCCAGTCTTTATATGTTTTTTTTCCCTTGTTGACATACTCCAGTAACTGTTTTTCCCCAACACTTGTCTAGCACCATTAGCAAAACCAGGCAAAATACTGCCTGTGATTTCATTCAGTCAGGATAAAAGCAGTGGGACCAGCATACAAATGATAACAGAGCTGGGTAAGAAGTGCCTCTGTCCTGTACTGCAGTGTTGTAACTGCTGCTGCCTCCACATCGGCTTCTTTTTGATTTCTCTGGCTGCACAAGAGGCCCAGTCCATTCCCATGGCATCACTTTGAGCACATTTTACCCTCAGTTCTGGTTGAAATTGCCTGTCTTGTTTTCGGCCCCCTTATCTCAAAGCGGATTTTTTTCCCTTTTATTTTTCTAAGAATTGCAAGGCCTTTGATCCCTCAGAAGTCCTTGTGGCTGTTTTCATAGCATCTTCTGTCGGATCATATTCTCTGGCCAATGCCCTCTTTCATCTCAGCCCTGTCAATATGACTGACATTTACTTTTGCAGAATGTCCTCACAGAAGTAGCACTTCTCAAACAAAATTTGACATCATTACGTTTTTTCCAGCTACTGCATGTGTTTTTGCGCTCAAAGATATCTTCAAAACGGTTCTAGGGCAATGAGATACTTTCATTTGTTTTGACATACAAGTACATGTAATTGGAAGTTCTGTCTTGGATTTACTAGACAAACAATGGCATATTGGTGTTACTGATATTAACCTCGGGAGGACTTACTGCTTTGAATCAAGGCCTGGAGCTTTGACAATATGCATGGTGTCATGAGAGTGCATGAATGGCCTGGATATGGAATGTGGCAGAGGCAAGATGGCCACAGTGCCTAACACAAATACCAGACTCAGATGCATTCAGTTGCATGAAGAAAACCAAATGATTTTGGCCAAATTAGTAACTAAGAAAATATGACTATTTGTCAAATTATACACTGATTTCCAATACAGTCCATATCTGCAACTGCTGACTGTTGTGCACAACCACTCTACCAGGCATTTTGTTCTTCACTGTTGACTCGAGTTCATGTGAATCAAGTATTTGCCTGACGTGCTGCTGAAACACACACTGCATGCTGTTTCTCAACACAGATAATACTGTATTATCTGCTCTGGTAAATGTACAAGCAGAATCTAAGTAAGTGATATATTTTCCCTACAGTCAATGACTCCAATGTTCAATTCCTGGACCAAGATGATGATGATGACCCAGACACAGAGTTATACCTCACTCAGCCTTTTGCCTGTGGGACGGCCTTTGCAGTCAGTGTGCTGGATTCGTTAATGAGTGCTGTAAGTCAAAATTATTTCAACTCACCTACAATAGATCCAAAGAAATTACAATGGATGTTTTGTGCAACGACAGACGCGATGCCCGATCTGGAATATGCAAAGACATCTTATGATATCGAGACAGATCGTAGTGGCATACCTCTAAATATTGGCATTCTCTACTCCTGCTAAAACAATAGATGACAAGACTGGCACTTGTACAAGGTATGATGGCTTCATTTGTCTGCCTTTCAGTTTGAGTGAGGTTAGAACAAAGCTGCCTTCAAGTGCGCTCTGGTGTAGACAAAGGTAATGCTACCTAATGGACAGCCCTCATCCATCATCCTAGTCAATAGTGCTGTCAGCAGCCGAGGGAGATGTCACTGTGCCGTACAAGCAGGCAGAGACAGGAGGCTGCACTGCTAAGAAAAGGGCAGACATTTGCCCTTGCTTGTTAATATCAACAAAACAATAAGCAGTTGTTATTAAAAAGGCAACAAGTAGAGCGAGGAAATGCATTACGATATACTGCAGCCACAGGATTAATATGCAGTTCATAAAGTTGTTTGTCCCACAAGTCCAGCAGATACTTCTCCCCTATTTAGGTTTAAGACATGCCTGAACAGCATGTGTAACATGTGTAAAGACTCCCTCTGTCTCTCTCTGATGTAACCTGCAGTAATTGGTTTCTCCTGTCTTTTCACTCAGCGTCCAGGTCAATGTGACGCGACAGAGCGGGACTAGATTGCGCCGCTCAGACCGGCTGGCACTTTGAGTAGGGCTCACTCGCGACTTTGGTGATGTTTGCTTAAGGACTTTCTCCCCCTCTTATACCTTCATTCCCTCAGACATACTTCAATGATAATATCCTCACCCTGATCCGGACACTGGTAACAGGCGGGGCGACACCGGAGCTGGAGGGGCTGCTGGCAGAGGAGAATGCGTTGCGGGGCGGCTACAGCACGCCACAGACCCTGGCAAACAGGGACAGGTGTCGTGTTGCACAGCTGGCCCTGTACGACGGGCCCTTCGCCGACCTGGGGGTGAGTGACTGGTCCTGTCACCCAAGGGTCAAGCACATCTTTCTTTGTTCGTGTTGTCTGGCAGGGGAGTTGGCTTTGGTCAAATGAGACATGCTACTAATGTACGGCTGTTATTCAGAGTTGAGATAAGTTTCTGCAGCAGGGAATTTTATGTCAAAAACTGCATGTCTGTGCTGCAGCTGTGGTTTACTGGGCTTCCTGATCAACTGAGTTCTGCGTCAGTGATATTAAAAGTTGTAGTTTAAGTTCTCTAATGGGAAGTATCTGTTCACTGTGAAATTACTGTCAAATTATTGTCAAATATTGTATGTGTTTTGAAGAAAAACTGAAGTAACATGGCATTTCTGTGATGAGATTTTTCTGTAAAAGGACGAGGCATACAATGTAATTTGATTCTCCAATTTCAGGGTAGGTTCCAAACAGGATGAAACCACTTAGATTAATAGTGTACACATTAAGGCCTATTATAAAAGTAATTTATAATCATAAATACAATTGATATTAGTGCCCACAGACTGGCATAATACAAATGAAGGACTATGCTGATTAAAGGATACATTAAGTGTTATTCCCAGGCTGTACACGGTACAACCACTAGCTTTAGTGAGGTTTAACTTATCACTCTGCCGCTGCTTCATGCTAGCCTTGAAATTTTCGACCTCCAACAACACTGTATTCATGATGTCCACCCAGGAAAAACAGATTCTCTTTTCTTTGGTATTCCCTGTGGAGGAAAATTCAGTTTCTTCTTCTCGTCAGCATTCATTTGTCCTTGACGGCCGACACCATGAAAGTCACAGGTCGCAAATTTATATGACAGAAATTCTGAGGTTCTACTAAATGCATCATTCGCGGAGTTAGCAGCAGAACCGCGTGGGTGTATTATTGTAAAAATGCTATTTTTAGGTTGACAATTTAAAGACATATTTGACTGTGCTGTGAGGTTCCTGTTTTCAAAAAGGACATTTATAACAGTTTTGATGCACAAAATGAGTGTCCTGTTGGACTGAAGGCTAGTAAGAAGTAAGAAGCTGCAGCAGAGGGGGGAGCTCCTACTCACTGAAGCTGCCAGTAAGGTTGTGCTGCAGCTGTGCTATTGTTGTGTAGTTACAAATGAGGGCTATCAACATTTTACAATGGCCTGTGTTGAAAAATACTGAACCTATCACACCTAATTAAAAATGTAAATGATTCATATTCAGCAAAACAGTTCAGAAAATAGGTAACAGGCTAGCCTAGGCGACTGCAGACACAAATGATTTAGGATTAGAAAATGATGAAAATGATGGCCAATGTCCTTACAGGCCAATGAAGTGCACTTTATTTCCAGCATAAGACTAAAAATATATCTTAGTCTCAACACAAAGACATGACTGAATTACAATCTATGTACTACACAGTGGACAATATTCATTTTGGGCTTTGTCATGGTGTGATTTTTTTTTTATTTATTGCTTTTGTTGAGTGCTTTAGTTTCCTGGTAGCAATGGATAAGATGTAGCCTGTTTGCTGCATTATATTTGTGTGACTGTGTTGCAGGATGGTGGCTGTTATGGCGACCTGTTCTGTAAAGCATTGAAAACCTACAACATGCTGTGCTTTGGCATCTACCGATTACGAGATGCACATCTAAACACACAAAGCCAGTGTACCAAACGGTAAGTTCACTTGGCATCCTCACATTCAGATACTCAAAGGTTTGGGGCTGAACAATACATAAAAAAAATAAATCTTAGCTATGATTTAGACAAATGTCACATGTTTTATCCTTAAAATATTGAAGCCCCTGTGATCTGGATATTGCACTTAGTCATGTTGCAATTTTGATGACATTTTAATAAATTGTTCAGCTGTAATCCTTATAATCTGCAGTCATATTTAAAAACAAATCACTTTTACATCAATAATATAAACTCTCTTCCCTAGGTATGTCATAACCAATCCACCGTATGCATTCGAGCTGGTGCCCTCAGACCTAATATTCTGCCTGATGCAGTTCGACCACAACGCCGGCCAGTCTCGAACCAGCCTCTCCCACTCCTCCCATTCATCCCATTCCTCCAGCAAAAAGAGCTCCTCCGTCCACTCTATCCCAACCACCAACCGCACCAACCGAGCCAAAAGCAGGGACTCACGAGACAAACAAAAGTATGTGCCCCTCTAAAGCTGTCTGATTGTCTATGTCCGTGACCAGTGCCTGCCAACAATTACTGTTGTCCTGTGTGTCCAGACAGACTGTAACACGTCTTGCTGTGGCTTTGTGTGTTTGTCAAGTCTGAATGAGTATGTGTGTGTTACTTTGAGCTGTCCTACCATTTCTACGGAGTCGTCTTACACGTGGCTCAGGTGTAACATCATGACTACCAGCGCCTCACGCTCGGATAAGATATGGATTGGGTTGCATTCAACAAAACCATATACAATAAAGTACATTCTGTCGCTTTATGAGGAAACATTTTTCCCTTTAAGACTTTTCTATTTCTCTCAGCCATGGAGATTTTTCTTCCGGATGTTTCAAAAGCAACTTTATGACCTCCAGAGTTTCTCACACTACAAGATATGCTTTGTGTTACAAGAAGCAACACGATATACAACACAGCACAACTTAGCCTTGCCCTCTCCCACTGTAGAATTGGCAAACACTTGAAGGCATTTAATTTGACTTACTCTACAGTATGTGCTCGCTTGTGTTAACAACTCTCTCCTCTGCTGTACTGGTCACCGGGCGGGTCTGTTTAGCTCATAATTATCGCATTCCAAGTTTTGTTCTGTTGAGACATTAAATTAAAGCTGAACCATGTTATACTTGAATTGCACTTTATTTATTATATATATTTTGTATATGATAGTGAAAGGAATAGTTCACCCCAAAATGAACACTTTGTCATCAGTACTCACCCCTCCTGTCTTTGGAAACAGCAGTGAAGTGACTTCATATCCTTCTTCGCCAAAACAACTGGAATGAGTTCCAAAAAGCAGGAAAAAAAAATGATCGTAAAACTACTCTAAACAACACAACCCAAGAGTTAGACTGACACGTGTGTGTTAAAGTCCAACATGTCCTGCATTATCTCTTACATATTCCATTAGCACACAGGTGTTGCCTTCTAATACTGTTGGAGTGGTAAATACTAATGGGAAAGATGAATATTACATAATGCTTAAGATGCCAAAATGCGACATTCTGAAATGATCTCTCTTCATTTAAGTTTTAGGTGCCAACCAGCCCCCGCCCCAACCTTTAGCGAGTAAACTTGATGAAATATCAATTACAAAACTGATGTGCATATTGCCCTCTTCATTGTGCCGTTGCGGCACAAAGTATCTCAGTGTCACATGGTTTCTAAAACAGAAGCAGCTACTTTTGTTTCAGGATCCATTGTTTTCCCGTTCCTGCCTAAAAACTACATAAATACATTGAATGGCTGTAAAATTCTGCATTGTGAGTTGACGAGGAGCACACACAGCAACACTCTTTCTCAAGATAGCTGTTAGTGCTAAACATTTGGCTACACTAGGATGATGAAGTTTTTAGCAATATTATGGGCTTTTATTTCTGCTGTTGTTGGAACTTTTTGTGGAAATGTTTCATTTTTGGCTGAACTATTCCTTTAACATCACTAAAATGAACTGTCTTAATAATCAATATTATGTCACTTAGAATGAGTAACCTCTACGAAATACTCAACCTTATGTCCTCTTCAATGCCTTTTTTGATAGTGACTTCCTCGAACATTCAATCAGTATATATATATATTTTAATTATATTGTTGTATTCCAGTATGAATCATCATTTATATCAACATTTTTGCTTCAAAAAAGTACAAACTGCAACCATCACTAATAAAGTTCCATCTGAAATTATAAATGTATTGTCTTCACATGTCACTGCATTTTATGGTATATTTTATTCAGTTAAACTTAAAGAGTTAGTTTCATGGCATTTTAGCACATGACTCGGTAAAATGTTGAATTATTTTGTGAAGGACCTGTGATTGTGACACTGGTACTAAGGAGTGGTTACAGTTACTGACTAACTGATCCTGTCTTTTTAAGCTTCAGTGTTATAATCACAGATGGATGCTACTTGATAACGTTTTAGTGGATGCTCAGTAAAAACTACATTCTCTCATCTTGTTTCTGTGGGTAAATATTCACATGCTTGACACATTTCTTTTTTTGAGTGTAGGTTCAAAAGTCAATGAGAATGTGTTACATTTTAACAGCTGCTGAATGAACACTACAGTCTTTCTATGGTTAGTAACCTGTGCCCACATGAACTGAAATAACTTATTTTTATCCGCACAAATTCATTTACATTCCACATTTTGCAGAGATTCATTTATGTTCGACATGCCATTGCTGAACCTTATTGTTTTGTGGTGATTTCTAACACTCGGTATGCCAGCTGCATGCTGCTCATTGGGTTCTAAAATCCAGACATTACCTTCAAATTGCTTCGCTGGCGGGCATGGATCCAATCGTCTGCCTCACCCAAACATGAGTTATAACTCACAGACACCTTCTAATACTATTTAAAGATTTCTGACATGATCCATTTTCATTTCCATTATTTTGTTTGTAATTGTTGTGCTCTTTAACCTTCTCTACATTCAGAACATCTGCTGTTTTTATCCTTCTGATCATCATGCTGCACAGTTTTAGTATGATTGAAACATTTCCCATTAGCTTACATTTAGTATACCACTTTCTTTTTCCAAAGTGCAACAAGGATGAATAGAGTGAGCCAAGGTATGGAAGTGAATGGCAATGCATGATGTTATATAATGCATCAAAAACGGTCATGTCCTTGTTGACTCTGAATGAAAGCAGTCGAAGGGTACTTCGACTGTAGTTTTAGAGTTTCCCATGACTGCATCAGGACCGCATGACTATAACCTATGCAGTATTTCCTATGGTCACTCATAGGTATGGCTGCTCAATGTCTGATCTTAACTCAGTGGTTTGATGCTACTTCAGCTTTATCTCAATTAAGTCATTCGTGTTGTTGGCATATGTAGTTGTGTAGCACTACTGCCTTAAGCCACATCTATGAAAATACATGTATATGGACACAACCAAGTGGATGAATCACTAATGGCTTAATGTGCCAGACTATCCCTTCTGTAGGAAAATAAAGTTGCATCAAGCCAAAGCCTGAAGCCCCTCAAAAAAAAAAGAGAAAATCTAGCGTGAATCTTGTTCCAGTTTATATCTCCCTTATTAACTCCTAACCTGATTCAGTGAGGTATGAAAACTGATTTCTGATGAATAACTTGATGAATGCATGTCTGCTGACCAACACAACAGCATGTTTCAGTGGCCGTATGGTACATGTGAATTAACTCAATGTCTTTGGACTTGGATGATTCACACTATGCAGGTGAAAATTGGGACATTGGGACATCATGCGCAGCTTATCTGCTATTCTAAATCTTTGGAGTATATTTTTCATCATGTCAGAAAACTCTAATTTTCCTATGAAATATACACCGTCTCCCAATGTTCAGTGTGCACTTGAAACAGAAACCAACCAAAGCAAGGTGATGTGGAAATCTGATAACAATGAAACTGTGATTGACCGTCCATGGACCATTAACTCTCTGATGTCCCTCCTCTTTGTCTCTATATGATTCTGGCTCTTTCTCAGAAAAGACATGGTTTACAGATGAGCCAGAGAATACCCACCTGAGGACCATACAGATCAAGCCTGTGAATAGCCTCACCGCCAACCAAGTCAATCAGTATAAATCCACAAGCAACTTGATTCCACCCATCAGAGAAGTAGAGGATGAGTGCTGAACTCCAGACCGCTGCCGACACTTGGACTCTTGGACTCTCAGCAGACTCATGCTGAAGGTGTTAGGACTGGAACCGGGATATTTTCTCATCTGCAATCATTAAGCAAAGGATCAAATATCAGTGACATGATGGGACAAACACTTTCCATATCCATCTGTAAAGTTGTTGAACCACAGTAAGCTTATGAGCATATTTAGGATCATAGGTGAAACATACATGGAGACAATCATCAATCACACAACCATTAGTTTGCACAGCTCAGCTTTAGTGGTGACCAGACTCCATGACTTTTTTCCATTTTGGGGAATGAGGGTCACATGGAGGAGAACAGCAATGTAACTATCATTACAAATAAGAGGTAATTATTATGATTAATGGATCAAGTTTTGCGATTGTAAGCGTTGCCTTTTTAGCTGTCAATGAACAACTACTGCATATATTTTACCCGGTGTTGCAGAGTTCTTCTGTACAGTATGTTCAAATGTGTATTTTACATCCAGCTGCAATCCCACCACAATGGCATTGTTAGTGACTGACTCTCAGTGATTCCTTTGCCATTAGGAGCTAATTCACAACATTTGTGACCGTTAAGATGGCCGGCGTCCATGTCAACATGGCGCTCGGCTCCAGCCTTATCTCTCCATTTATTTTTGTCTTATCTTTGCCTTTCAAAATTATGTTTGTTATAAATGTTTTCAAATTGTTGTTTGGTTGCAATGTCCAAAATTCCCCAGAAATCTTACTGAGTTTGAAAAAGACTATTAATCTCAAGCTTTTAGAAATACTCAAAGTTTCTCCAGGGGTTAAAAAGCTTTGCTAGGAAATTTTCAGCTGAAAATGTAAATAGCCAAATATGATAGAGCTGTTTTGATGGAGATATTACGATGCTATAAAACAGTTAAATTCAGTAATAACAGTAGCAGAGCTGTTAATGTACTGAGACGGCATAGGCAGCAGAGCCAAACGCCGTGATATAGCATCATACCATAACTCTGTAGGTGAGTCGAAACAATGTGAAAGCCACATATCGCATGAAGTGGGCACCTCTGAGTCCTCCTCTGGCTGTAAGCACTGCCTGACACAGGATTGTCTTGGAGGCCATCACGTGCTTGTATGTACTCCATGACCAATCTTAATGCCATAATCAGCCATGTTCATGCTTTTTTTAAGATACTCCAAAAAACAGCTCTATCATAAAGAGTTCTTTTGGCTATTTCTATTGTACGTTCTGCCAGCCTCTGTTCTGTTGACATCGGCTTTAGATAAACCAACCTGGTGATCAGTCACATATCTCACATCCACATCCCAAACAATTTATGCACCTCTGTTGAGGCACCCATTATTTATGTTTAGGTTTTTAAGCAAATGAGAGCAACAGAATGCTTAGCCAAGAGCGGAAATAAATCTTGTCTTATTGGAATAATAGAGTGTTGCTGTATTGGTGCTGTTGTCACTTTGTCTTCAGGAGTGATGAAGGGAGAGTCACGGGAAGTAGCACACAATCTAGAAAATTACTAATTCACAGAAGATGCTTCAAAGTGTAGCATAGGGGCCACGTTTGATGTAAAAAGAGCAAGGGTATGACATTTTTACTGGCACAGAAGTCATCTAAGCCCTCCATCCCTCAGTGCCAGTAATGTGCCAGGCAGTGCCGAGGCCAAAGGAGGACTCCAGAAGACCCACTGCTGCGAAAAGAGGCTTGTATTGTAGCTGCATTTAAGAAAAATGTTACTTTTGCAGTGAGACTCAGAAATGTACTTTCCTCTTTACTTTTCCATCTTGCCAGCTCAGAGTCCATACTTCAAAAAATAGTCTTTGAATCTTTTTTTCAGCTGCAAAAAAAAAATATTTACAGGCAATGTAACTCCCTGGACATGACTAGAACTAGTAAATAATTTGATCAAAAGTCTTAAATTCATTTTTAAATTAATAATAGGAGAGCCTAATAGCAAATCTCATTTGCTGACATACTTTATGTACTCTTTAAATGAATCTGTAAAGTTTTCTGTAAAATATTTCTTTCTAGTGTATACTTGTTTGACAGATAGCACCTGTGGGATTAAGAGGCGTTTGGCATTGCAGTCTAGTTTGTATTATTTTGTGCTTTTTTTTTAGCACATCGACTTGTGGATACAACGACAGTGCTAAGTTAATATTTCTGACTATGTCATAATACCCAATAATAAATACAGTATATTGTCTTGTACAAATAGGGTTGTAAATAACTTGTACATGATTTCATTTTGTATTTTCACAAATTAAAGCTGATGTATTGTGTTCTACAGTATGTCGTGTCTTTTTTTAATCATTATTTTATCTACAAAATGGTAATAGTTGTTCCTACTTCAAAATCGAGGACAGGCTCAGTGCAGCGAGCTTGACTGTACAGCAGCTCCACAGCACATCTTACACATCTGTTTACAGTCTCCCGTGTAGCACAGAGGGACTAGTCTGTCCTATATAAAGCCCCCTCCTCTGACACAAGGCGCTTTGTGATTGCTAGACAAATCATCTGACATGGGACACCTCGGTGCACCCTCTGGATAATGGCTGATAAAAACACTCTCCACATTCTCACCTTGGGGATGGACTGGGCCCATCATGTTGCTTATTAACGATTTTACACACCACAGCACTGCGGGAGACTGTCAGCATGCCAATAATATTTACAGTCTGACACCTCGCCACTACATAGGCAACTTGAGAGGCTGCTGATTGCACTGATCGTCCTGCCAGCGGCCTTGTCCACCCCTTAGCAAAACACTGAGCTGACATGTAGCTATCATAAATAAATGAAAACGTTGCTGCTCGCTGGGGCATCATAAAGAGGAATAGAACAAAAAAGGATTTTGCATTAAAAGAAACTGTGCGCTGATGTGCTGCACTGTGCCTAATTAGTGTCAGTTTGTACCCATTTGTGATAACTATTTCATTAAAAATCCTCTTATCAGTCATGATCACATAAAAGCCGATAGTATACAATACTGATTTGTTTTAGAAGATGAGAAATGACAGGCTGGTGTCAGTGTTGATCAAAGTTTGCAAATTAGAGTTTCAGAATATTTCTCCAAGTTAGAAGTAATCTCACTGAGTTAAACCACGAAAGGCAGAGCCAAACCACAGTTTTTCCTGGCTCAGTAACAGATGGAACCTCATGAGATCGACAAGGGGCAAGAGAAAAGCCAAAATTACGAAGCCAAGCGTTCCTGATGAACTAATTGTTTATTTTGCTCCGCCCATTAACACAACCAATGAGATTATTTTTGCCTCCGAGAAATGTTTGTATATCTGAAACTAAAAGCAGTTGTTCCCAGTCAGTGTGGGCTTTATATGTCACACACACACACACACACACGCTCTCACTCACAGTGATCCATGCCCCCTTCCCCCTTCTGAAGACAACACTTCTGGAGCCGCACAGGCTTGGCTGGTGATAATAGTTTCCATGACAATGCAGCACTCCAAGTGCATCAATGCCAGCCTGGATAAACAGCGATCCTTTACCAAAACAAGGGGGTCATTACGGCAGCTTGTCAAATCAATGTTGAGAGTGTCCTGGCTGATTAAGGCGTCCCCTCTCAGTCCTGACACAGTGTCAATACTGGCTGGCCTGTGGCGGCACACTCCCATGATTGGACTGAAATGCCTATCAGTCAGGCAGCTGAGCTGGACTAATGATTCCCTGTGCTGCCTATTAGAGGGACATGACAATTTAATCCTGTGGGCTAGGCAAGGAAAAAGTGACCTTGGTGCTTTATATTGAGGCTGAGGTAAATTGACAAGAGCAGATAAATCTTTACCTTGGGCTATTAACAGAATTAAAGAACAACAACAAAGGAAGAAGGTCCTCTATTTTTTTTTTTTTTTTTGGTTCAGTCACTCTGTTCGGTCTTTTTCCTCCGAACCCCACTACAAATATTGCTTGAATGTGAAAGCAAAGAGCCAAAAATAACCCAAAGACATCGCTGCAGCATGAAACTTTCTGCTCAAAGCTTAACATTTCTTTATTGTGTTAAAAACAACAAAGGGTCAAATTAAAGCCATAGGTTGGATTCTTCTCTGCTCTGCTGTCAGGATGGAATATTGAATGTGGATATTGCTTGAAGCTCTGGGTTTTCAGATGTTCAAAGCCATCCTAGCATGGCCCCGGGGCAAGGTATATTGCCTTAGACATCTATCTTAAGGCTATGAGAACATTGTCTACATGGTTGGAAAAAGGCCATGTGTTTACACAGATGTTTCAAGCTTTTAGTACACAGATATTCTGTGCCAAGCTGTACCGCCATCTTTTGTGCCAAGGGCCATATACATTTTGCATTAGTTTACCCTTTGATACAGAAATGAGTGAGGGCAGGAAAGCTCATAGACTTGCAGGCAGGTTTTAAAACAAAGCGAAGATTTCCATTGTCAAAGTCTCTGAATCTAACTTGAAACTGAGGAAAACACCACACTTGACAGTGTCATCACTGTGGCTTCATTTATTCCTGTTGTTATTACGGCTGTGAGGTGACCCTTACTCTGAGAAGAGCACTCTGCCTATGTGAGCGTCTGTTCGGCCTCTCCCTATTCCTAATGGTGAGGCAACAAACAAATAGCACAAGATAAGCATTTCATCCCAGTTGTTAGGATAGATCCTCAGCACTGGGAGGCAATTTGCCTGTGAGGCACAGTTGCTGCACTGACCCTTCATGTTCCTTGTAAAGGTCAACATTTTCTTTTCTTTTGTCTCGCTCCACGCATGCATAAATCAAAGCTCTTGGCTATTTCAGTGTTTGAAGTGGGAAATACCATGCAAGAAATACAAAATACAAACAATATAATCATAGAATATTGCCACTTTTCTACTACAAAATTACCATCTGCAAATACTGTGCAAATGTTTTACTAAACTGCAAGCTGTTAACTCAGATTTCTGTTTGAAATGAAATAAACATTTTAGCTCAATGTGAGATGATTCTGCTAATGACAGCAGCATCTGTATAATGCCAAAATTCCCAGAACCAGTGACTGCAGATTTCCTCTAATTGTTGTCCTGTATTATAATATTTGTACTGTTAAAACGCATTCCGCTTTGCCTCGGTGCTCAGAAATTAGCCATAACTGCAAACAGATGGCAGTATCCAACAACATTACTTCCCAGCCCAAGTTGTAAACATGATTTATAATTTGCAAGATATTATTTACCGTGATTCATGTTTCTGTCAGTTGCACATTGGAGGTTAATAGAAATGCCAGCATGCTTGCTGATTTACTTAGTAAAATTTTCATCCCAAGGTTCAGGTTCAGAAGATTGGAGTCAGAAAGAGTTACAGGATTCATGCATTATGTAGAAGAAGCTGACACGACCTTCAGCCATCACCGTCTTCTCTATATATTACACTGGGCTTGACCCCGCCAAGGCCAGCAGGAACATTTGATATATATTTAACCACTATCGCCATTAAATTACTCACGTTCTTTATGAGCTGAAGCCATTTTATATAGCTGGCAACATGAAAGCAATATAATTTTGATTAAAAGTGGTTTTGCACTTTGTGTTTGCCTTTTACCGTGGGTGATGCTTTAGCAAAAAAAAAAAAAAAAAAGTCAGACGCTCATGAGTCAAAGGCAAACTAAATCAACAAATAAATGTGCTGCATGGACCTTCTGATTTTTATGCCTCATATGATGGTTTATCCATATGTGCTGGCCATATGTAGAAATAAAGAATAAAATCTGTTCCTGCTGTTTGATACAGAACATATCATAAAATGATAGGAAATAAAGTGCTGTTTTAGAGTGCAAGGTCCATTTTAATATAATTGGCTTTAGAATTATTTATGACATTAATTGCCACATTATCGACTGGCTGTCAGCTCCTTGAGCACGCAGTCCATTCTTCTTCACAAAGAGCGCTAGCTCAGCCTAAAGTAGACTGACAAGCTAATTATACCATCTTCCCTCTCAATGATAAATGTCGCTAATCTGAAACTAGCCCTGAAATAAGACTCCTTAGTCTCCTCAACCGCAAAAGTCTCTCACCCCGGCCAATATCTTCAGATAGAGCTGCCTTTCTCTCCCTCATTTCCTCCTAAATGAAGTTATCTTACAGAATTCCTTCAAGCCTTTAAATTGAGAAGTTGTTCTCTCTGTATGGACATTACTGAATGTCTTTCTCTTAATGGCCAGTGTGTATCATATTGTTTCTGCAGCAAAAGAGGCTGACTTTGTCTTATTTCATGTCAAATCAAATCAAATTGATTTATAAAGAACATTTAAAAACAACCAAAGTGACCAAAGTGCTGTACAATAAAATATAGCAGCGAGACAGCAGCAAACTAAAAGGAAATAAACAGAGAAACAAATATACATACACCCACATATATTTTCTTTTTCACTCCAACGGCAGCGAGTACAGTGAGCCACTGGTCTAAAACCAGTATTGGCATGGATGTTGTATTTTTTTTTTTCCTCCAAAATCAAGCTCCAGAATCAGGAGGATTTTAGCCTTCAGAGCACTGCCGTTTTGAGCAGTGGAAGGGCAAACATCAGTATATTTCTCTGTCACTCCACCAAAAATGTTTCGTATAAATATGTTTCCTTTTAATGATGCTGTTTACATATTCCGACTTCACTTAGGTTGCATTCTGACAACAATGAGAGCTGACACATACCAAACTTGGTATGTCCCAGAGCCATCTTCAGTGGCTGGGATGCTGTCAGCTCCACCTACATCAGCGGCAGTGTCTCAATGGTAGTGTGACACATGTCAGAAACTTTTAAATGTCTGCTCTTTTCAGCAGAGTGCCTCTGCAGCCCAGCAAGACAGCATTTTATGTGTATTAGCGTATGTATGACTGTACCGGGGGGAGAGAAAGCAGACTTTCCTGTAAATACATTAGCATAGGGAAAGTATGAAGCATGTACTCCGTCATGTTGTGGTAATCAATCACTGAGGTTCACTTTTCCAAATCGATAAACTCCCTTGTATATTATTGACACGCAAGCGCCTGATAAATTACTGAAATTAATGACATAATTACTACATCAGTCGAACTCTGCCAGTTTTCAGCGGAATACAAATTTGGGTTTACGCTCGGATATTCGGACAGGAAAAGCCATGTCTGGTGATTGCACATGCCTAGTGCGGCCAGACACAGATCTGAACTTCGACCTCCTTTGATCAGCAGTTTTGGCAAGGCAATCCATCATGGTGCTCTTACTGTCAGAAGAGGTGCCTGGCTGCAGCTGTGTGTCACTGGCTAAGAGGGGCTGCTTAAAGGCAATCATGTCAACCTCCACGCGACTGCTCAGCTTCCCAGATTGAAGGAGGACTTGACAGGGCCAGAAGAGTCAGCTGAAGACACTAGAGGGCTGTGTCTGATTGCTCCGTGGCCACAGAGTGATGGCTGATTTTATCCTCTGTGAACAACTAGAATATTCCAAATGAATAAACTCAGAAATTCAACAAGAACGTCCGGCCTGGCTTGTCTGGTAAACCATGGCCTTTTTCTTTTCCTTCGTTCTTTCTTTTTTTAAATGAATAGTTATACATTGTAGACAAAAACAAGGACAGATTGCCATACAAACAAAATGTGATATTCTCTTTTCGGGAGACATACATAATTATACCTTTCAGACTACTATACTGTGTATGTATTATGGCAGAACGCAATACCAGCAGTCTAAAGCTGTCTACAAAATGACAGGATATGAACAATTCTTCCAGTCTGACCTTCAAAAAAAACATTTTTCCTTAAGGACAATGTTTAGGCAGACATCCTGACTATTTTTTAAACGGATCACTGTAGTAATTATACGATATATCTAAAATATTATATATTTTTGGGGCTTCTTTCTGTTTTTAGGCTTGTTCCCAGCATCATTTAAAGGTGGGCTGACTTTACACAAACAACAAAAACAACAATGAAAAAAAAAAAAAAAAAAAACTAATCCAGTGGGAATAAAATACATCCATGTATTTTACATGTACTTTATGTAAAATTTAGTAGATGTGTGTGTTATGCCCTGGGCAGGAAAATTTACTGTATGTAGTGTGGGGCTGATATATATCCATTATAGATAAATGGAATAAACCCTAAATTCTTGTGCAAATGGAGACCTCCTGTGCAGCAGGTGAGAACATCTATTTCACTACATCACCGTGGTCGTCGTAAATTTTTGCACAGTGAATGCCACTTGTCAGAACCTCGAGAATGAGGCTGCGTCTGCGGTGTAAATAAGGCAAGTGGCGAGGTGCTATTCCAGCTCCAGTGCCAATGATCTCTTGACGGGGGAAGCAGATAGGCACATTCCCCGTCCCTTTTACACAGACGCCGAGTGCATTAATGGCAAAAACGGGCCTGACTTTCAGACAAAGAAGCTGAGTGATGGCTTGCTGACTGCAGCTCCGAGTGTGCAATAACATGATGTGAAAGGACATTGTCAGGAGCCGAGGAGACAGGCCCAGATTGTACATAGTGACAGAAAACAGAGATGAGGACAGAGATACTGGTGCCATATTAGTGGCCAGCATATTCAAACACCGTCCTTGAGTCTAAGCAAACTTGACATCACCTCCAATGGCTTCAAAGTGTTCGCCGCCGCCCCCCGCCCCCCTCCACCACCACCAACACCACCCGCCCCCTCTTCTGTCTGTAGCCAGCATTCCCCTCTGATGTGTCTCCAGACTCTGGTCTCTCTTATGTAGAGAGTTACCAGCAGGCCTGTTCTGTCAGGAGAGGAGGATAGGGGCGCCGGGGCCTGCGGATACCCTCAGTCAATCTACATTTGGCCATCGTGGTGGGAAGTGTGCTCATTTTTTCCGATATCTGAGCTACTTGAGGTGATCCGAACACTGAAGTGTGAGGAGCTGTCACCTTGCATAAAGCTCGGCAGCAGCAGAAGATGCATGGTTCCTGATATGCTAAGAGGGGGGAGGCAAAGGGGAGATCTCTCTGTCCTGCTAGGCTATGAGGACACTGGGGACCCTATAAAGAAAGGGGGGGAATGTATTCTACTGCGCTCGCCTGGGGACGAGAGGTTGGTGGTGAAAGGAGGCAGCTCATCACAAGACCCCCCGTAGTGTCAGGACAGATTTATGCTGTTACCGGGCCAAGCACAGAGAAGAAATGTTAATGCTATATCAAAATATCAACACAGGGTCAGGAGAAAAAAGCACTAACAAATAGAGCACTGAATTCCCCCACTTTAGGAATTATCTAGTTGGTAAAGCTCTTCTGAGTGGCCTTGTTTGTTTTATCTAGTTTTATGTGTCTATTGGAAGGTGTGCTGGGGGTATGCCCGGCGGCAGCGGGCACTGCTGTGTGTACACTACAGGCCATTAACAGTTCACCTCAGCGTCTCCGCCGGGGCAGCAGCTGGGGAGAAAGAAGCATCAGCAGCAGCGGCGGTGGAGGATCACACCATCAGAGAAACATGGCCAGAGGCAGCGAGGCTGGAGTATGCTGCGAGTAAAGTTGGCAGTTGTGCTGTTGTGTGTGATAAAGTGCAGCTCGCCATAAATACACTCTGGGGCTCCCTGCACAGCTGGCGACCCAGGTTACACTTCTGAAAGATAGAGCACAGGAAAGGGACGGTGGGAGGAAGAGAACGATGAGGGGAAACGCATACCTTGCCCCCGCACATCATCTGTCTGAGGTGGAACGGAGGATCATGGCCAAATCCATGGGAACGAGGAAGATGAGAGGAGGGTAATAAAATGCAATTGTGTCAGCGTATTGAGCATTCCAAGACTGTCTAAGCCTATAAAGAAAGAAGCGAGCACGCTTGTCTGACATTCATGTGAGAGTCTGTAGACAATTAAAGAGGCATTAGCGTGAAAGAATGGAAGCGATTTGGGCACTAACATTTTTTTTTTTTTAACATTTATTGCCTACAGATTAAAAAGAATATTCTGATGATTTAGCACAACAGTACAATAAAATTCTGCAGGTGCACGACTGTCTTATGTGTGTTTATGAAAACTGGAGCATATGATAACAGAGGTTGTCTTTTTGGGCATATATAAATCTTACATTCTAATAAAGCCCTGTTTATGAAATATGGTGCATGGTGAAGTCACAACACAGGTGGATCAAACACATTATCCATTACCTCATGTACGAAAAAAAGAAAACAGATAATGTGAAGGTGAAGCAGTCAACAGATTTAACATGCCCTGCTTATCTGTCAGGAATAAGCAATCATAGTGAATTTAATGAATACATTATACCTACAATCAGCTTTGAGCCTTTCATGGGCCATCAATACGTGAAGGGATGACACAGCCAAAGGATGTAATACTTAGCCTCAAGGTTATCTATCCAGCATCTCTGCAGGCTGTTCTTTCTCATTGTGTTTAGCACAACAATCAACAAGGGTCGTGCAAAAATCAATTAACAGTGCAACCCCACTTTTGTCACCATCACTGTTTTAAGCAACACCTTCATAGAGAACACATAAATTAACTTCCAGGGATTTATAAACGTAACAAGATATGAATTATGAGGTGATTAGGTAAAACACTGACACTGATTTCATTTGAATAACATATTTAAATGGGAATGTGAAAAATGTTTGCTCAACTAAAATGTCCTGAAAGCCAAAAGAAAAATACATATGGTAATTATCATAGAGTACATGTGGAAACTGTCACTGTTACATAACAGTGGTGACTTTGTTGTGGCTGAAAAAAAAAAACACAATAATGATTACACAAAAACTGCAGGTCCAAGCAAGTTAAAATGTATTATATTATTATTTTGTATATTGTTTATACAAAAGACTGACGTTTGAGCTGTATGTTAGGAAATGTCATTGATACTTAGATACTTTCATCACTGATTCTATATTGTCACCAAAACAAAAAAAAAATCTGAAAGAGAGCCGACAGATTAATTTAGACAGTACATCACTCACTTCTGTTTTCATTGTGGCTGATATCCACCCCTGCTCTCAAAGGAAACATGGATGCACAGCTGATAAAGTTATGCGGACATTTATTTTTCACTTCCAGTGATTTAGCGTGACTGTGCTTGTCACTGTGATTTAGAGGACGCTGCAGTCCCTATTCTGCTTACTGTGACCAAACAAGTTCAGTGCCCGCATGCTTTCAACTTCAGGGTTATTGATTAAAGTTTTAAATGGTCGCCATATTACCCAGGGACTTCTGGGAGATTAATTTGCGTCAATGTTCATCTGTAATTCATTAGCCATTTAGACAGCACAACCACACGGACTCTGTCTTGGGAGAACTGGCCATTTTTCACTCTGTGGAAGCTTGGGAGCAAAGTAGATGCTACTAACAATAAACTGCAGTGGATTTGATGTCCAGCGGTACTGTACAGAGCGCTCAATACAAGTCTAGAGATGACTTCCCATTAAATGAATGTGCTTGACATTTGGATGTGCTCTATAAAAGACGTGTAACAGAACATTTCATAAGATAAAATTCCTAAAACATCTCAAAAAATTGGATGTATCAATCTATTCTCATCTATAAACTGTGGTGTTGTATGTTACATGTGCAACTACTTCAATATCTAGCGTAACAATTTCACTGAGCAAATTACATTAGAGATCCAAGACCCAAAGTGTGTGTGTGTACAGTAGAAGAGGGTTAGATTTGTTTGGCTTAAGAGCAGAACTTCACAAAAAGCATAAGTAGATATTTGATGGTGCTGGTGTGCTAAAAACATTTAAAAAACTATCTAGTTTTCCTGTGAGAAAATAATAAGGCAAATGACTGAATGTGAAAACCAAGCTGGCTGCAAAGAAGCCAAACTGTGTCCTGAGGCTTTGGGTCAGCAGTCAATTAAATTATCACACTAAATTGAAAGACTTTTAAAATCCCCTTACTGAATAATGGTTGTCAGACACTCTGTATCCTCCATGATGTTCTGTAAAAAGGTTGCAGCAATGGGATTAGGGCTTGATCCTCAGCTAGTGCTGTGCCCAGTCTAAAATGACTATCCTCTTATCTCAAGGCAACAGAGCTACATTATGTTATGTACTGACTTCGTCAAGATAGAATGGATGTCATTGAAATTAATTTAATCTTCCTTAAATTAGCTTCTGACTATGATCTTTCGCAGTCAGAATTTATGTCCTCCAGAATTCAATTTCCTCCGTGGTGTGATATGCCTTTATCAGTTGGTAACTATTCGGTGGCCTCCAATAATGAGAGCTGTCACAGAGAGCAGAAACGGATAGTGTTTGATGGCGACCATCTTGTGACCACTGAAACGCCCACATCTACCAGACAAAAAAAAAAAAAAAAAAGAAAAAAAGAAAGACTCAAGGTTCCTAAGCTTTGTACGGCAGCCTTTAAATGGCAAAAGATAGCGTACAGTGCTTTACAATCAGTGGCTGATCAATGTGTAATCACTTCAATTCAATTACTAGTCATTAGAGTATTAGAGTGCATCAGCGTTTGATTCATGGTTGCTGAAATGAGGACCATCTGATGTCGGAAATGTTTTGAGTCACTTTGATAACAAGATAAAAACACCCACCCTATACAACAGAGAGGGGGGATGCTCTTAAACTCATTTCCACACCAGCTCTTGCATAGAATTCTCTAATAAATCAATTAACTGATAAAACTCTATTGGATCTTCATGTTTATTGGATGGCTAATCCTCTTGAAGTAACAGAGATTATGATGATGATTGCTATCAAAATGTGACTAAGTAAGAGCAGACTGCTTTTATGTGCAACTCATACCGACCGTAAATTTATAGCACAGCACAAAACCCTGCATAGTGGGCATGTGAGGACAATGAAAGAAATTTACCTTTTCTTTCTTCATACCTACTTTAATTTGCATCCATTGGTAAAGCAAAATAACAGCAAAGGGTGAAACTTGTATCCACAAAATCTCACAGCAGAGTTGATTATGTATTCTGGGACCATATACCCTCTACCACGGGTGTATTACACCAGAAAAATCCCTAATGTCACTTCCTACCTGACATGCTAGGTGCCCACCTCGACTGTCTGGTCCCCATTATTACTTTCATCTCGTCTGGGCTCCTGACGCTTGATAAGCTAGTACCTGAGGGTCCTGCCTCTGTCTCTAAACTCTGATTTGATGTGGCAAGGAGACAGAAAACAGGGAAGAGGGGGGACAGAAATAAAAGAACAAGGGATCAAAATAACTGTGCCGGCTGGCTGAGTGGAGTGGGGCCCATCAACACCAATAACCGTTAGCTGCGAACACGAGTGTCACAGCGAGACAAGTGTCATATCACTCAGCCCACTCCTTCATTTGACTGGAACACATCAATCACTCAGGGAAATCCGCATAGACGTGGTGAGATAGGCCTCACCTCTGGCTCCCTCATTATGTTGCGTCAGTGTTAGTGAAACCTCGCCCTGTCAAGGATTCAGTGCCATCTTTCCTCTGAAAGAGCCTCTCTTGTCCTGCTGTTTCCATCACGGAGAAACGCCGCACCGTGGGGTGAGAACAGTAAGGTGAGGCGCAAAAGTGCTCGGGAATCTTACAGCTATCACACATGTCAATTTGTTTGGTGTTTTAGTTGACCTCTGCTACTCCCCCAAAAAGCAAAGCATCTGCATGGCTGCACACATCAGCACCCATGAGCTGGAGGCAAATCCTCAGAGCAAATCACTCATGACAAAGGCTGGCTTTCTCCTATGACATTAAAGGCTTATTTCACTGTACCAGATGCCATGGCATGATTGTGCACTGACATCCAAAATAATGAATAGCACTAATAATATCACTTTTGTCCATCTGAAACCATGTCACCGTGGCCCCTTTCATAATAAAACTCGTT
The DNA here is from genome assembly GCF_902150065.1 of Myripristis murdjan. Lineage (NCBI taxonomy): Eukaryota > Metazoa > Chordata > Actinopteri > Holocentriformes > Holocentridae > Myripristis > Myripristis murdjan. Next base: position 15,767,497 of record NC_043998.1, read on the forward strand.
ATTTCACTCAAATTCTCTATGCGCAGAGTGAAAATGAGAAAGTGTCCCTTGGTTGTGCGCTTTAACGAAGGATTAAAGGCTTATTAACAAAGGACTCCCTTGAAAGCCTGGCTCTCTCCCTGGCCACCGCTGCGCTGTGCCCAGCTGTGTATACAACTCTGACAGGTAGAATAATAACGGTTATACATCACTGCACCTGAGAGCCCAATCATCTAAATCTTCCCCTGCCACCGCCGCCCAGACTCCATTACTTTATTGACATGCAATCTTAAGAAGGAGAGAAATATTGCGCATGTAAGGTCACTTGGTTATGAAGACATATTATCATATTATCTGCATGAGGGTTGTAGGGCTCAGGCCTGACAAAGCTAATTATAATTGGACATGATACAGAGCTCAGAGCATATTATGTGCTTGGCTGCATGACAAAGTCGCAGCTGAGATATGGGGAGAGGAGAGGAACATGAGATGAAACTCAATGCGAAGTGGGTGAAGCTGCACAATATCAGTGGCATGCACTGTGATGATAATTTATGGATACATCCACTATAAGCATCAGGCCCAGCATGTTTCTACTTGCCTATAAAGCAAGAGTCAGTTGTTCAAATACAAATTTCTTGTGCACGGTGACTTGAAACAGCTCTTCCATCCCAAATGTCACGTTTAGTTAGTGACAGCAAAAGTGCCCCATGGCTTATCTCCTTTTTCAAGGTTATCTCAATATCAGCAGACACAAACAACTGTTTCTGCTTTTCTACTGAAATCAGTAAATCATTGTCTCCTCCAAACAGTGATGCATTATTCCCATGCAGGATAAAGCTGGCTTGGAGCCCCTCACAAAAAAAAACAAAACAAAAAAAAAAAAACAAGTCAAGTGATACCGTACATCTGCTCTATTCCAGTTTTCATTCTTGTTCTTCCATTTATTCCCAGCGCACATTATCTCAGGATCTGGCCGTGGTGCAGCTTTACAATCTCATCAAAAGGGTCATGATAAGTGCTGGAGTAGCTGCAATTTGCAAGCAGACCCAGGGGTCAGCGGTTAGCTCTACTTTAATAGTGTCAGGCACAGCAATGGGTTTTCCCACTCATCTGTAATGATTCATCTCTTCAGGAGTCTATTAATGTGCTATGCATGCACTTATTCCCATGAATATGACTATTTTTACAACTAGACTCAAGTCTCTTACTGAACTGCACGATCTAGCTTCCCACTTCTTAAAATAGATATCATCACTATCTTTGCATGCGCTAATATAAATGTACCGGAAAGGGAAAATTATGCTCATTCCAACAGGCTTAATTTAAAGTTAATTTGAGGGGTTAAATTCGCATAATATAGGATGTCAGCAGCTGAGGAGTCAGATGCTCAGATGTGACCCCATGACTCAGTCAACTAAATCCTCTCTCAGCGACATGGGATGTCAACAAAGATAGACCTTGTAAGTTCTGACAGTGAGATGAGTTGTCTTGTTGCATTAGAGCAACACAGAAACCTTTTTGTTTTTCTCTGTTAAGAAACTAGCTCTATTACCTTGACAGATGGGAAGGTGACTGTTATGTGTAGCGCTGGTGAGTAGACGCTGTTTAGCATCGACCGAAGTGGCTGGATTTGCTTTACTTGGGATGATGTATAAAAAAGAAAAAAAAAAAAAGAAACAGCATATTCAAGTCTGACTGCACAGCTTCTACTGCATGAGTGCCTGCTTAACAAAAAGAATGATGTCTACAGGAACTATTGTGGTCTAACTTTTGAAAAATACTTGCTCTCAGCAAAAGATACTCAAAACATCTGGAAGCCCATCTGCCAATAAATCTCCCTGATAAACGATGGTGCTTCAAAAGTCAGAGGAAAATAATGAGTGGTGCAACATCTTGGCACGACTAAAAACATACTTGAAATACAAGACAACATCTCAGATGCTCAGCTCGGAGACCACAAATCACAGAGGGTTCAGTGTATTAGGAATTTATTTCAAAGCTCATCATGACACACACACATTTGCAATTGTATATCTTTCCAGATACTGGCAAGCGATACTGGGAATCTGGTAATGTTCACATAGATGGACTGGCTTACGTTGCAACACCACATCATGAATTTGAGTGGCCTTGTGCCCAACATGTTTTTATTATATGGCACGTTAGTTGGTTTTTTTCCTGTTTAATTCTGGCAGAAAGGCTGAGTGATATTCTATGCTTTTTTCCTGCAAACAGACATGCTACTGGAGAAAGAAATGAAGTTGTAGATTATTCTGCTGGCTGAGGATTTGTCAATGTTTGAAAAGACTTAAAGGAAAACAGGTCCTGCTGGATGTGCACGCTCCAGTATTTGAGTATCATGATTTTGCAATTAACAATTGAATTTAATTACCGCCTATTAAGCCTGGTGTTTCTGTTTGCAAAAAAACCTCAGCTTTGTCATTTGGCTTTTGTAACTCGCCATGACAGGCCATTTTTCATGATTTCTCTTACGCTGGAAAAACACCAGTATTTTAATTAAGAGGCCTGAATGACCAGATGCTTACCTATTTTTTTTTTTTAAATGATTACTGATGGAAAGCCACGAGCAAAGCAGCCAAACATCAATGAAGGGAAACAGGTTGGAAAGTAAGAATTCTCTGGTGTGTGCTGGAAATTGACGTTCATGGCTCTTTCCTCGGCAACCATACTGTTTGCATCATTAAGGGCTCTCCGCTCGGCTATAACAGTATGCAGTTATCTTGATAGTGGAGTACTGAAATAGTTTTACTCCAGTCCCTTCATCCCATTAGATAAGACACTCTCTTCAGAATGTATGTTTCGCTATTGTTACAGTAATCCTAAGTCATGAAAAGTTAGTATAGCTCACAGCACTTGGTTGAGATAGTGTAAATCATGTCTTATGAACTGGTGATGTTATAATGCATGGAGAGTCAGGGGTCAGATGAGGGTCAGGAAGCAGAAGACAACTTTTCTGAGGTTTTGCTGCTATGTGAGGACAATCCAACAGGTGGCATAAGACCGCTGCCCCTATTGCTCTGATCTTTTTTTTTCCCCCACAGAGCGGGCACAGCTGCACCAGAGTCAAGTTGCTTTTGTTGTGTTGTTATTTTGCTTAATTAGCTAGCAGAGAGGTACTGAGCCTCACGTCTGCCGCTGATAAAGTGAGAGGAGCCACTTTATCCTTTCTCATTTTCTTGAAGAGATTAGAATAGAAGGGAATAACTTTAACATATTCAGCTCAATTAGAGTAGTTTATTTGCTTCTTTAGTAAAAACTTAATTTGAGAGGCCGACTGAGAATATTCTTCCCCCCTGACAATGTTGTTTTTATGTGATTACCACAATGAATATTAACGATACTGGGTCCTAAAGAATGTCAACAATTTTCTGGTTACTTATTTCAATATCCTCTTTGCACAAGCCTTTCATTTCCTTAGGTACCCTGTTAAAAGGCAGCTCCAGTCTGCCCTGACTAATTTCCTCTCAGCCTCACAGATCACAGGCCTTTCCCACCCAATGCTCCCTTTGCTCCCACAAAGACCCTCGTAATCCTGCTGCTTGTCCACAATTAATCTTCCCAGTTGCCACATTATTAACACAACCACCCACGGGCAGAGGATGCAAATGTAAAGCCAGGAACAGGCCTCTCTGTGTGTCCCCCTCCCCTCGGCCCACAGCACAGTGCTAAGGGTGTCAATCACTCCGGGGGCTTAGACTGCTGCCCACTATCAGCATCAAGGGCTTTTCAACCCCCCTGCCCCACAAGCCCGTCTGCTGATCAAACAACCTGGCCCACGGAGACTCCTCCCATTTCCCTCTCTGCGCCCCCACCCCCACTCAGTGTCCCCCTTCACTTTTTCACCATCCACCTTTCCTTGTCTGTCTTTCTCCTTCTCTCTAATCTCTCCTCTGCTCTCCCTCCTTCCGCAGCGGCCCATCATTCTGATTAAGAAGGAGCACTCTTCATTTGGGGAAATACTGGAGGGAAAAAAGCCTGAAACTAACCCTTTATCTTTTCCCTTCATCCTAGTGGACTAGGCACGGCTTTGAACACAAGCTTTAAGATTTTAGGCAAATATAATAAAAAGCCATAAAGGTCTGGTATGCCTGTGTACGGTGTAAGCAGGAATGTAAACAAGGCCCTCTTTGTAAGCGGTATCTAAAATGTGAAAATGTAGAAAAGAAATCCATTAAAAGCTGGAAAGTCTGCAGTAGCAGAGAAAAGCAATGCACTCATTTATAAAAAAAAAAAAAAAAGAGAATACTCTGTCAGAGAATTATGTCAAATTATGTCAAATCAAAACAGAAGTCAAAAGCTGCCAGCCTATTTCAACCATTTGATCAAGGTGTGCCGCAAAAAAATGGTGTTCAAAGGCCATACTAAATTATGAATTTGGTTTTACTGTACAATAAAAAGCCATTTGTGCCTTTTGGCATTTGCAATAACAATCAGCTTTTGTTGTTCTAAAGACATGTAATTAGTCATCTATTGGGATAAGCTCCACCAGTTTGGCATTAGCTCTTGGTACACACAAACCACAGGCTTGATCAAAACTCTTCAAAACTACTGCTGTGCAGCTTGGCAAAACTTTAAAAGAATATGGAATAATGTCACAAGTCCAGCGATATTTCAGAGAGACCAAAAGAGAGAGAATGAGAGTCGAATGTGAGGAGGCTTTTCTAGAAGTTGGTCACTCTATTGCTTTCAGTGACACTTGACATGAAAGTAATGCCAGTTCTATGGAGATCCAAGCTGTTCCCCACTGGTTGAAATGCTATTGTGAGCCAGACAAAAGGCATGGTTTCATAGCACCCCCTTGTTTGCATGCATGACCAACACTTTCAAATAAGGCCTTTAGATCTAAATCTTAGGCTCCACTCGGCACAGAATGCAGCAGGCAGCTTTGTTAGTGGTGAGAAATTACTGGGGATGTACAGACTGAAACTAGGCATTCACATCTCCAAACAACAGCTTTGATTATGCCTACTAGGCCTACAAGAAAGTCACACTGTGAAAAAGTCCCGCTGAGCTGAAGCATGTTGTTTATACAAGTGTATCATACTGAAAGATACTGCAAGTTAAAGTAATTCTCTTCTGCTGCTGTCTTCCCTGGGGAGGTCCAGTAGTGAATTGTCATAGATGCCAGTTTTAGTTAAACATTTCGTGGAGGCAGAGGGCGGAGGGCAAGTTAGCTAACCGTCAATCCTGAATGGCAAAGAGGCCAGTCGGACACTAAAATGAAAAATTAAGTATTAAGTTCAGAAGGCTAACATTAGCTAGCCTGCTTACCTACATAACTGTAGAACATCAGCAACGCTAACAGTGTCAAACTACAACCTCCTCCAATCACTTTGTGGTTGGAAAACGTATTTCTGTCACTTTTCATGCATATACTTCCATTTTAAGAATTTGTGGTCCTTTCAAAAGATATCATGGGTCCAAGCTCTACTCGATGTCAGCTATCAAAGTTATTGCCTGAAAGAATGAAGAAATCATTCCTCCGTAGAAAGCTAAAAGCTCAATGATGGATTATGGCTTTGGATTGGCAACGATTGCCTGTCTGCAAAATGTTTGATAGGATTTTGGACTGGAAGGGATCCCATGAGCAGCAGAGGACATTGTGAATTATATATCTGATGACACACCCTATGACCCCAACAACTTTGAAACAGTGGAGAAATAACAGATGAATGACACACTCTGCCGCTAGTAAATGTTTTGTCCAATGTGTTAGACATGTAGTTCAATACACATCCAATTATGGATTCTACGACGCTTTTCTGAAACCTTTTAATACTTCTCAGCTTAGGAGTGTCAGAATTGATAACCATAGTCAGGTCAGCGTTTAGTCAGGTCAGCGTTTAATGAGGGATGGCAACATTTCTTAGCTGAGATGACGAGTGGGATGAACATTGTTCTTCAGGATGATAAGAGCATCCTTAAAAATTTTGACTAGAGGACTGGGGAAAAAAATTAAATGAATTGGTTTAACACACACGTTGTTTGCAGTCCGAATGGTTTTATGCTGGTAAACAGTCTATGAGGAGTGAAGGAGGCGGAACACATTGGCTGAAATACCGCCGGGACCTAAAATACCTACAAAAAGTATAAATTTTTGTGTATTGTGTTGTGATAAGTTCGAGTTGTGTAATGAAAGACACAGAAACGGAAACTGAAACAGACGGAAGCAGACAGCCAGCAGCTACACCAGAAGCGCCGAAAAACTGTCCGTTGCCGACGATAGCCGATGGGTTTGCTGAACATGGAACAGACCACACACTGGGACTGGGAGTGCCTTAAAATTCACAATGAATTTCAGAAACCCCTGCAGCACTGGGTCAAGTAACTGTTGACCAATTGGTATTGATAAATAACCCTCTCAAACCTCTGCAGATATATTATCCTATGACGCACTGAAAGTCTACTTATTGCCCCTTAAACGTATTTAGGTCTGATGTTTCTTGGCCTAATTCCTGAAAGCAAATTGGCATGGAACTGTTCTGTGATGTGGAAGCAAGGCTGACTCAGGTTCAGCCCAACGTTGAATAAGAGGATTCTAGTTTGATTCTAATCTGGTCCCCACAGGAGGCTCCTGGTGTCTTGCCATGCTCGGACATCTCTTCCACAGACGTGCGGCTGAGGAGAGAGAGAGTGGGCTGTCTGACAAAGCACAAAGAACAAGCACTTCTCCAGCTGCCTGGTTCCCATGTGGGAGCAATGAGAACACAAGGAGGGGTTAGTCAGAGCTTGCCGGACATGAGCAGCACCGAGGCAGGCGAAGCAGACATCAAGTGTTGCTGTCTTCAAGAAGCCTTATTTGCATCCAGTGAGGGAATATACACGCAGTGGAGGCAGTTCTTAGTATTGTTACCATACTGGGTTCCTGCAAGTAGATGTGTCAGACTAGTATGCAATCAGAAAGGCAGTGGAAACTTTGAACTGAGAATATTAGCAGACACAGAACTTCCTTGAGGTGAGGTGACTTGCAGAAGAAATGCGGGAATATTGGGCGTTGTGTGATTCTACCTGTCTAGGAACAAAGCATTTATCAGCTCAAAGGGCATGACTGCAGGGATTTCAACATCATGTGTGATGATAGTGCAAGCCGCCTCCCTATATGTACAGTGCTGACCTGACTAAAAGAGAATGGAATATTTTTCCTTCTGTGAAGGAATCTTGGACATAAAAATCCATCAAAGTTTTCTCCAAGACTTTTTTCATGACTTGGACTATCCATTGGAGCACAATTATCAATATTAAAATGCTTCATGCCAAAATGAGAAGAAGGACAAAAATTGAAAAAATACCAACATTCGCTTTCTCAAAACTACTCGAAAACTGAAATGCTGCCTTAAAATTAACATCAAATGAGCAAAAGATTTTTTGGCCTTCAAAAGAGATTGATGACAGTTAAATACAATATGTTATAACTACATTTTCTGATCTCAGGTAGTAAAATCACATTAAGCTGCTCTGTCAGACCTCCCTCTCTGATCCACCAACATGTATGTCTTCCATCACCTGAAAAATCACGAGCAACACAATTTAATTACAACTGAAAAAAGTGTAAACATCACTTTCTTTCATCCCTTTATGTATGTGGACAAGAAGACAATGTGTTAAGAGGAAATAAATCTGCCTTGACAGCCACATCAAAGGGTGCAGTGAGGGGCTTACTGCTACTTAAGGCACAGGAATGCTGTTGCTAAGCATCAGTCCACAACCTATCAGCCCTTTAAGGACTTTACCGTTTTTGAGAGAGGGCCTAAGTGGGTTACCAGGGGCCAGAAAAACTCCACTCTGACACCACCCTGAGAGTTCACGGTGATTGGCTGCATGAAACAACAACCGTTGGTGTAAGTCAAACCATGATAGAGGACTCATTACAGTGCAAGGTGAATTCAGACTCATTAATTTAAGCTTGTTTTGGGTAGTTTTTTCCATGCGTAATATACTCACTACATCACTGTATCTTTTTTTTCTGCACCCTCTCATCAATAAGTAACTGTTCGTAATCTATGAACCTCCTCTGCCCTTTTAGGGAGGACATGCTTGCTGATGAATTAGGACATGCTCTACTGCATAAAGGCTATGAGTCAGTGCTAGCCGTCACCTTCCTGTGAATAAATTCAATTCCCTCATCTTCCCCTGGTGAGGTGCTAAATCACTGGCAGTGTCCAGGAGCAGTGGAGCTGTGTGTGTCGTTGGATGGCTTGGTAGCCAGCCTGTTATAATTCTGTCCATCAACCTAATTCATTATTTCAGTAGTTCTCGATTCCTGCACGGATGTAGAGGAAGTGACAAGTTGGAATTCAGTTAAAAGGAGAAGGAGCTAAAGACAGAAAAAGGTTCTACAATACTATGTCATTCACCACACATTTCAGAGCGGGGGAAATGGAACGGGCCGAAGCACCTCGAGTCTCACTCATAGGAAGTAGAAGCGATAGGTGACCTCTCCCTAACTTGTAATCCACAGAGAATTAGTCATAACAGCGGATAAATCCCTTTGAGAGAGCTGAGCCGTCTAAGCGTGGCATGGGGCCGCCTGGCCAACAAATCTCTTTTTTTATCTCATCGTTGAGATGAAAGAGAAAAGTTGCTGTGGATTACACAGAACAATGCTGCATTATTAGGAATAATAAAAAAAAAGTAATAATCCGCTTCCTGAGAGGCCACTCATTACCAATTACCCACAATTTCTGACAGTCAGGAATAACTACTATCATCTTGGACAGAATCTACGAATGTTTACCTACATTGTTGTAAATCAGCAATGACTGGTTAGTGTTGCTAGACTCAGAAAGAGATTTTTTTCTTCTGCAGAGTGCAAATGTAAAGTATTACATGCAATAAATGCACAATAATTTGGTTTTGTGATACTCTGACAATACAGCTACGTATTTTGTAAGTATTATCTGTTTATATTATGAGGAAACCTTTTTATGCTATGCTTTCTTTTTTAAATTATGGTAGTCAGAGTCAAAGGGGCCTGATTACACAGCTACAGCGTCTGAGTGTTTTATTCATTTGTATACTAGTGATGCCTGAATGTCTTATGCAAACTACTGCATATCATTGCTTATGTAAGTCATTGGGGAATATACAAATAATAGCTGTGCAAAATAAAAAATAAAGCAAGCCATTCCATTTTAAGCACTTCTGTTCTCTGCTTATTTACTAGCTCAAACAGTACCATGGCATTCAGTGGGTGGAAGCGTCTCCCTTCATTGTAATCAGCTTTCATTCCAGCCCTTTTGATCCTTTGCTTTCCTTTGTGTGACACACCTCATCACCTTTATTTTCTGCCATAATTGCATGGGAAAGATCTCCCCTTTGATACTGTCTTCATGCCAAATCACTATCGGGGAAAGAGTGTCGAAAAGTGCCATGTGTGCTGTCTACTGGGAGAAAAAAGGAGCTCATACACCTGTGGAAGACAAACAGGGTTTTCAGAGATATGACATATCTATCATCCTGGCGCAGGATATGAACTGTTCTGTCATCTTAATGGTGAAGGGGGCTTTGCATAGTGGAACAGTAGGTGCTGAGAGACATGTGTTGCACATGGTGAACTGTCTGGCAGCTGGCATTCCCAGGTCTGCCCCGCACCCCCACCCCCTCCCAGGCCCCTGTGTCATCTCCTGGCTCTAATCTGCAGACACAGTTTTTCTCCTCAAGGTTCGTCACTGGGCTGCTGAGTGGAGCTGAACAGGATCCTCTGGTCCCCTTGGGCCTCGTCCTCTTCCCTTTACCACCACAACAACATCACACACACCCTCTCGCCCCCACACACAAGTGTCAGGTGAGGTTGTCTATTGTCTCCACTAATGCACTTCCATGCTATTTAAAGTGGAACTTTTGACTTTATCAACCTCTATTGCCCTCCAATTGCCCACTGCAACGTTGTTGTCATGCCAGTGGCAAATAATAAAGTTTAAATTTCCATAATACACACGAGTAAGCTAGCTAATTAGAGATCCAACAGAAACATCCAATATCACGATTTAAAAAAATATTGTGATAATAACATGGCTGTTCAAACAACATGTTCATTTTTGCAACGTTTAACTCATAAAAAACAAACAAACAACTGAAGCAGCAACTTTTTAAAAAAATATTTGCTTACAATGGGAGAGTGCTGCCAAACCTGTGCACAAACACACAGAACATGACTGTGACTGATACTGGGGGAGTTAGAGTAGACTCTGTTGAATGATAGCAATGTCAGTCACAGTGATGCCCGGTCAGAGGGGTCAAGGTAACTTCCTCAGTATTGTCTGTGACGAATAGCATTAGCTGTGAGTAGCGCTTTAGTCAGTACAAAGCATGTCATGCAAGAAACTGAACAACAAAGTCTTGTAGAAAACATCTTACAAGCAGCATATATCCCTCTGATTGTAACTGATAGTTTTTGGATGGAATTTTATAAAACAATAAAAGCGTGCTCACTCAAACGATGTGCTTACGTCATTCAACTAAGCAGCAAGCACAGTGGCAACATTACAGGCTTTTATTTACACTTAAACAAATATTTTCTTATTCTTACTGTTGTTAGTGTTTTTTTTATGCTGGTGAAAATTAATGGTACAACATGCTCCTTCAACTTGTGGTTGTGTAATGTCAAAAATGAATGCTCTTAAGCCTCAAACACAACCATTAAAAAATAAAAGAAACAGGCCAAAACTAAGAATAACTTTAACAGTTTAATAATGTTATTTTATATTTTAAATATAAATATGAATATATTATCCATTCTCATATAAATAGCTATGGACTCAATCTTCAGATCATATGCAATTTATGTGAAAAGTCACAGCAATTATAGTACTTTTTCTATTGTGTATTTCATTTTATTTTGTTTTATTTTTCTGGCTGGAGAGCAGAAATGTGTTACTCCATAATGGAGTACAGGCCAGAAAGTTGCAAAAGCCAGCAATCACACCACCTATCAATCAATGCCATTCATAGATATATTAAAATCATTTTGTTCTATGGGACAGTAAAATGTGACTTATTGCACCTGTAATTTCTGATGCCTTGCCCAGCCCTAGCTGTTTCCAATCAGCCGGTGAGGTTCTGCCATGTCATCCACATTTGTTATTGATCTCATTGGCCATGCTATGCCATGTCCATAAAACAGCCTACTGCTACTTTCAGAGAATTTGATTTACATATTAAATGTGCTGCTTGGATCATCAACAACAACATTTGCAAACATCTCTCTTGAATTATGTACTGAACTAGCTCTCCAAAAGTCTGAAAAAAAGAAGCCCAAAACAACAACGCCGCCTGCATTGCATCTCCCCACACAGAGAGGCAGCAGCAGCCTAACAGCATAGCAGGGAGATAAGCAGGGTGGATTCTACTGAGAGAATCTGTTATCAGGGATGGTGCTATGCACTGACATTAAGGATAATCATATCTATCAGCACACTGCCAAACATCCCCAAGTGAGCCTGGCGGAGAACAAAGCCTGCATCGTCTCTCAAAGCTAAGGTTACAGGCGGATGATGATGTACTTGTCATTGGGGTGCAAATGATCCACTGCCCGGCCAGTTCCAAGTGCAATGAATAGAATCCACACAAAGATATGGATATCAGCTGAACAGTTTAGATATCTGTTCATTCCTCTACTTGATAGTTACAGTTGGCTTGCTTGTTACAGCTCCGAACCGGGAAACTATAGGGATACTCCAATAGCACATAATGAGCTGCCTGTAGATAAAATGCAAAAAGTGGTGGAAAAAAGCAAGGCGGATAATAGAGTCCCTCATCACCTCAGCAGACACACCTGTCTGGGATAAGTCCCCTCAAAGTCACTGTTTGTTCAGGATTATCTCTCTCTTATTACACACAAGATTTGGATATCATCTTTTGTGTTGGTTCAGAGCGATGTCTTTCCTCCTCATATCTGCCTTTGAATTAGTGAGGACAGAAAATGCAGTTACACAAGTAATGAATTTTGTAAATGCTCTGTGAAAGTATGGACAAAAAGAAAGAGTTATACTGTGAAGGAATCGGCGAAGTCAATATGTAGAGCATTATTCTGAGCTTTAAGTGAGACCTGCAGTACTGTTGCCTGACTAAAGTGAAAGTACATACTGTGCTGCTTTCTAAATCTTTTATACTAATAAGGCCATGGGTTAGCTATAGTTACACTCTGTGTATCTCATTACTGAGAGGGGGAAAAAACGGAAAACAGAGCAAAACAAACAGGATGACTAGCATGTTACGGCAACCATGTCAATTGCTGAAAGTAACTGCATATCCCATTTTGTGTTCAAGGCCATGAGAAACCAAAACAAAAGTGTCGGCAGGACAATTTGAATTTGACAAAGGGGCTGAGGATGAGTCAGTGAATGAATCACTCTGAATGTCACAGACCAAAGCACAGCCATTGGAGAGAAATCCACCCTTAGCAGGGGAGCGCTCCATTGGCAGTGATAAATAGCCTTTCTCTGCAGTGTCTTCCACATGGTTCTCATCAATATCCCATTCATTATGATGTATTGACTCACATCGCAGGTATCCTTAATGTATATTTCAGAACATTTCCAACTGAGCCAGCTCCGGTTTATGGCACCAAATAAAAAAAATGTGCACCCATATCTTACCCCTTTCAATACCAGGCAAACACACATTCTACATATGGGCATCTTTATCCAGCTTTCCCTTTCTGCTCTGAAAACAAATACAGACATCAACAGTAACAAATCAGCTAGACACTGTTTAAGTTTTGATACTAGTGGCTTTGAATATGACTAATCTGATGTAGGACATGAAAAGTAACCAAACAACGTATAAGCGATCCTGTAAATCTAAACTTTTCTGTATCATGTCTCTGTCACTTCCCGCTGAGTGACAGACATACACACAACCAGAGCTACCTCACACGGCTGCAGCTTCTGAGGGTCACCACAAAAACGTGCAGACACACACACACACACACACACACACTCATGCTTAAGGTGTGGGTAGACAGAATGGGTGTGGAGTGCTCGGAGCCAGACGAGGTAGCTCAGAGAGAGAAACAACTATCAGTAGGATCACTCCACTTCACTCCACACGCTGGAGTCTAAACAAGTCTCTGTTTTCATTTCCATAAAGCCGCGCTCTGTCTTTTGTTCTGACGGAGATAAGATGTATAAATTATGAGCAGCTGACAAAGTATACTGGGGCGCCTCGGGCAGCTCATCAGTCATGCTCGGCCTGTCAGCAGGTAACTGATGGGGGCCCTACAGGCACAAAGCCCCCTTTTAAGCGGAGGAGGGGGAGGCACAGGAATTAAAGCTGTTGTTGGAGGCCCAAGCACAACAGCTGACTCATATTTAACAGTCTCTTTAGAGAAGCGAGGCAGACGCCAAAAGCTTCAAGCTTCAGAGTGTGTTTTGTTGCTGTCTCCTCAGGAGTGTATGTCTTGCTGTTGTGCTCTGTCGACATTTTACAATGACCGTCAAGCAGAGGGTAGAGACACAGAGAAAGTAGTCTGTAGTAGCAGAGAGAGAGAGAGACCACCCAAGAGGAGCCAGAGAAAAGTCTCTTGGTTAAAGAAAAGGAAACTATCACACCACTATAACTGATGTTCCTATACTTATATTGGCAAATGGATAATAATATGCATCTACATCAAAACTCCCCAATAAATGTATATGTATACATGTCCCTAAGATTGTAAAACAATACATAAATATAAAATTCTCACAGAGAGAATTCAACCTCACGCCGTGACTTTGCATCCCGTTTCCATAATGGATCATTGAATTTCATTACAGTATGAAAGCCCGACCTGCAAAGAAGTGGATCTGATTTACTGGGGCTTTTATGCACTGTGTGTATTTGAGAGATAATCGTAATGAGACAGCGTACTGGGGTAAAGATGACAGGTAAGAATTGATGTCTCTTCCTGCAGCCATGTGGGTGGGAATGAGTTGGCTTTAATTCAGTCGGCCCCAGGGCTCTTATCTCCCCCGGTTACTGTCGCTTTCCAACACGTCTCATGGACCGTAATCTCTCTAGGTGGATGTGCCGTGCCGTAACAGAGAGACACTGTCTACTTTTCTGTCCAATGTGAAAATAAAAGTCAGGAGGTCTGTGTTAAGTGAGAGGACCGACTAGTGCTTGCACCGCACCATTTAACAGTTGCATCTTCAAAGTAGTTGTCCCAAATGCTCCCGAATTTTGCCAAAGAACTACTCTTGGTATCAGCTGTCATGAAAATGCCCCAAGTACAAGATGATGCTATAGTCCTATATAACAGTGGATTAACTGACCACATGAAGTGAAAGTTTTACTGGAAAATGGCTATTGGAGAACTGCATATGGGCTCAAAGCTCCAAAGAAAAGGACAGCGAGTTCGGTGGGTTTATGTCCCTTCTTCATATTTCTGCAAACTAATCTCCATGGCTGTCTGACATCTGGAAGGGCATAAAGTATCGCACCTTCATTTGGGTCAGACAGGTACTTCATTGTATCAAGTGATTGAGGGTATGAAATTCTACATCACTGAATGGAGTCGGTTACCAGAAAAGGAAATATACTACAGACGCTCAGGAGATGTAAAATAATCCCCCTTATCTCTTATGCCCACAAGGAAGAGACTCGTCCACTCTTGTGCCAATGCCAAATAATGTCATATTTCCATATGCGTAATTCAACGTGACTGCTGAAGCTCTTTAGGCTTGCTTAGGGCTAAACTGAAAATAACAACACCCAAATCTTGTTGAAATTACGCCTTGGAACATAAAGGAGGCCAATCTCTGTGCTGGAAGTGTGTATTTTCAATTCACACCAGCCCATACTGTGGGAAGCTCTTCTCAGCTAAAGTGTAACTACAGTGACACCTGACCTCTCCGCTGACCACAGCACGACCCCGGGAGGAGAGTCAGTTGGAGGCCACTTTCACACTGTGCTTGTATGCATGTGTGTGTGAGTGTGCACAAATCTGTGAATGTGTGCTTGTCCAGGTAGACAGGTCAGATTAGTAACGGGCTGATGAAAGTGAGAGACAGATGGCCAATGGGAAACCTCCAATAACAAAGAACTCCAATACAAATGGTCAATACATCAATCTCTCAAGCGCTAATTATAATGCTCATGCTGCTCTTGATTGATCTTCCCTGAGCACAATTACCAAACTGTCCATATTAAACTGATGTATGAGTGTTTTAGGTATTACAGCTCCTGAAAATTTAATACATTTCTCATTAGAACAGCGTTGGTATGGAGCATGTCCTTTGTAAGGCCAATTTAAAGCTGACATTGTGGAGAGGGGGAGGAAAAAAAAACAAAAAAAAAAAACGTGAAAGAACATTTGAACTATGACAAGAACATGCCCACTTCAATACTTGTCCTTGCTGTTAATTAAACGCTGCAGGGAAAGATTAAAGGTAATTTGTGCCCTTTCATCAGAAAGGTGGAAAAACAGTCAGCATGCTGTCTGTCAAATACAGAAGAACCTTCTTGGAGGAGCAACAGTGTCATGCAGTTTATTTCAGGTAAGTCTTGGAGAAGGATATATAACCTTCAACTGTTTTATTCTACATCTCGATGTGCCTAAATGACTTTTAATCAATACTGAGGAGGTGTTCCACATTCTTTACCGACATATGGTTGAGAAAATTAAGTTTTCAGTTGACACTGAAATTGCTTCTGCTTTATTGTACTGTGACAAGGAGAAGTGTATAGCAATATAAAAGCCAATGCCACTTTTTATTAAAAAGTTAAAAATCACCAAGTTGTGTGGTCAAACTCTGGCAAAACAAGTCAGACTGAAAGGCATAGCCATGGTATGTTTTCAGCCATTCTTTTTGAAGCCAAGGACTCACACATCAAATGTGTGTGTGTTTCTTTGTGAGTGTGCATTTGCATGTTTGTGAGAAAAACAGAAAGGGAAAGCGAGCTAGCGAGTGTGAGCTTGCATCAGTTGGTATCAGCAAGCTCACGCTATTCAGAGCTCACCCAAAAGAGTTGTCTCAGTAACAACAATAGCGGGTAACATGATCTTTCATTACACATTGTGTAAACAGTGTAACCTATCACTGCTGTCAATCAAGATGATTGATTGTGGCCTGTCACAGCAGAAGAGTGACACATCAGAAAAAAGTTTTTTTTCTAACAAAGCCCAGCGCATTCAGGCTGCCACAGAAAGTGGTGATTAATGTGTTCTCACTGGGTAATCCCACACCCCTGGCTAATGAAGGAGGAATCTATCATCTGCAAAAGGGGTGGCAGATGTCGTGAGGACAGCAATCAAAGTGCCTTGGAACAATTTACTTTCTTTTTACTAAATGTTCTTGAAAAGTGTGACAGGTCTGCAAAAAACACTTGAGTCGACAGCTCCTCGGGGCAGACACGATGACACACAACGACTGCCACTTCAACATACAAACCAGCACCTGAAAGTATCACTTACCCTCTACAGGAGCGTCTCAGAGGATAAGAAAAGGCAACAGACCATTTTCTCGGGCTATACTGTGTATTATTATCGCTGCCATCTATTGCCTAAAATGGCCTGAAATGCAATGAAAGGACATTAGCGCAACATTAATGTCACACACATTGCGGTAAAGCTATTGAAACATATAAGGCATGTATTGTGTTAAGTAACACCACTCCATGCTAACAAAAGAGAGTGCCAGGAGTTCATAAACAAGTCATCTGTGCTTAATTAAGGCGGCTACATCTTATAATCAACAGAGAAAAGCAAGAAATTAAATTGCAATTAGACAATAAGGGGTGAAGCTGGGGAATTAATGTCCCTAAAGAGTAGCATGTTTTACCAAACAGCCAGTGGTGCAATAGGCCTATCAGAGAAGAAGAAAAACAACCATGGATTTACTGCTGTGTGTAAAGCTGCTGTTTCCATATGTTCTTTTATCATTTATTTCAGGCTAAAGAGAGAAGTGCACAACATTTCTGCAGCTTTTCTCTACATTTTTTAGCATATTCATCAAAAAATGTGTGCTATGGCAAAGTACAATATCCTTTTATGTTTGGGAACATAAGCCGCTATTAGCACAAAGGGGGAAAGCAGCAAAGTCCAAATGTGTCACAGCTGTCTGTACTCACATCATTTAATTTAATCTGGTTTCATGCCTGTTCATATTACTGGGCTGATAAAACAGCAACACTTTCAAACATCTGCTTGCTTGGGGAGCCTGTTGATTATTCATTCAGCTGGAGGTCAGATGGCACCCAGCTCACACAGCCTCACACCCAAGCTAATAAATCAATTTCTGGAGCAATTATGAGTAATCGCATGTGCTTTTAAGTTTTACAGTCTGCTTTACGAGGTGCAGTTTTATGTGAATTATGCGAACAAGATGACTCATCACTCTAATTGCACTTGTTTTTGTGGATACTGCCCTGGGTATGACCTCTACACAAACTCCTCCTCTGGCACGTCGCTTCAGGAACTTGTGGAGCTGTGTAGATTAAAGCTCACGCTGCAGATTGGACGTAAACCTCTCATCCACCACAGAGGAAACACTCCCTCATCAAGTATTCTGTTAACTTTGAAAAAAGGGGGGAAAAAAGTGATTTCAGAAGTGCTGATGCATTGGGCAATGAGTTAGGTTTTTTGATCTAAAAGATAGAGCAAAAATCAGAGAGTTCAAAACCGAGAAATGACAATTCTAAATGACTGTTTGCAAATTTGGTTTGCAGACAGAGTTTATAAAAAATACTGTGTTAATTAATTTCAGGCAAAGCTGGCTACATCCCTATGTAAATTAAGCTGTTTAATTGTAGTGTGGCTAAAAAAGTGAATATCCTTCGGTGCCAGTATTGAAGAAGACGAATCCTCGGGGGTGAATTCATAAAGAATGGATTGCGCCCGCTGACACCGCCATGAACTGTGTATCACTTGCGACCACAATCTGGCCCATCTTCAAGGTCCGATTAACAAAGATATTTCACGAATGATACTACAACACAAATAAAGTGCCAATAAAGTTTGCAGCTGAGTACAATTTGACCTTGTTTTGCATCTGATTGTAATTATCCATGTGGCAAAGTATAAATGTTGCCTTTGTGCCAAAAACACAGTAGGCAGGACAATACATGGCATTTTTGGGTGGCAAGCTCAACGTTATCCTCGATGTTATCAAGTATAGCAACAATAGTTTGACCTGGTAACCTGTATCTGTGAATAATTTTGGTCTCGGTTAAAGCAAAAAGTGATATTCACCTTCGAAATCTCCACTCTCGAGCACTCCTGGCATGACAGTGCCTTCACCTGGCTACAATCACCGCTGCTGTGATCACTGGAAGGTCTGGGTCTGACACCCCCCATAAATGTGCTTCAATTACCACCAACTCGCTGAAGATATTAATAATTTCACTCTAACTGTGTGTAGTTATTAGCGCTGGTCTTTGTAACTTGGTCTCTGGTCTCATTGCAAGTCTCTGGACTTGCAATGAGGTTCATTTGCATAGAAAGGGCCAATTTTGCACCAAATGTATGCAGTTTACCTCATTTAAAAATGTGCAAATAGTGAAGGCATACCATGATGCAATTTGGTTGGCAGTGCATTTAGGGGTATAGTTCACCTTTTGCGGGTGCTTTGTGAATTGCATGGTTTCTTTTTGTCTTATCTGCACAGGTTTAGCGGGCACAGAAGCCGCGTAACCATTTTGTGAATTCACCCCTGAGTAATAAGGGCTGGTCAAACCACAAAGAAAGAATACAGATAATCATGTAGTTCTGTTGTGGGGCTGAACATGGCTAACATCCCAGGCCTTATCATAATCAAAACAAGCAGCATGGAAATGCTGTCCTGGTGATCTCATGGAAGCCCAGCTATATCAACACTGATGTTTGGGTTAGGCATCAAAGACCTGTCACTAAGATCGAGCACCTGGCAGAGGTGCTGAAGTACAGGCTTGTTGTTTAACTAGACTTTCATTAAAGAGCAGACTTCGGTCAAACACTGATTTGAAAAAACTGAAAACCTGCCTGAAGAAATGACAAGGCAGGGCAAGCCACATCCAAACAGGTCAGATAGCTGCAAATACGCTGCCTATCAAAGAAAATGTATTGTGCTGTGATTTTTTCATTCTTATAATTGTCTAAACTTTGTGTCATAAAAAAATATTTACAGAAACTATCTGACTTGCATCAGTTAGAGACCCTTCACTTCAAGCAATTAGTACAGAATAGTATACTGTAATATCCCTTTTCCACCACTGGACATGTCCCTGAAACACAGGAACCGTTTTGAGGAACCAGGAAATCTGTTTACACAGCGGAAAGAAGCCACTCATTTTGCCCCTGAGGCTGAACTGTTGGGCCCTGGGACACTCCATGGTGGTAATCTTTGATTTCTCAAGGGCCATCAGGGTGGAGTTTTAGCTCTGACCATCCCTGCTTCCTTACTTGCATATCATTCTTTGCACTTGGGGTGCTGCGAAAACACAAACACCCAAGAGCTTAGGGTACTCACTTTGACCCAAGCATACTCTTTGAAGAGCTAGACCCAGGAACTTGGTGCTGGAGCTTTTGGTGTAAAAGGGGCATACTGCAGGTATAATAGGAGGTATTTAAAAGCAAACAACAGGCCTGTGTTACTACTTATGCCCATAACTTTGTTTAGACTCTAACACTAGTAATTTTTAGATATTTGGAGCAGCTGGACAAAATATTTAATTCATGCACTGATTTAGCTAGTAGAAAATTTCCTGGTGACCTCCTGGTATGCGAACGTACAGAACACTAGCATTACTGGGTGATGGTGTGCATTTCCCTTAAACATCTTGTTAGGCTTATACTGTACTTCCTGGTGCACCAGCGCACACTGTATTAGCCTCATGCAAGGCTCTTAGGGCAAAACAGTGCATACTACAATTCCCCTAAGCAGAATGCAATACAGAAACCGTTACGGATGAGCAAACCAACGAACACAGTCCAGCCCTTTCAGAGGTGCTCCCGAGCACCTAATAATGATTGATTGAAGGGAAAATGGTTATGTAAATGAAAAAAAAAATCATAAGTTTCATTGAGGAGAGCAGTGTTCCTCCTAGAACAAGGTCGAGCCAAGGTAAAACTGCATGGCCTGAGCCTAATTAAGCAATTACAAGCCTTGTGTATGTGCTCTGTCGCTCCAATGTGAAAGACTGTCAAGTGGAGGAACGCTGTGCAGACTGGACGGATGCTGTCTACTTTGATGTGGGCTTATGCATATGAAATGAGGTCAGATCCTGGTCATTAAAAAGAACTCCTTTATGTAGGGATATCACGCTACAAGAGGCAATTTCTTCAGAGGGCTCTTACTTTGGAGATTTGTGAGGGATTATGACAGGAAGACATGTATAAACAAAGCAATGTGAGAAGAAAAGGAAAATGGGTCAGATAATGCCCTCTGTCACAGTTATTACACATCTCAATTACTCAGGGCACAGATAACACTGCAAGTTACAGGGATCATTTGCCTGAGCAAGAACGCAAGACTAGTATCGCAGGCAGTTTGCTCACATGCCATTTTGTATTCAGCTGTAGCTGTAGCTGATATTTGGACTTATTTGATATTGTGTCATTTTGCTTGCAATTTCCAAACCTCCCATTGAGTCAACAAAGAAGCATCCCTCAGTCCCTCTAAGGATCACCGCTCAACTGCTGTATTGAGTGTATGCACGGCAAAGGAAATACAATAAGCAATGGGATAGGAGCTGGAAACAACAGTTCACTGTTGAGCAAAGAAAGAGATAAGGAACCAAACACGTCCAGACAGAGATGCAAAGGCATAAACTACTGCCAAAAAAAAAAAAAGAAGGAAGATAAACGGACTAATATATACTGTTTACAGTTAATACAAGCCAAAAGCACCTCTAGTGAAGTTTAACAGATGAGTCCTTTTGTTGTAGAAAAAAATCAATGACCTGCTCTTTCTTTGGTTCAATTCAGATAATCAATAATCAGCATTAATTTAAGACTATATTCCAATTTCTTAATGATATCTATGTCACGGAGCACCTATATGATGTTGGAATTACACCCCTGCATGCATTCTGCAAAGGTTACAAGTTTTTGTTTTTTCCTCTGGCCTGCCTGTCTCCGACCTGCCTCTACCCTACCATTGTCAGCCCATTTGTACCTACCTAGCATAGAAACAATGGGCCATTCTTGCCGTAATGCGTGGCTATGTGACACGTAATAAATATTGCATTGGAGAAACCCTCAATGCTGTCAGTCAGGAGATAATGCCTTTCGTCAGCATCAAACCAACCACAAAGCATCTCCAAAGCAAATGATTCCTTTAAGGTATTCCTGTATGGTAAATGATTCATAGAGCCTGCATTGTTAAAAAAGCACTTAAGGGGAACTGGTAAAAGTAAATATATTTATAAGTCATGGTCAAAAAGCTTGTAGCATTATCCTGCTGTCCTGCGCTGTCTGAAAGCATATTAATAGCTGGTGTTGTTAATGGATACAAAGGACTCAGAAGCATTTTTATTTTTAAATTAATGTGACTTGGCACCCTTCAAAACCTTTGAAAGGTCAATTATCATTACATATTAAGATATTCTATTTTCTCTTTTCGTCATTGATATAGTTATGGGAAAAACATCACTCATCACTACAGCAAGCATAAATAAATTCAAGTAATTGCTTGAGGGTAACACACACATTTTATGCTTTGTTTGAAATACAATCAATGCTTCACTGTAACAGTTCATTTAACTTTTGCATCACTGTTTCAGACAGAAAATCAATACTAACCTCCAATGAAATAGGAAATACATTTTAGAAGTACAATATGTCTTAACTGCTGATTGCGCAGTTTCATGCAGTCAATAGCATCACCTTTCATTAATGTGGTGAGTGTATCAACAAATGACATAATGTCAATGTAATATAATTGTCATGTTCTGAGTAGCCATAGCTCATCTGAGCAAAAAAGCCAGCAGTGGATATATCTACCAGAACAACTGCTTTGGAGGAGTGATGTTGGCGTTACAGCCAGCCTTTGAATGGGGATGTGACTTGAATAACATTGTGAACTCCAGCTGTATGTTGTTCAAGCCATAAACCATTTCCTGTCATTCAGAATTCACAAATCCTCTTAAAATGGCAGTCACGGCCCAAAGGAGGGGGTAAAAGATAGGTTGAAAATTTGGCATGTCGTGAAAGCAACCGACTGCTTTGTCTGTGTTGCTTTCCTCTCTGGACCTTGGTTGTATGGGTCCAAAACATTAGAGTGTTGACAAAATGATGGATGATCCATGGTAAAGTGGTTAGCGATCGTAAGGGCTCTGAAAACTTTTTCCAAAGCACAAACAAATGACCACTTCACATTGTATCCATCACTGATACAATGTCCTAATTGGAAAATGAGACCCGCAGTGTCAAAACACAAAACCACACACATTATGTCCTGGAATACAAATTTCCCTCTGCTAGAGTGCTACATACATAATTAACCCTTTAGCATGCGTATGTGGCATGTGGCTACATGAGGTGCCTCAGCTAAACGTAGCTCTACATTCCTCACACAGAAAACCACAGGAGTCCATTTTAAGCTTTCACATGAGTGTTGTTAGCCAAATTTGTTGTCTAGGTCTGCAAGATGAGTATTGTATAAGTCAAAAGTTAAATACAGAAAAAAACATGAACTTTCAGGTTACATAAAATAGGCACAACTGATTTTGACTGACTATTTGCTGTTACATTGTCAGTTCAAAACATTGACTTCATTGATAATCCACTATTCAGGAAATTCATCCAAGACTCAGTTACTGGGAATAAGAACATGAAACTCTTTCCACATGAAGAAAGGTTGAAAACCAAATGAAGTCACTGACAGGTCGCACATAGTTTGTTGTACCCAGTATTACACTAAAATACAGTATGTCTTTTCAAGCTCATTTGCCATAAATTTATCAATAGTCTTATAAAGACATAATGGCTCACATTGATAGAAGGTAGTAACAAGAAATACAACATCCAAGTATATAATAGGATCCTGTAATAGGATCCTTTGCTATAGCATTTTGAGTCTCCACTAGAGGTCTCTGTGGCTCACCCCCTTTGCTCTATAGTATATCCCCATACAGTGACATGTAAACACTCCTCTGCCTCAGAGCTTTAAAAGAAACCATGCTGGAAAAGGGCTTATCATAAAAATGCAAATACATGCTACTTATATCTGGAACGTGGGGAAATATATTAAGATTGGACTTCATGAAATGCCATAACACATTTCAGCTTTGATTTGCAAGTTTTCAGCTTTGATTGATTTGAATGATCAAAGTTTTGAGCTTAGACTAAAAGGACCTCAACAAAGAGGAACTGACGTTAAAAATATTTCTGAAGCTCACTTCAATTTTGAGGAATTAAATTAACCCAGTAACCCTTGATCTAACAGTTTCTGAACAGCCCAAACAAGCCCAGCCTTTTAGGAGTACAAACGAGTCAAAGATTTAGGCCTTGCAAAAGAATGAACTACAAGCATCAGCAGAGGTAGGATGCCTGGCATGGCAGGGCATTCTTCACACATTGGCAGCATGAGCGATGTGGGTCACTTAGCGAGTGGCCAGGATTCAAAACAAAGAAAAGGCCCAAGCAATGGGGTCCACTGGATGAATTTGTCAATGTCTTGTGCCTTAAGGCACCCAGCCTCGCATGACCCCAACCTCCATTCTCAAGATAAATACCTCTGTCACCATTCACCTTCAGTCCCTGGACACAAATTTAACTTGTCATCCATCATCCTTGTGCAGAGGTATAATTTTCCCCCACCCAGTAATGAGTTTAAGACCACAGAACAGGCCAGGGATGGGCCTCACTGCTGAACGTGACAAAGCAGTTTGGAATCCAGATTTTTTATGGTTATTATTTGTATAAAATGACTTGATCTCGCACTCCCGACCAGAAAGCTTGCCAACTGGATAAATGATTGACTGTGACATTCATTGCAACTGTGGGTCCATACAAAGTTCAAGCCGTGGAAGGTGTAAAGCTCGGGGTATTTGTTTCCCTCAAATGGCCACAGCTGACAACCTTGTATGATAATGTGCCCACTGTACATCAACTTAATTGACACTTAAATCTGTCAGTAGCCTTACAAATGCCGACCTTCTTTGGGGAACAAATCCTTTTTAATGTGCATTCTTTGTGAGTGATTGTGCATGTGTGGGTTAGGATGGGGGCTGAGAGGGGGGGTGAGAGGCAGCAAGGATAGGAACGAGATGAAGAGATAGCTGTCGAGAAAAACTGTAGAGACAAAAAAACACACAAAAAAATCTCCCAAAGGAGGACAAAACTCTTATCTTTTTCTATATTTGTGGCAAACAGTCTGTTTAGATCAAGCTTTAACAGGATATCAAGTAAAATATGATGAATATTACAATATAGTTGCTGGTTGTTGACTATGAATTCACACAATAATACTGGTTTCTAACATAACGTAAATCAAACTGCTTGCAAATCCCCTTTCACCTGTCTGATTAGGATATTTTTGCCATGTAATGTTATTAGCAGCCTGGTTAAAATGGAGCTGCTGTGCACTGGGGGTTGGCTTATTAATTGTTGTTTTCGTGTCACCACTGCTGTGTGCACCCAGTGATTTAATCAGCTAAATTCACTGCCATGGGAGTGGGACTGGGCCAGGTTTAGTGCTATAGGTATAATAATAATATAGTAGGCAATGAACCTGTCATTACAATTAATTTCTGAAAATGATTTAGAAATGTGTACGGTGAATATCACTGATTAGTCAAATGGGATGAGCTTATTATCTCATCCCTTCATTGCATTAATCTTGCTGTTTCATTTATTCAATTTTCACTGACTCCTTGTAGCCCCATCAGTGTATGAGCATGTCTTCTCATCATGAGAGATTGCTTTGACTGGCTGACAGATCAGGGGAAAATAGTAACCCCATTATCCCCTGGACATAGATAAGCACTGAGCTGTGTGTATTCTGCTTCCTGCTCTAAGGGCACTAATGACCTGGGGGCAGCCGCTTCTATCTCCCACACAGGTACAATCTTGTTTACCTCAATGCCCCATAGACTCGCACCTTTCTTTCTCTGGAGACCTGATCTGGCTTCTCTATTCTAACCCCAGTCACCTAAACTGGGCCCTCTCTCTAATCACTAAGCATCTTCTCACCCTGCTCTGCGTTATCTGGAGGGCCAAGGCCTCTGGAACTCCCTGCAATTAACCTGGGGCCTTGTTAATACAACACTCAGTCGGTCTCCATGGGCTAACAGTGCAAAATAACCCTGGCTACCTTGCATCTATTAACAAGCATAACAGTGATGACAAAGACTCAACGCAATACGACTAACCCTTATTTGCATGTTGCCTACCACATCCTACAAAATGTCTGGATCCTGATATAGATATCAACATCCTGTAATGTTAAATGAATAATACAGGTTTGATGTCCTGTGATTTCCCAAATGTCCAAAACAGCAAGGTTAGGTAAAGTTTCAACATGACGTCATAACATGACAGTGCCATTATTCCAACTCCCTTTCAGAGGTGGGAGGATTGCAAACTGAGGCTCCTACAGCCATCCCTCCTCAGAGCCAATCCACTGAATGACAACAGACAGCTACAGTGATGTAGAGACGGGCGGACAGAGATGGATGGATCGATAGACGAGTGCATATGCAGACGTGCCTATTGATAAACTCCTGCTGACAACGGGCGAACACTTTGGGCTTATTGGCGGAAACGTCACTCATGCTGGCCATTAGTTTGCATGCATTTCAGGTCGGATGTCCTCAACCTGTGACCATGGGGTACTAAGGCCAGCCCACAAGGCCCGTGACATGCCAAAACACTTTTTTATCAATTGTCAGATTGAATTCCACTTGGTGTCAGTCTACAGTTCTCCACTATGTGACAAGGACTAAGGTAGTCTTGATTTCTGACATGCTTGAACGTCTCATGAATATGAGCAGCAAAAGTGTACCTCCTACTGAATTAATTAATTATTTATTTCACAATGAACCATGCATTTTTTTTTTTTTTTTTTTGCACAACCATCTGGGGTTCTTGCATTGGAAGACCTACAGCTTCAATGCCAGCAGTGAATGACAATGCAAAAAAAAAAAAAAAACTGCTTCATCTTTTCATATATCAGTTTTTCAAAGTAATGTCTGATGCATTTCTTGTCTATGCTTGTGGTACTTGACAAATAAGTGTAACCCAAGGCCAATCTCTAACCACTGACGGGTAATGGCTCATCACTGTGAGAGCTCCCAACTAGCTCCAGAGTGGAGAAGTCATGTTTGTATTCTAACACAGCCATTCTGACTTGGGAACGGCAGGCAAATCAACATGCTGCTCAGGGAGCAGAGAGAAAAATGCCTGATGAATTTGCCAATACTGCAGGAGTGATGGGCCTCATATGTGCGTAATGGACTGGATGCTTCGCAGTACAGATTGCCTGTCAAGATAAGAAACTATAATGAATGGCATGGAGGAGCATGGCCTTAAAAAGATAAGGATTTTTAACTTCATTGAAAAGACATGCTGTTGCTCGAAAGACATTGTAGTAGAATTCCAAGAGGATTTCCAAACTCTTAGAAATTAGATTTTTGTCTGCTCTTCCTTAAAACCTTTTATCAAAATGTAGTATGAACAAATAATATGCCATAATTTGAATAAAACGACTAGATTTTTATAATAATTGACCAATGTATGCCCACTTGGCTACAGTCTTTGTGGGATGGTTTAGCAGAGAGGCAAGCCTGAAAAATAGGGTTTCAGTAAAACCTTGGATGAATAATAGACTGCTTCCCAAGCAGCAGCGCTCTTGGTGGTAGGAGGTTAATATTCTCACATGTCATTAGGTCTGCTGGCTCGACTGATGGCTCATTGAATCAGGCAGCAAATGATTTCCTCATGCTGCAGAGGACAGAGCACTTCAAAGGGAAGGGGCTGAGGTCAGGACAGCACTCCGCTTTGATTAATGACCGGGGCTCAGCAAAGGTTGCCTGTAGGTAAGAATGTGACGGTGGATTGGATGTGAAGGGGACCGACTTTTAAGCTGGATTTGACCTGGCCCCAGCAAACTTGCAGATATCATCTCATGGGCTGGTTTGATAGGTTTTGACTAAAAAGCTTGCTGACCCTGTGGGCTACACAATCATAAAAATGAAAAGCCTAACCTGCTGCATGACAGGCTTAGCTGACATCTTAATACTATTTGTACATTTCATATTTGAATAATGAATTCAGAGATGGCAACTATGATCTCTACACGTCGTCACTGAGTTTGGCAACTTTAACCTCAAAATCTTGGTTGAATAATTTGCATTTGTGAAAAAGCATATCAGTTGTTACTGAGAGACCACTGACGTAATAATTCCACATTTAAAAATAATTGAAAATCAAACCATCTGATTGTTTAACTGGAAATGGGCCTGAGTGGGGATTAAACATGCTACCACCTGGGTTGTCATTCTCCTGGGTCCCATTATCACCCTCCTTATTAGTTTTTGACTCAGCAGAGTAAAACGTGACCGCCTCAATCTTTGATCTCTCACGCGCTGACACAAATCCTTTCAAGCCTCCCGACGTTCTTCTGCTAAGGTAATTAGCGCTAATTAAAAGGTTTCCAGCTGCCTTGTGTGCATTTTTTGTTCCTCTACAAGACATTGTCCTCACAGGTGCCTTTCCCATGTTTACTGTGGCCACGTCATTCACATTCCTCTCCACTTATTCACAGAGCGTGATCAAGGAGATTAGGTCTATTGTTGGGCGATGATAAAGGAGTGAAATGCCCAACCTACAACCAATGGGAGCCCATTATAAAAGTCCAACACATTTGGCAAAGGGTTTGGTCATCTGTAACTTGGCCACAAGCACAAAGGCCATGTTGGACTGGAAAGTGAATTTGACAAGAACTTTATTTTAAATAGATGTATAATTACATTATTAACATCTATTTCTATCAGTACTTGAGCACATTTTATTGCATGAAATACAGTAAATTAAAAGATGATAATGAAGCAAGTCACGCTGTAGCATCACTTCTGATTGTAACACCTGCAGTGGAGAATGGATAGGTATGGAGTGTCAAAACTGGCATTTGTACCTTGAGTTTACATTGTCTTAAGCATGAGACTCTGAGTACTGTTGCACAGTTGGCAAGTTGGGTGATATTGGCTATTTTTAGCATGTGAATAACTTTTTTTGATGTATTTCTGTTGAGTCAAACTGTTAAAGCACAAACAACAGCACTTTTAGTTAATGATATCTGTGAGGCTGATTATTGCTTTCCCAATGATACAGCTCTCAGTAATGTTAACACAGATCAGATGTCCTGAGTGACTGACACATATCACTTGGTCTCCATTATTCAAAAAGCAGCTAGCCACAAAGCAAAGCAAGTCTCGTAAATTCACTTGCAATTCAAGGAGCCCATAAACATCATTAGCCATCACTTCCCAGCCCACTTCAGTTACATGTGAAGTGTTCTTTATTGTGTAATGAGCCAAGACTCTGAAAAGACTGCCACTTCAAAGAGTCTCTTGAAAGCTGTCGCCCATGCAGCCTGCTGACATGTCAAGCTGGGATTAAACGTTCCCCCATAATCATTTCTTTGTTTTCAAATGAGCCTATTGTTTATCTGCACCTTGGGTGACAGCCATCAAGGGCATGCAGAGCTATGGAGGCACTGGAAGTGCCGATACAGATACTTCATGTGGTTTGTTGGAGATTTGCTTTATCACATACACACACACACACACACATATATTTATGTGCATGTGTGTGTGCGTGTGTGTGTGTGTGTGTGTGTGTGTGTTAAAATAGTGTTATGACAGCATATCCATCAGTTACACATAGCTCATGGAAATTTTGATGTAGAATTGTTCTACACTCAGGCTATTCAAAGAAAAGTCACGGGTTTTGAAAGTAATTTTGAATTGTATGCAGTGTGGGAACTGGGGTGGCATTTGGCTGGATCAATGAACCCCTTGACATATTTTTCTGTTTTGTCATTTCCATTACTTCCGCTGAGAAAGTAAAATTCTGAACAAAAGTTCTTTATGTATGTGTACAAAACTCTTATCTTTTTCTTTTTTATTCTTTTAAGAAGCATAGTAAGCTTGATTTAGAGCA
Source organism: Myripristis murdjan (assembly GCF_902150065.1). Lineage (NCBI taxonomy): Eukaryota > Metazoa > Chordata > Actinopteri > Holocentriformes > Holocentridae > Myripristis > Myripristis murdjan. The sequence goes on from NC_043998.1 coordinate 15,796,559, forward strand.
CACAAGAGTGTGACTGTAAGTCACTTTCAACACTTGCCTCAATTGTTATGCAGGGAGATGCTCCCTTCCATCTTGTCTTGGAAAAACAGGCCTTTGTCCAAGACCAGCAGTGTGTCATCAGTGCTGGGCCTCCTGTGTGGCAGAGACATTGAGCCTGGTCAGCAGGGGGACACTTCTCAGGGCCTTTAAGAACTACAGTAAATCTTCAAACAATTTATCCAAACAAAGGCCACTGTGTAAGGGGAGAGAAAAGACACAGGAAACAGATGAATAAGCAACATCAATTACCAGGCCCTGACCTTGAGAGCCCCAGACCAAGGCGCACATTTCACACCAAATGACTGCAGATTGGGGTTGACAAGCCTGGAGTGGAAAGGCGAGCCCTCACAAGGTTACCCACCATGCATTTCTGGAGGCCAGGGAACTGGGGAGGAGAGGAAAGTGGATATGGAGGGAGGTGGCTGAGAGGTAAAGGAGCCATGAATGAAAGATCACCATAATAGATCTAGGTTTATTTTAAAGTGAAACAAAATGGCTCAATTTGAGCACTTAGCCTGCCAAAATGGGCACTAGTGAGATACAAGAGAAACATACAAGAAGACAGCCAAATCAGTCCCTTGGTAAGCAGGGGCATGTAGAGTCAAATGTCCCAAAAGCATAACACTTTACAGAAACACCAATGGATCCAGTCACTCTGAGAATTTTTTGAGGAGCCAATGTCTGGGAATACAGCCATCTTTCTTCATAATTATAGCACTCCATCCACTGCTGTATTAGAAGAAGACAAAAAGAAGCATTTAATGAATACGCTTCCTGCAATATTCTTTTTTCCATCATTCACACCATGTGTCATTATGTTAAATAGCTGGGCCATTCCTAATCCTGTCCTCTTTTAGGTCCATGCCACACAATAATTAGACTCATGGAAAATGGCTACCATCACCATCTCAGTTCAAACACCACACTGACACTGAACCTTTGCAAGGGCCACTTGACCTCATAACACTCAGCGAAGAGCACTGTACTAATTAACTGCCTAACAATGCTCCCTCATCCCGCCATGGCACGCAGTTGTCCTGGACAAAACAAAAGAATCATGCTTTTTGCATGCCAAAAGCAGTGTGCGCAATTAATTCAATCTGAGTCGCCTCCAATTAGCCAGCGAAGCAAGAGGTCCCAAGCCCAGTCCAGGAGACCATACACTAATGGCAGTAATAGAAACTGACACAGAGAGAGCTTCCCAAATACAAGAGGGAAGGTGCAATAAAAGGATATGATTTGATCACAAATTGAAGTTTTGCAATGTTATTAACGCTACCTGACTACTTTGCCTTAGAGGCAGTACATTTATATGATAAAAGGTTAATAAATGAACTCTCCACTTTTTCTGATGAGTAGCTGACCATCCTCAGCACACTTCTGAGCCATGGCAGGAGGGCTCAATGCACAGTCAAGTGAACTGCTAATGACGTACCTGAGCAATGTAGCTAAACCTTAAACCATTAACAAAGTCCTGGCTACCTAACAGCCTAACTGAAACCCTGATTGAATTAGTGTGCCTTTAATTACCAACCCTAACCATCTTAAATCAGAGTCTTGAATCTGATTGAACTTTTTATGCTCTGCATGTCCTGGCTCAACAATTTGTGGTAGAAAATTGAATTAACAACCCATCTCTTTCTGCATTGATTGTCATAACATTACCAGAATCCCTGGAGTTTCTATGCTGGAAGGGACCAAATTGTAAGACATTACTCACAATAACGCATATGTTATAATCGCAGAGAAGTTACTTAAAATTCAATCCACTTTGGCATCATTATCATGTATCAACATAATGAATGACTCCTTCAGAGTATGGTAATTATAATTTGATAAATCATCAGCAGAAAATTAACTAGATGTCAAAACATTCATTGGGAAGGGTGATGAATCGAGGATGATTGTGGTGATGAATTGTGTTAATCTGCGCAGTATGAATCCAGTGAAATGGCTAAACAGCCCAAGATGGATGGGGCACAGAAGCTGCAAGGTCAGACCACAAAGCCGTAGGAAGGGGAGAATGGAAGAAAAGCTGAGCCTGTATGCACATTTTTACTAAGGTAATTTCTTTCCCTGCTTTGTTTTCTTTAACACCAGACTCTGGAGTTGTGATGACATCATGACAGAGGACCAACACTGAACTATGTTCTTTTTTTATTGCACTAAGACCCAATCATATAAAAAACAGCAGTCCTGCAGCCACCCAGGCTCATAATTGTGATTCTCTCTTGGATGTATCCAATGTGAAAGATGTGTCTGGTAAGTGAGAGAGGTCAAACATGAGTCCAGATATTTATTACATGTGCTGCAACCAGATGGAGGCAACACATTCATCACAGGACTGTGTCACTGAGGTAACACCCGCTCCCCATAAAAAGTGGCCCCCTTCTACCCAGCATGGCCACTGGCCTCGACTGGTGTTTACAGCTACCAACCCTGGGTTAGTACAGCAGTCAGCCACCTTAATCATCCCCACCTCGCTCCACCTCACTCTCACTGACCATGGTTATTTTTAAAACTTTACTTTTATCAATAGTTTGTGCGCTGTAGCTGGGGGAGATATTAAAGCCGCAGCAGGGCAAAGAAGGGCGTTTCTGACACTTGCTCCCTCATTTATCAGTCCCCTTCATAGGCCCCGTCAGTGACAATGAAAAGATTTCACAATACTGCTAGGCAGAAACTCATTCCACCAGTCATCCATCATGCTCAGCCCAGCGGCCGTTCCACTGACCTAATCGGTAATGCCTGGCTGCATGCTAGAGACTTCTTAAAGCCCCCCTTCATTAGGCCTCGTTAGAATGGGGCTGGCCTTTGGCGAGTCATAGGGCTAAGGCCTGTTACTGGGTGGGACCTACATGCCTCGCACCTCTACCCATTTATAGTAGGATTACATGAACCACATCTGTGCTTTGAACAGCCTGATGTCCATGGCCTCCACGTCCCATAGAGAATAAAGTATTTCCATCCATGTATCGGGGAAGCGTTTCAATCCCTTGGAAAGGCAATAAGAATTCCATATATTACATGGTAAAGTGATTTATCCTTTCATGTACCCTTGAAAAAAATACAACAAATGGGCGGAAAACACACACCATTAAATATCCAATACACAAGCGGCACATAAAACCACACCAACTGAAACAACAGCAGTAAATATTTCATGGCACTCCCAACAGAGATAATTTGTGTTTCATTTCAAAGTCGTATTTGGCTGGGAGGGGGGTAAATCTGCCTAAATCAGCCTTTGACTGACTCACAGGACTTCTTCAGCAGTTTCCCCTCCGACTGAGGGGCAGTAGGTAGGGGCTCAGCCAGGTCACAGAGCTGCTGTGAGTTTGGATCCCTCTCCATGGCTCTGCCAGCCTCGAGTTCAGGCAGCACTCTGGTGAGTGTTAGTTAACACACAGGAGGACAGGGGGCTGGGAGTGCTCTCTGACCCAACACTGGCTATTATAGAGAGATTATTCCCTAACCCCCACAGCTGAGTTTTCTGGCACATTTCCCTTATCTGCACCACTCCTTCTGCTGCTCCATCTATTATGGCTGTCTAATGTGACCTGTCTCTTTTGTAAGTCTCTCAAGGAAACCGTGTTTCGTCATTGCCAACATTTGGGTCAAATTAACTTTCAACAAAGATCTTTATTGTCTTATATTTTAAGAGAATGTGAAACACGAAACACATATTCAGTGCGGTGCCAAAACCATGAGAAGGGGAAATCAAAAAGCACTTGGGGCAATAGTGCAACTTCATATAAATACCAAACTTTGGCTTTTTCATTCAGACTAATTGGGCTCAATGGTTTTTAAGATCTCCACATTAGCCTCAAGACAAAACATTAAGAGACTCTTACTTAGATGAACTCCCAGACCAGCTGCATCTGGGAAATGTGAAGATTTTGGAAGTCCTATCAATAAGAAACCCTAATAGTGTACAAAGAGTCAAGACTCCAAACAAAATACAGCATATTCATCATGCTCAATGGCTGTTTTATTTTGGAGGTTATAGTTTGCTTTACTGGTGGATCTACCGAGAAATAATGAGGGGAAAATAACCTTTAACTTCTACTGAGGGGGCGACTGAGACTATTGGTGAGTTTGAAATGCTTCTCTATTGTACTCTGGTGTGCTTTGCCTTGTTAACGGCCACAGGCAGGAGTTGTTGTTGTTGTTGTTGTTGTGGATGCTGGTTGGCAGAGGTGTTGAGGCTGGGTGAGACCTACTGGAAAGGTAAGAGGGCGCTTACCTAACCACTGTCACACAGGTGTGTCACTCATGCCACACATACATTTTCACTTTCACATTAATATATGAACATTATATATATATATATATATATATATATATGTATCATGATAGTGATATGTATTGTAAATATCTTATAACATTGGGCACTATTTTCCCAGGTTTTATGGGCATATTTCATTATTTTACTTTCCTGCAGTTTTTTAAGAAATAGCTTACCAATTAACTGGATCTCATATTTTTAGTCCAAGTCAAAATCTAAACTCCAAAATTAAAACCAAATAAAAGCACTAAACTGTTAACTGGAAAAACAGAAAAAAAAAAAAAAATCTGTCTATGTCTCCACAACGTAAATGAGAAAATCCAACATGTAGATTCTTTAAATTCTTAATTGATTTGTTGACTGTGACTACTCCTGATTGCACAAAGGCCTGTTATCTTTGTGTGAACAACATTAACACCTAAATGTGTGGGGAAAATGCACTGTGAAGTGCACGCTACAAAATATCCCCCAAAACCTGGGCAGCTAGTAATGCTCATATCCTATTATTCTGCTAACTATCAGCAATTATATCCCTGTCAAAGCTCCAGGTGACAAATTCCCCCCATATCCCGCCTGGCAGTATCATCAACCGGACATGAGCTTCATGTGATGGAAACTAAATCACTGGCTCTGCTCACAGCCCTGACAGACAAATGGGGTGCCTTGGAAAAGCTAGGCCCATCATTCTGGGCTGAGGGAAAAAAAAAAGTCTCTCCCTCCCAGCTGACCTTTTTTTTTATTCGCCACAAGAGGAGATTAAATACCACAGATTCTGTATGTATGGTCTGTTTCCAAAATATGAGAATTATTAATGGCTTTTGCGGAGGGCCCGTTTAATCTTCTGCCAAGTTGCAGTCATCGTTTTTACCTTGGGCTGGTTTTTTCTTACAGATGGTTCCAGAAAAACAGGAACTGTGCTTTACCCTTACTGCAAAGGCAAAGGAAGTGTGTGGGCAGCGTCTGGGAGGCAATAATATGACAGAATAATCAGCTCTGTTAAAGCTATAAGGTTATGACGCTGAGAATCATTAAGAATGTTATACAACTAAGTGTGACTAGATGTGAACATTATATAGGTTGTGCAAATCGGTGCCTATGGACGTTTGATTGTTTCACACATTTAGCCATGTTCCCCTCTGTATCACGTGATCATTTTCAGCAGTTGAGGATTAATATCTCATGTGTTGTTATTAGCAGTGTGCTAGTTTGGACCAGAGATGCCAAAAAGCGCACCTCCCCTGAAATGTGCATACCTACAGCCACATGTCACTTTTCACAGAAGGGCCACAAGTCAGATCCCAAAGCCAGAATGACGCGTCAATCACAAGAGCATGACACAGCTAGTAAATTACTCCCTTTTTGACCCTGTGGCCCATTGAACCCTGGCTGAACAAGTGACCTGGTCAGCTGATTTAAATAGATCCAAGAAAAAAAAAAAAAAGCAACCTCTTGCTGATTTTGTTATAGCTGTCAGTATCTATTAAGAGATAACCTTTAGTATTTGCATCTCAATGAAAGCAGCATCCATGTTGGCTGTGTCAGCACTGTTTTACAGCTTCCTCCTCTTCAAAAGCACATAACTAAGGCATTAGTGTTATGCATCTTGGTGAGCTTAAACAAAAAGAGAGCTACCTCTACTGACACAGCAGTTAATTGCCACAAAAAGACAGACATCCACAAGATATTGACTTCATTACAGATAATGAATTAGACCATTTAGTCTTCAGGGTCACCTTGCGTCCGAGACACACCACCTAATATGGTGTCTTTTGGCAGGAATAAGATAAATTCAGACACTGGTGATAAAGCGGGTTGGAGGATGTGTCATTCATGTGAGCAATGGCTTGTTCAGAAGCCTGTGACTTACTTTGTGTGTGTGGAGGAGAGGGGTGAAGAGCATAGCTCATCAAGCCACTGATTGATACCAACTGCCATCTACATCATTATAGCTATATTTTCATCTACTAAAAAGAGATTAATCACAAAGAGTAATAATGCTTCATCTCACATTAAAGCCTTCAATTAAAAAATCCGCACATTAAGGACAACAGGAGTTCCAATTATTTAAAATCACAAATTCTAGGTAAAATCTTGCATTCTTTTGTCATATTCATCAAAAGTCAGCCTCATCTTGGCTCCACACCATTGACTTGTCATGACATGTAATGCTACTTGTGCTTCAACCATCTTCAGGTTTCTTTTGAAAGGGGTTGAGTTATTGATGTAGCGAATCCATCAGCCAGGGTCCCCTGTGAGAGATCAAAGCCACCAGAAACTGCCTGTTACATAATGGTCACTTTGCCCTTGGCATTCAGTGGGCTCCGGCAGGGAATCCATACTGAGGGACATTCATGTCCCAGTGGGATCCCAAACTTAATTAATAACTTCTACCTACCTTTAGATGCTGCTCTGCTATCTTTACCAATATATCACCTGGCAGTGTACAGAGAACTTCAGTAGCCTTTTCTCTCTGACCTTGGCATTTCTTCTCAGCCTCCGATTATTGATAATTTTCTGGCTGTGGTGCCTCTCCTCATTTGTCATGATTATTGCTGAATTTTTAAGCTGTCATCCATGAGCATGGATCAATGGTTGTCGACTTCCCCTTTGTCATATTGGCAGCACAAACAGCCCTTCCTCTCTAAATGAGGCTCCTCTTGCTTCTCTATCTATTAGCTGTCTGTCTCTCTGGGTACTTGATCCTTTGTTAGGTCAGTCTATATATCATTCCTCCAATCAAAGCCTGACACTTTTATATCATGCATGGGGGCAGTGAGCAGGCTACAGAAATAAAGGTATATTGTATTGTCTGCACATGCCGTATACACTTAGGTGTTAACCATAACATGGAGATTCCTGTCTCCCAAGGTCAGTGCAGTTCTTCAAAGATTCATTGAATTACAACAAGAGAGCAGAAATTCACTTTGAACTGCATTTACTATGAGGCAGTTGACAATCCAATCGCTCAGCTGTCAAATATTCCATGTAATAAGGCCAGATCTGTCAAACTGATTAATGAATTGTCAGAGCCAAAGGAACCAGTTTTAACTGGTAGCAGCCATCAGCAGCTGATGATCTGTCTCACTCAACTACATGTACTGTACCTGTAGCCAGGCCAATGGCATGCCAGCTTCACCCAGCTCTACTATGTCTACACCTATTGCGCCATATTCCCTCTTCCTCCCTCGACTGGCTGAACAGGTCTGACAGGCGGATTCCTTTTCTTTTCAATGTATTAAAGGCACTTTCCTGCTCTGACAGCCTGCTCTGTTCTGCCACCTTCTAGCTGGGGCTTCACACTACTCTGGGCAGCCACTGCGTCTTGACAGACCACTGTCACTTCCCATCATCCTCTCTGTAGATCCTGCTCTCCCCCCTCTAAGCACGCAGACCCACTTTCCAACCAGTGCAATTATTTTTTTTGACAAGCCATCCATCAGCTTTAACTTTAAAGCACTTTCCACTGATACCCATTGTTACACTCCCGTGCCTTTTTATGCAGCCGGCAGGACAGAATATGATACCAGACATTCAGACTACCCAACCATGTAAATCTACTTTGTTCTCTTCTTTATTTCCAATTTTCTGTTCCATTTTTACCGAATTATGCATATTTGTTGTGCATAATATGCCCTTGTCAAATCCAATTAACATGTCCTAACTTGCATAGTTAGAAAAGGTTATAATTTGCCAGTTATTTGAGGAGCAGGGGGCTAAAGTCAGACTTAAATGAGCGGCTTAACTCTCACTGTGAGTCATGACACAGTACTGTCAAACTGGGATATATTTTGTGTTTCAGTAGTTTATGAGCCATGATAGGCAAAACAGATAGAGCTGGACCGTTTGAAGTTTAGGTAAATATGTTCAACCAGAGAATGGGTGTAATATATGAGCTGCATCACCCACTCCACCGCTAACTCAGTCAGTGCTCTCAGTACTTTCAGTTTGTGGTGCAGAAGGACCCAGTGGAGAGCCTTGTGGCTTGGGGCCGAGTCACCACGACATCAATACTAACACACGGCCAGGCTGATCCATCCTGCCCTGGCCTATATAATTAGAATGACAGCTTAGAAAATTTGGTCTGATGCAGAATCTGTCTTATGCCGCGAGGAGCCCTAATTACTATCTCAGTGTGAGAGTTAATGATGAGAGGTGGGAGCAGCATCTGGGGGACTCGAGGGGACACTCTCTCTCCGCCCGTGACATTTGCTGTGTCCTGACGACTGGGCCACCTATGGCCCTCAGTGGTCCATCCTGCTGATACACACTGTGAGCAGACAGGCAGTGTTGTTTGGTGCCAAGACAGGTTTTATCCTCCTTGCACTACATCTTGATTGTCTCCAAACTTCTTCCTGAAAGCTTCACATATGTAGTGGACATGGAGTTTGCATGAAGTCACATTTAACATGTTAACTTTAACATGTTTAATATTTTAAATTCAGCCATAATAGCTGTGTTTTTGAAAATCCTATAATCCAAAATAATGTCTGGATATCATTTAATATTATTATCTGCGATGCTTCACCCAAAACTACTTGAATCTGCATATTTTCAGGCTGAAAATAGAGAAGCTATTCAAGGCTGTGTAAGGATGGAGCTTAGACACTAGCAACTGAACAAAAAAATGGCCTGTTTTCATGGACCTGTGCAACAATAACAAAGTGTGAACATATGGCTCTCAATGACCCAGATGGTCCTTTCATTCCTAAAGACTGTTAACTTAACTCCTCTATCATGAGATTTCTGCGATGTACAACAATTAAGCAGGTGTTGATAAGATATAATGAGAAAATACCCATTCAGCCTTGAGTCTATGATTTGCTGTTTATTGGTTATTATAAGCATTAAGTGCTGAGTATAATCTCGCCCTACAGACGATGACATGATTGGTCTGCACCTCTGCATAATCAGCCAGGGAACTAATAATATGCAGGTTGTCACAGCTGTTAAAGACAGAGAGACACACTGCCCTAAGTGACAATATGTCAGCGATTGTCTACCAGATGAAACCGTGGATATTAATAAATCAAAGTGACCCCTAGTTGAAACCAAACAGATGCAACACCTGGACATGTAAATTCTTGAGTAATGGATGCCATAAATTTAAATCGGAAGACCTCCAATTTAATAACCATGTGGACAGCTGCAAGTGGGAGCAACCATTTGCTTTAATGTAAAGCACAGTTTTGGAATACCAAGTATCATCTGTTTCTATCAATCAAAAGCACACATTACCAAGCTAGTGACTGAATTCATGCTCTCACATTTCATTTCTGTGATTTTAAACTGTATATATCACAGAAAAAGAAACAATATATATATATATGTCCAGGTGTGTAAGATGAGAGCGGTGAGTATCTGTCAGTCGCGGTAGCAGTAGCTGGCTGGCAGCAGGGGGTTAACCTCCTGGCTCCTGTCAGTGTATTAATCACCACTGATGTGTGTTGTAAAAGGATTGCTGCAGGAAATAAAGACACCATGGTGTCAGCTGCAGTGCCCTGATGTGACTCCATCAGACAAGAGGATGCTTATTGACAAGGCGAGAAGGGGTGGAGGGAGGGAGAGGGAGCAATCAGTCCCCGAGTCAGTCACCTTGGCACTGACGCAATGTCATGAAAGTCCACACCATTATTCCTCCGACCGCACAGGAGCATTATTTAAAGTCAAACATCTACCAGGGGCTGAATGTCACCACAAGGGCACCCACTAGCACACTCAAATACACACATCCACACATGGAAATGCATATGCACACACAAGTGTGCTTGCATACAGACGTGCACATGTACACACATGCACACACCGTTGATTTAAGCCACTGGTGGTCCTAAGCCTTCCTCTACAACGCTGTCTGCAGATCAAACCACTCAAAGCGCTGCAGCCCTTCATCACATGCACTGACAGGAGACAGGGGTGCAAAGCCATATATTGACATTGTGTGGCCACTGGCATTTCAAGGAGCACACACAATTTAACTTAACTGCACATTCCTGTTAAATACTCTGGAAACTCTACATTTCATGCTAGATGATGCCCACTGCTCAACAAATACAAATTAAGTTCCAGGGCCAAATTCAGAGTTTTATAGTTGGTTGTACTTTAATGAGCAATAGCTCATGACTGCTTCAGTATTCCCATTAATTACATGCCCCTCTCACTGAAGAGGTCTGATCGTTATTACATGCCTCAAAAGTTAAAGTAATTTAATTTCATCCATTTTATTTCATCTGGGCACACACAAAAAAAAAAAAAATCATTGCGAGGAAATATTACACAAGAGGGATGTAAATATGAAGATGACTCCTGAGAGCTGGACTTTAATGAAAGCAGTTGTAAAGCTGTGTTGGCATGTGTTTGTAAAACACATTAGAATGTGCGATGACAGAAATTACCAAAGCAAATGCCTAAATCACCCACTCATGAGCATAGGCTGCTGTTTGTATTTTTACTGCACTGAATTGGTCCCTTAACGATTTCAGTGATTCTGTGTGCAAAAATAATTAAAAGGACAGATACAATCCTTCACCACTAAAACGATTGACTTTTTAAATGCAGATCAATGTATTGGTCACTATTAGTTATTCAGCGACCACAATACACTGATTGAGAGTGGGGGAGAGTAGAGAGGGAGAGAAAGGGAGGATGAATTTCTATAATGTTATCTTAGAGAGGCAGTGGGCCTGACTTCCTTGACCCTTCTTGGTAGAGTACCTTTCCAACCTGCCTCAAAAAGGTGGGTTATTTAAGAAACAATTAGGAGCATACACAAAGCAATTTGCAGGCAGTCTAACTCCTCAGGCTCACCCACTGAAGGGCCTTTCAGCGCTGATTTATCACGCTGTCGCCTTCACAAGGCAACATAATTAATAGGAGCATGGACTTCTAATTCCACCCGCTTCCATGGCCAGTGGATTCCATTTGATTTATGATGGCCGAGGACTTTGCATTTTATCAGTTCATTCGCTCGTTATTTATGCTGATGACCAATTTCAATGGGTCGCCATCATCTAACTCACTACTAATCAAAGAGAATTAGGGTTCACTGCATTATTTAGAAGCTGCTAATTTATCTTCAGAACAAGGGGAGGAAATGGTGGCACAGTGCTTCAACTTAGATCTCTCTGCAGTAACCCCTCAATTCTGTTTTTATCTGCAGCCTCAATGCGTACACTTTTACAGGCTCTCTAGTCATAAAGTAAAAGCTGTCTTATTCCTACAAAGGCACTGGAATTACATAGATCAAAACTGAAAATTTCTGATGTTTCTCTCTTACTGGCTCATGGGTATCTAGTGGAAGAGTTGTCTGACAACTCACATCACGCTGACAGTATTTAAAACTGCAATACCACATATCATTCTGGAGTATTTTGAAGAATACCCATAGCAAAATGCAATGCAATAAACCATATGAATTCTGCTTGAGCTTCCCTGTGTTTTCGCTTCTGAGTAAGGACAAAAGCTATAAAGAAAACCAAAACACAGATCATTGAGTAATCTAGTCAAGAAATTGTTCAGTCACCCATGGGTTCATTTCAGTCTCCATAAATTGTGATGGTTCATGCATTTTTGTGCAAAGATTTATAAATTACAGCTCACCCGATCCCACAAAACAGTTGGATGGTGAAACACTAAAGCACAACTGGATCAGAAACACTTTCCTCAGTAGCGAGGCTGAACAATAAGAGTGAATTATTGGTCTGCTTAAATAATGGGTCATGAATGGCCCACAGATTAATACAATGCATTATAAGAAACAGAGATGAATTGGGTCACATTGCAACTCTGTTTGTTAGAAAAATTACACCTGTTCCAAATGTTATGAACCTGCAAATGCTATTCTGAAGGTTAAATTGTGTATTACTATAAAACAAATTGAGATGGAGAAAAGTGTTGGCAGTGGAACATTATTTAACGTCCTTGCAGGCAGTGCTACAAAAGGGTAGGATTAAGATGCAATAAACCTTACAGAGTCAAAGAAAAATAGCCCTTGTAAACAATGCAGTAAAGAAACGAGTCGCTTCACAGCACATGCAGTGGGTTTAAGGCTTTACATAAGTCATTTTAATGCTACGGCAAACTTTCCAGACAGGGATATTCTATTCAAAACCACCTTTAGATTAAGCCAAGATTTCACCTTCGGAGCTACATGACGGCAAAGAGCAGCATATAAAGCTCTGTTGCCGTTCTTTTTTCTCCGCCTGCTTTGAACAAGGACCTTATCTCCCCTCCGTCTTATTATGTTTAATTATTCAGCACAGTGACTGATAAGGTGTTTTCTGACAACATTAATCACGCTGTTCAACAATGACACCTGCCACTGCAGGAGACGCTCAGACATCGCCATCGACTGAGCTACATCCTCCCAGTTCACAAGGTGTATCATTTAGCCGAGGGGGTAATAAGATGCAGAATTTACACAGGCCTGTCAATAGGCATGTCGATAGAGGGACACTTAGCATCTATCATCCAGAGAATCAATGCCATTTTTCAGCTATGAATCCCAGGAAATGATGGCTTTCAAATAAATGGTGGAAAGAGAAACATGACACTCCTTGGGGAGAGATAGATGTAGAGCAGCTCAATTTCCTTCTCTCTCTTTCTCCTTACAGCTCTCTACTCTGCCATCTCGCTCAATGGAAAAGGTCACAGGACATTACAAGGGAAGATCTCTAGAACAAGACATAAAGAGTGGCTTATACATGACAGAGGGCCAAGAGTGCGAGGAGACCAACATCGACATCAATATCATAAATAAAAAAAGTGTGATGATAGGAAGACAGGTATGGTTCCTTGAAAGTTGTGAATTCACTTCATTAGTAAATACGAGTCTGAGCTGAGGGCAGACCAGCAAGATTTATTTGAAAGTTAAAATTTGACGTGTGCTTCATTCAAGGCCAGACAAGAATGGAAGCTCGGGATAAATCCTCAGTACATTGCTTTCAAGGACATAAATCCAAATGCACACAGGTTCAGCTTATTTGTACTGTGGTCCTGTGACTTACAAGAAAACTGTCCAACAAATAATTTATAGAATTTATATTTTAATACTAACACTAATATTAAACTTAAATAATGCTACAAAAAAATTCTAAACTATACACTCTTATATGTTAACCTAAAATAAGGCTATTTCATTATAAATTAATCTAAAATAATTGCAAAGCTAATGCTAATCCATACATTACAAATTCTAAGATGTACATGCTAACCTAAATTAAGAGTTAAATTAAGATAAGACTAATGCTAAACTGTACATTTTGACGAAAAATAATTCTAACACTAATTATAAACCTGACACAACACTAAGACTACTGCTTAACCATGAATTATCAATTTAAATACACACGACTATAAGATATGCATGGTAATCTAAAATAAAATGAACAATAATGCTAAACTATAATTTCTAACCTAAAGTAATGCTAAAACTAATAGTAATCCATACGTCCAAACCACTGCTCACACTAATGCAAAACTACATGACACTACTACTCAGACCCCGAGGACAATATTTTATAATTCACACCCTCAAATTAGTAACTCGAAGACACAACTTAAGTAATTTGAGGGTATGGATTACTACTTTTAGGGCCTGAATTAAGTAATTCGGGGTACAAATTACTTAATTGAGCATTTTCTCCCATGGTCCATGCATTCATGGACCATTTGGATTTAATACAACTTTATTTGGATCTTGGACTGAAACACGAGGATATACTGCTTAATGGTGTCTTTGATGACACATTGGATGATGTCCAGGTCATAAAGTTTTTATGACAAAACAACTGGTTTTTCTGCAAAATACATCTCAAGGATTTCAACAGTGTAATGTTATGTTTCAAAGCCAAAAACCACAGTTTATCCTTGTATTTCAGTCCAAGATCAAAATAACGATGAATTAAATTGAAACAGTCCGTGAATACAAGGACTTTAGGAGAAAATGCACAATTACGTAATTCGAACAATCAAATTACTTAATTCATATCCTCGAGTTACTAATTCCAGGAAGTGAGCCATTAAAATATTGTGCTAAGGATTGAAGGGAGCGCCGTACAAAACTTAAAATTAATTCACTAAAGTAACTAATTAACTAAATTAACTAAAATAATGCTGCAACTAGTGGTAAACTATACATTCCAAAGCAACATACACTAAAACTAATTCTATTTCACTCAAAAACAATGCTGAAACCAATAATAAACAACAATCCAACACTGTGGTTCTCTGTGTAGAGCACATACCGTGTAATGCCAAGGCTAAGCCGCAGTAGCCTGGGTTCAAATCCGACGCAGACCCTTTGCTGCACGTCACCTCCGTTCTCTGCCCTGTCTTTCCTTTCTCTCTCCACTGTCAATATAGTCTTAAAAAAAAAAAACTAATAGCAAACTATAGATTCTATTTTAAAATAATGCTTGAGGTCCTTGAATCTAATCTGAGACTGCACATCAATAGCACTGCCACTGAAACATCCAAATAGCCAGACATGGGATGGAGGGCCTGATCCTCTGACGGTGATTGGTGACTTGCTAAATCAACATCAGAACCACAGACATTAATGGCATGATGACACAACTGATTTTTTCCCCCTTTATATCATCAGTCTAGACTTGTTTTGAACCCATGCTCCTTTTAGTGACAGTTGGGAATGGTGTGGCAGCTCATTAATCACCAGGACAGCCTGGAGGAGCTATACTTAATCCCATGATGGTATCCTCACCATCCTCTAACCCTACTGCAGCTTGTAAAAGAGAGAGCGGGAGAGAAAAAAGAAAATGATTTACACAAATCAATCATTCAGTGCTACCGCTCATCGGCTGTAACACTGGCAGCCTGTCTTTACAGCTCCATTTTAAAGGGCGCCTGCTGACAGCCACACTTGATTAAGGGCTGTGGCTCCCTAACCTTTCATGTGAAGAATGATTGTCACTGAGTGACACAAACTTTTTTTTTTTTTTTTTGGTATCCTTTCCAGGTCGGTTCAAGGCGAGGATATTGGCATTCAAATTTGCAGCCGCTACTGTGAACAGATGTCACCTCTGGTGAGTAAGGGTAATGGCACCAGCAGGCCCATTCTGACTCCTGGGGCTAAACAACATACCAGCACAGGGCTTCAGAGGGGGCACGAGGCAGGAGGGAGAGCCTCAACAAGTGAACACTTTTACGAGCAAGCCTTCCACACTCCTTTTCCCCTCTCTGCAATTATCATCAAAGAACATCTGTTTGTTGTTCCTCAGGCACCCTCCCCTCACAAGTGTCCTAGCCTCACCTTGACCCACACTTTCAATTGTATTGGATGTTATGACTAAAAATAAACAGTGCAAAGGAGTGAGGCTGCCCTTTGTGTGAGCAGGGCGGTTTCCCTCACCGCTGCTGTGAGGAAGGATATCCCCCAACTAACACAGCCACTTCCTCCTTCTGCTCACGGCTCCTGACAGGTACATGAACATGGTTGTGTCTGTGGTGGATCAGATGTGAGGTACAGTCAGAGTCATTTTGTCTTCTGGCTTTTAAGTTGATCCCACTGTCCTTTCGCTGTCGTCACAGTCTGAATGACCTGTCGAAGAGAAGTTCAATAGTTCCTGGCAAGCAACCTGATATGCGCCGAGGTTGTGGTTTGTCCTGCTTCTGTTCTGTGACTGCAATCTATATCACAGAGCCATAAATGTTACCCAATAAGTAAAGACAGAATGTGCTGGAAGACTGATTGCCTGCATCCAGCCAAAGGATCGAATGGAACGCCACAAATGAAACAGTCCTGAAAAAGGTGCATTAGTTCAGAATTTGTTCATAGTCACGAGACACCTTACACTGCTATGTAACAAGTGAGCGCTTGGTGTAGATGTTATAATTCAACCAGTTCTCATCAGTCACTCAGGTCAATTTGCAAAGTCATATGAAAGATAGCACCTCTTTACTACAGGGTACATCCAAAGTACAGCCTGGATAGCCTGTATCTGATCTCTGTGCAAACATAAGCAACAGCAATAGAAATACTGTGAAATGAAAAGCCTCTTCTTCAAAATGTGGAACATTAAATCTTTGGCCACTATGGATATAGTTGTTTTAGCTAGGTAGCATCAATAGAAGCAAAAAATGTTGTGCAGTGCCTCCACCTGTACAGTAAGGGTGACCTGAAATTACTGGTTATAGCACTGGTTTTTCTTTCTCCCTGAGGATGCATGTGCTGATTTGTGCTGTCAGTTGGCCAAATAGCTACACCTGGTAGTGTGCAGCCATAAAAACTCACGTTATAGCCCCAAACAACTAAATTTAATTCTTATAGATTCACGACAAAGCATTACACTTTTTGCTAAACTGTTAAGAAATTCAAATTCTGTGGCTAATATCCCTTCAAAGGATTTTTCTGCTACGTACAGTAGAGTTATTGCACCCACAGGGCCTCTAAACATTTAATTTATCAAGACTTTTTAAATGACTGATGATAACATAATAAATTAAATTTGTCCTGAGGGAGGGTCCCAGCTGTGTTCTTCAGAAATGATCCATGTCCTGTTAGGCAGATGTGACTTCACCTTCTTACACCTCTCATCATCATACGCCACGGTATATGGTAAAGAATCTGTCCACACTGTAGGTCATATTACAAACCAACAATACACTCAGGCAAGCCACAGCCATACTACTTCAACAGCTACAGTCAATTAAAGTGTGCATGTATTACTTCAACTTCCAACACGTAGCTTTTGCATGTAAAACTTTGTTTAGAAATTTGGTGCTGTTACATGCAACAAAGGTGGAGTCAATATGACAGCATTACAGATGACTGTAATTAAATAACGCACAACACTATTGTGCTTTGTGCCGTACTTTGGAAACTGGATGGATTCCAAACCATCTGTGTTTATCCAGCTTCAATGGGTTTCTAATGTGTAAAAACAAATACAGATATCCTGAACATTAGCGATATGTTTGTATTGACGTTCTTTGTTTAAAAATCCTGAGAGAAACTCAATGGCTGTTCTCAGATTATTTCATCGGCACAGCATGAGAGGGATATATCTGTCAGGCAGCGTTAGTCATATCATCTTATCAGTGTCAATCACTGAGCTGGAACCCAGTGAGCTCCAATCACTCATCAGTGGGCGGTATCAGCGGCACAGCTCTTACAAAGTTGAACTCGAGCTTGCCACAAAGCATGAAGCACCAAGGGTGACAGAGGTCCTGATAACTCCTGCACATATTACGATTTACGATTCCCATTACCAGCGGCACTAAAAGCAGAATGGTTGACTACAAAGCAAAAAAAAAAAAAAGAAAGGACCTAATTACCTCTCCAAATATCTGATGTGTGAGCCGATTGCTTGCCAGTATGTTGTATTTTAGAAGGGAGATGGAGGAAGGTTGTGGGAGGGAGGGGTTCACATATAAGATGGGAAGCCTGCTGGTATGTGGTCCGTGATGCCCCATAAATCTTCCTCTATCTTTGCTGTGGTGATAGCAGAAAGGGATGAGTCGCTCCCCACCCCCCCACCCCCTCTCCATCTCATTCACATGTCTATCTGCCTGTTATCCATGCCCTTGAGCAAAGATTACTGATGCCCTGCCTTTGATATATGACACATCATGTGCCACAACGTTTCATCCAATGAATTAACCTAGGGAGAAAAAAAAACATGAACCCTGGCTGCCATCAGTTCCCAGACTTGCTCACAATTCCTTTTTTTTTTTTTTTTTGTGCTCATCCCCTCCGATATTGTGGCTGTAAGTATTATGGCTTGCCTAGTTCACTGGTGAAGTGTTATCTGACCTCTGCAGGGGCTCTGCATTTTATTGTCTAGTATGTGTCACCTCAGATGTCATCTACACAACAAATTGTAAATGTGACTCCCAGTGAGGGTGGTTGACTTTCCAGCAGAGGTAAAAATTTGGTGATTTTAAAAAACACATGCTGCTATGATTATTAAATGTAAATCATCTCACCAATTTATAGCTGAAAATAGTGTAGATAAAGATAAATATCAGATTAAACTCTGCAACTATCAGTTTACAACTAAAATAATGTACCGTAGTTTCCCAAGCAACCATCTGGCACATCTGAATTCCTGAATGAGTAGATATTACAGCCACTGAGGGGATGAGGTGATCAATATTTGCTCCTATCATAATTGTGAGCTACTGACTCCATGGCCTTTATGGATGCAAAATGAAATTTACAGCTGAATATTTTGACGCCGATGATATAGGAAGCTGAGTAAATACGTTTCATCTGGCCATAAACAAGAGCTATCAAGGAGAGGGTGCATCTCCTTTCATTCATAAAAGGGCTCCATTAACAAGAACGGAGAGTGATGCACCAATCATGTGCTGCTGTGCAACTGGCAAACCAGTAACTTGGCACATTTATTACAGGCTATTCCATCTGACGGCAGACATTTGCCTTTTTAATTTGGCTGTCTGCTGTTCAATCTCATAAACAGCTTTAGAACAGGGCTCCAACCTGGAACTGGCTCCCTCAGCTGAAAATATTTGTTTCACAGAGTTATAGCAGACAGATTCCTGCAATAAATATACTATTGTTCCTCATTAATACTTTGCAACAGATGCTAAGTGATTATTGATTACTGGGGATGTTAACCAGCAAGATCTGTTCATAATTGGCAATTTATGACACAGCTTTGGAGAAACACTGCCAAGAGGATGTGTAATTAGTCATAATCCTTTATTTTCAAAAGAAAAAAAAACAATTGTGGTGAAAGGTGTCTTTTAGCTTTATTGCTATAATTTTCATCCACTGAATGTGATTTAAAGGCTGATATGAATAGAAAAAAGCCTTACACTTATGTTATCTTTCATTCAAATTAAATTTACACAACAAGGTCAATTAATAAGTAAGCATTTCAGGAAGATTATCAAAAGACAAGAGATTTGACACGAACTAGTGGCACATTCAAACCAAAGACATGAGCTACAGAGAGCCCCATCATAAATAGTTAGCTGTAGAGAGCTGTTGTTTGAGAAAAAATATGGGAACCTATATGCAGTGCAGCAGTAAAGTACCTCTTCACCACCACAAATCTTATATCAGTCTCTGAAAACAGTTTGTATCCCACAATGTTATTCTTTTTACAGTCGAGTCACCTGCCTGATACCCTTCAGCCATTTTGTTCAGAAGCTGTCACACACGCCAGCTATAATATATGGTCCCACCAATGAGAACAGCTGTAGCCAATCTCCATCCTCCCTCTCCTGGATCCTACTGCCTGTCCAGCATAAAATAATACATCAGGATTAATTGATTTCCTGTCAGTCTCATGGAAAAGAAAATAAATTTTCATGTAGCCTGTTTCCTGCAGCATTATAATTTTGTACATGGCAAGTAATTTAGGTTTTTTAATTATGCATGAGAACAAAAAAACATGACAAAGTGTGCTGTCGCCTGGCCCAAGGCCACAGCTCTGGCCTTTGTTTGTGCCGAGACAACAATAGCACTTATTTAAGCACACATAAATAATATGTATATGCGTTTACATACTACACATCTCCGTCCACAAACCACTGTAAGACCCTCAAGGTCAAGGGCTGGTCATTTGTCCAAGGCAATGACGTTCATTTGGAGCACATGAATCATCAAAAACACCGTCTGATGCCAAAAGTCAACAGCAGGAAAGCCGGAATCCCTTTGATTTCCAGCTTCTGACACAAAAACAGATAATGTGCAAACAAAACCATGAAATACTGGAAGCAATAATGTGCTCCTTCAAAGTAGCTGCATTAGAGACAGAAAATATTTCAAAATCTATTTCCATTCATGACAAAAACACTAGCCTCATAAAACAAAGGACAGAAAAGTAAAAGCTCTACATTAAAGATTTACACACAACAGTGTTTATGCGTAGCGCCTTTCATTGTTCAGTGGATTAATGAGCAGTGGAGAGAATGAGCAAGCATTTCCCTAAGTCAAGCTAAACTAGAGCCAGAGATAGAGCAGGGGAAGGAGAGAGGCAAACAGGGTCATCAGTAGGCCAGGGTCTTAAATCAGACCAAAGGCCGGCCCTGGTGTCAGTTTAGGACCAGAGGCGGGGGAAACTCTCGACAACAATGAGGAGGGGCTGACTGGAGGCCTATTTGTTGTGGCTTTTTTTGGCGTTACCAGCTGGGCCTGAAAAAGCAGCTGGACGAAAAGAGGCTACAGTATGAAAGGTCAAGGCAGAGAGGGGTCAGGCATATGCGTGTGGGTCATGAAGACTGGAAACTATTAGTTATCCACAAATTCTCCCATATGAGTGCCACTGTAGGAGTTATAATCTAGGAGCATACCAGCGATTTTGAATGTTTGGCCCATTTACAACAATTGAGCCACATTTTACATTGCAACAAACCATTTTGCAAAACCTGTAGGGGTACTGAAGATTTCACAACATAAAATCCCTCAATTTTTAATTTGAATTTTTGGTTGAAACACCCATCTTATGTTGTCTTGTATCTGCGGCTAATAAGGTCGTCGCTATTCAAAAACCACAGAACTGATAATTGGCTGTGTAAAACAAATGTTTCCCCGGGGACTATTTTCCAATGGAGAAGCCATTTCACTCCACCCAATTTCAAGTCATTAAAACACAACAGTAGTGCTGCTTTTAGGAAAATGAATGTAATTTGTAATCTGTAATCTTAAATCTGTTGAGTTAATTTTCATTTTGTAGTGGAATGAATGGAAACCAATGGCTTGATAAAAAGGAAAAATATAAATAGTAAAAATTAATGAAGATTCATAAAATACAAGATTGGCTTGTAGAAATGTAAAGTATATATATATATTTTTAGATATTATGCTAAATGCTAAACATGCAAAATTACTGGTATGGTCCTACAAAAGGGGCAATACATTCAAAAATCATTGCAGGCTCTCATTCAAAAAAGATTTTTTTTGTTGTTGTTGTTGTTGTTGTTGTTTTTTCCCCAAATGATGATAGTTGTTGTATTCTTACCCTTACAACAGCTACAGAGCTGTCATGTTGTCTGACTCAGTCTCAGTGGCTTGAATTACACCATGAAAAATGTAACTGCTCCAGCATTAAACAACTTTCACAGCATGCCACCACTGTATATCACCATAGATAAATACAGTAAATCACCAGCTTTGGGCGACATCTCAAAAGTATTTTTGGGCCAAGTGGAATAAGGGCATCAAGCGCAGTCCTTTTTTTTGGCTTGTAGCCACATATATCATCTTCTCTCCATCTCTCTCACTTGACTCTATCTGCTCATACACAACAACAATCTACATGCAATGAAAAATTCATGCTTTTATCAAGAGAACACTTTCCAGAACATCAAAAGGATATGGTTGGACAAACAATCCGATATCCAAGGTTAAGAACACAAGAGATAATAAATCGCTTGAGTGTCATGTTCAATTTTCAAGACAGCATTACCCGGCATTATCCATAACAGGATTTAAATTGTTATCAGGACACTGAACAATCCACTTTGCGTCCGGCGAGCATCCTGCCTCTAGTGATTCATAGAGAGGAAACAACTATCACATTTTCCACCGTCCCACTGCAGCAGCAGAACACTGGCGCACTTCATGTACTTGGACGATTGGTTGAATAAATTGCTTCCATCCTGGCTGCTGTTGACACTCGTGTGACGATTCCTATCAGTTTTAATTGTCTTTCTTCCCTCACTCGGCCTGCGTCGGTAACTCCTTCCTGCCTCTCCTGCATTCAAGGCCAAAATAAATGAAGTTCAAACAGAGATCTGGGCCTGCGCACAGCAGCATGACTTTGCACAAGCATTCGGATATTTCATAAACTGTTTCACATCTGTTAGGAGCTTAAGAGATTTATACAGTTTTGACAAAAGGTCAACAACAAAATCAGTTACGCACATTATTCAGTTAATTTTGCTGACCAAATAAATGACTATAAAGTGGGCTTTCGTAATGCTTGCACATAACTTACTTTAACCAAAGAGGAAACAAAAACCATCAATACTGCAGGCACATCATTTTTCTGTATCGTAAGCATGCTGTTGTCAATATGTTCTTAAGGCTGTTGTATATCTTCTTAATTTAGCCTTTTCAATTCATGGCATAACTCTTAAGCAACAACCAACCAAACAATTTGTCTCATTCCAGCACCTGCATATCAAATGTACACTGAATAACTAATGTTAGGCTAGGGTTTCCAATATTAAGTTGTTAACATGTAAGAGATACAGAAATAGACAGCCAACATCAACAACATAACCAAACAGCAGGCTCCGAGGAGACTGTGAAATATGTAAGTTGTTGCCAATTTATTTGTTTTTCCTCAGTGTGCATTTCTGTCTAATATCAGTCCAGCACAAGCGCATGTATATGAGCCCCATTAACAAAGCATAATGACCTCAAAGGAGCACTGAATAAGTGAGAGTGATTTACCTGTGACCTATCTTTTTGTTAGAGCCCTCTTGACTTATTGATATACAATCCATCCAGCTTTTTCAGAAAATCTGAAAACAATCAAGGTGCAGCGCAGCAGAATGCTGAGGCATTAATCACAAAAGGCAGTATTTTATTCCACACAACCAAGGGTTTGTTGCAACAGCTGCTAAGCATTCTGGTAAACGGAATGATTTATGGCTGTGTGGCAATAACGATGAGACAGAGTCATTACCATATTGACAGGCCCTGAGATGGATTATCCCCATTGATTACTTCATGGCCTGTTGATAAGTATTTGTTTGAAAGGGAAAAGGGGGAGAACAAACGTGTTAGATAGCCCTGTTCTACAACCAGCATGTAGAAACTGACTGGCCAGAGATATTTCTAACCATGTGGAGCTGTTCCCAAAGAGATATCTAATCAGTGAAACATTACTGACCTCTTCTTCGCAGAAATTATTATCATGTTTGAAGTAACTTTCAGCCATTCATACTCTGTGCTGTCGAGCTGCCAGATCAACAGAGAGATGGGAGGTAAATAGTCGGGGTGATGACCAACAGCAAAGAGAGAGAGTTCACATGTGTAGGATTTCACAGCTAATCACGGGACACTCTGATTCATGGCGCCCCTCGCTCCTCTTGCCCATACATCATATCACACTTCTTTTTTTTTTCTCCCACCACCCAGGCTTCCCATCCTACAACCTTGCCAAGGTCAGCTGAAGGAAATAATACCGCTAGACCACAAGATTTATGAGAGATTCACTCCCATTTCCCTCCCTGTTTACAGAATACATTGACTCCCATGGAGGAGCTCCTTTGGTCCCCAGCGGTTTACAACATGGTAGCCGTCTACCAGGTGTCACCCAGAGCAAGTACCCAGCAGCTTGTCTCCTGTGACAGGTGCTAATTGAGAACCAAACACAGGTTGAATCCACTTTAAACCTCAGGGCTTCGTTTTGCCCCTCTGTCATCCACACTGGCCAGTGAATACAGCAGATAACCTTGAACACAGATACAAAGACACATATCACAAGATACTCGTCGCGGATCATGCTGGTGAAGTAAAAAGAGCTTTGTTTATCCTGATCCAACAAGTGTACAAGTGAAAGAGGAGCTTCTATGGTCAAATTAATTGGAAGTGAGGAGCAAGGGGTGGCTGGCCTTCACATGTCCTTGGTGGCCGTAATGAAGGGATAGTGAATGGGCGCAAGTGTGTTCCCCCCTAGTCGGTGACAGGGTGCTGCCCTGCCCCTTGCTCTGAGAGGACCAGGGCTCTAAATTGCTTCCATCTCTGAGACTCTGATTAATGAGAATAGTTCTAATCGGAGTTCCTGAGGCCAACAGCATTAGTCTTAATCTTCCAGGCCCCATCCACTACCAACACTGACATTTAATGTAGTGCTAGTGCAATGGTAATGAGAATTCATTCCCCAACAAGGGAGCTGACTCTTCTACCCCCCACACAGGCCCTGGATTTGGGAAGGTTATTGGTCCTGAGTTTCAGGGGTTATTAGTTCTCTGCAGGCCATGAGGTACCTAAAGTATCTTGTGTTTTACGGTCCACTTTGAGGCACGACAAATTAAACTGTGCTTGAGCACACACAGACGATTTAAAGCTCTTTTACACAGCCTAGATGCACAGTCTTGATGTGTGTGTGTGTGCAGGATTAAGTGAGAAAGTGTGCCCCTACGCTTAATATGTGCGTATGGATTTGACTCTATGTGAAAAACAGGCAATCATAAAACAATAGTGTAAAATCAAGCAGCCCCTGTCGACTGAATGAAAGCCATTCCCGGCGTCAGGCCCACTTGTACTGATGCAAACAATCCTCCTGTGCTCAGTTAGCAGTAAGTAAATTGCTCTGGGATTTGTATTGCCGGAATGCTTTAGCAGGTAATTCCTCTCTGTCTTTCATTTTGTTTGTCTGTGTTAAGTTCCCACTCTGGCCCCATCCATTCTCACATCCAGTTCCCGGCTTTGTCCATCCATCAATGGGCGCACTTTGTCAGTGCTGACTTCATCCTGGCGGCTGCAATCACATCCGAGCAGGGCCTGACTGCCACTAGGGAGCTTTTTCACCTCCCATCTGCATCTCCCCGATCTGCTGACGGGGCCCCTGACGTGCAGCGTTTTCTATTGCACAGGCAAGCAAAAAACACTAATGCTGCACCTCATTTCTCCAGACTACTCCCGGGCTTGCACGGCAATAGAGAGAGTGAGGGAGAAAGAGAGAGGGAGAGTGAATGAGGTGAGATTGAGAGAGGCAGGGAGGTAAAGAGGGGGAAAATTTTCAAAAAGAATTGGCTCTCCAGCCAGGCTACAACTCAATTTGCCTTTTCTTCTCAAATACATCAATAGACATCACGGGTAGAAAATGTATCACTAATTACGGCTTGATAAGCTCCAAGTCAACTGTGCTTTGGAGAGAGAGACAGGGACAGAGACAGGAGGGAAGAAGGAAAGAGACACGGCAATCCTGCATGGTTGTTAGCAACACTGAGATTTCACAGGCAAGAGTGTTTCCGGACACCTGATCATTTGTTAATAATATAATGACTAATATTCTTTGGTTCAATATAATACTCACTCAGTTTAATTTGTCATCTGTATGTTATACGAATAGCTCTAAATGGCACTTAAGCTAACATATGAGCAATGGTTGAAACATACATTATGACACAATTAACTATGGACAAAGACGGATATACTGCAACAGAATAAAGTTCATCTAATCCATTATCTAGGCATCTACGATTCGACTGTTTCAAAGAAACAGCGATGGCGCCAACCATGATCTGTTCAAGTTAAACTCCACTATGCAGAGTCGTTTACATCAGGGAGCGCTAATTAGACTGCAATGGAGGGTTATTAATAGGCTGGACATTCCAGAATGATCTTGTTATAAATGGGCCCTGTCAAGGCTTTCCTCAACCTCCAAATGAGTATTCTCACTTCACTGCCCCCATCCCAAGCATCAGCACCAGTGCCGGATAACAAATGATTGCTATTAACCGTATTGTTAGTAATGATGGCCGAAAACAAACAAAAGTCCATAAATAACAATTTGCAGAGGAAAAATGAACCCATAAATAAGATAGATGCCAAGCTGAGCTGGAGCAAATGACATCTGAGAGCCTGCAGAGAAAAGGAAGAGGCTGCTGTTTGGGTAACAGAAGACAAGGCAAGGACTGATACATAACGATCAAGTCTCATCCATGGAAGGAACATTTGTGTGCTCTGATCTGCCCAGTGCATGGGGCTTCCCATGCAGGGGTGTAATGTTATTCACAGATTACAGCTTACACCACAAAACCCCCCATCAAACACTCAGCTGAGTGGGCTTAAACAACAAAGCGGCTCCTGCTCAAGTCGTTTACCCGGACACAAAGGCAATTCCTCATATTAATTAAGCGCTGTCACCGACATGCTCGCTCCCTCTCGCCAAGCACATGTCCGCTGTTCTGATATGTGGGCTAAGTGTTTTCCCTGATGCCTCACTCTCAGCCTGCTTTTCACATAAAGCCTCTAGTGGGAGCCGCTGTTTACAGAGTCAGTTCCACTTACGCAAATCCCCTGCCGTGTAAACAATATCCACGGCGACTAAACGGAGCTAGCACTGTATGTTTACGGCATGAAAAATGTTTATCCAATTAAGTGACACTTCAATAACATAATCCTAAAACCATGAAGGCTTTTAACAAGATTACATGACCTATAGAGAGGCAAGTGAGTCACCCATTCTGTAAGATGCTGCTCAATAACATTAAAAGCTGTACCAAAATACGGCCATAATTACGTGGAGTACAACCTTTCCAGTGGCCGGTGCCAGTGGACAACAACACTGTCTAGATCTATAAAATAAGATATTGCAAAAGCCCTCTTTCTAAGGAGCTTATTTTTGAGTCGAGTGGGACTTTATGTGAAGCTAGCATCGCTCATACTGGAGAACACTAATTCTACCATTCAGTGTAATGTGAAAATAAGGGTCTGTGTCTGCTGAAAACACCACAACGTGAATGGAAACAGATTCGATCCTTTTAATGTCAGGTCAATAAAAAAAGCCAACCACACAGCATGCTACAATAACTCTAAAAGGAGCACAACCTCAAGCTAGTGCATCAAAATAATGGGACACATAAAACCAAGGCCCCATGTTATGTGCAGAAACAAATATGAAGAAGAAGGTATCAAAATAATGAAAGATTGTTTATGTATTGTGGCATGAAATGGGGAGGTTGTGAAAAAGGGAGCGCTGGGAGAGGTGATGGTGACGGATGGACAGAACTGACAGTGTGGTATTCATCCTGCACGCTAGAGCGCACGTCCTGCTAGTGGCGGTCGACAGAGCAATAAATCACAGGCCCTCCATCCTGTATCTACAGCTTATTACATCCACCATGACAAATAAATAATAATCCCTGTCAGCACAGCCCTTTGCTCAAGGATTGAGTCTGAAACCGTTTGCTCATCACTCCTATTCCTGAGTGAAAACACCAGAGCAGGGGAATTGAAAGCCATGGTTTACTGGCCCTCTGAAATTTTGAAAGACAGTGGAAAAAAGACCCACGGCAGACACAGATCCCAAAGATATGTGGGAGTATGGCAGTGCTGCAGTAGTGAATCAAACACCGGAGTGTACAATAAAAACACAAGATGCAATGCTGCTCAACAGTAACCATGGTTATAAACATTCTCAATATTCATTGAATTTACAGAAGAGCCCCATCATGCATTCCCTGTATGATATATCAAAGATATGCATGCATCGTATAAAATAAGGTTAAGGGCATGGAACACCAAAGTATGAACAAAGATGACTGGCAGGACGTAGCTAAATCAAATATCATTTTGTATTTGGATAGATCCAGCAGTTATCTAATTGTTTAATCAATAAATGTGCAGAGCTGCTGGCTGTGATGTTTGGATCAATACAAATTGATTTACATGTGTCTGCAAAGAAACACATCCTCTTTACTTCTCATTTCCCTGTGCACCACTATCTCCTATCACATTATGGAAAGAACATGTGCCGCACAAAAACATCTCACGCCTTTGTCTCGTATGCCCTTAGGTTTCTGTAAATTGTATAAAACCATTTAATCTTCCTTAGATGAGGAACCATTTACTTAGTACTGTCCTTCAATAAAAATTAAAAGCTCCCATAAAAAGAGATGTGAGAGTGAAACGCCCTCGACTAAATCATCACGCATCATTCTTTTGAAAGCTGATGCTGAATATTTCATGGGCCTATTTCCTTTTGACATTTGTAGATGACTTGGAGTGTTACACTGAAAATAAAATACTGATGAGAGAGCCCACTGTCATAAAGGTTACTGAACTGTAAATGGAGTGCTCCATCTTCCCTGATAATAGGTGTAAAATTGTAAACATGCTGAGGGATGTGAGTGTATGTCCGCAGAGCTCCTTTAGGGATTGTATAAACATTAATCATAGAATCACTGGGCCATGCTTAATTGTAAGTGCTAGATCACACTGAATCCGATCCATGAGAAGGAGCAAGAAACTTATTACTGCTGTCTCATAATACTGTGTCACCGTTTTAAGATGCTGCTTACACCCGAGGTAAATTTCAGTCACAAGAAAGTGATAATTCATTGACTCATATGTCACCAGATCATTTACAAGCCTAAATGTGGCACCTATTTGAGTAGTAAAAAATAAAGTACGCCAGCATAATGTGCTTCTCAGACAGTAAAAGAGGAGAATAAGCTATTCAAGTACAATGCACTCAATATATGGAGCAGAGCCACTAGATTAATGATGGAACAGTTCCTCTGAATGGTAATACTTTCTTAACATTTCACCATTATCTTCTGTATAAAATGAGACAGTGCCATGACATAGACTGACCTGTCGGCTTTGCTTTTGTCAAAAACGAAGGCTTCTCACAAACACCTGATGCACAGCATGTTAACTAGTGATCTCTGTCAGTATTATTAGAAACAATACATCACCTAGAAAAGACAGAAGCCAATTAACACGTTTTTGGGAAACAGTAAATCTTTCCCAAGCAAACACTGTACCTGAACTCACGGGAAAGGACAAAATTCCACACAACCTGAGAGTGAATATTTGGCGAACTGAAGCAAGTGTCAGACCTTTAGAGTGGGCTTGACAGAAATATGTCACCTGCTTTGAATCTCAGTTCTTCTCATTGAACCTACTGAATTATTCAAAAAACACTCTGGCATTTGAATCTTAAGGGATTATGGTCTCCTAAATCATTTCAGCAGGTATTTCCCGGTTTGGCCCCGTGGGGTGTCCTAAAATTAGTTTGCCGCAATGTTCCACCTAGAGGGGTGGGTAGATGGAGACAAGCACCTGGGTGGGAGAGGCCAGATAAGAACTGGTTTTCCAGTGCTTGCCCTGCTACATTAGGGGGGGTCGGGAGTTCACGCCCCACTCTTCAACTCTTCAGGCTGGGCTTTGAACTCCTGACCCACTGGGGGAGAGGCCCTCCGTGCACAGTAGCTGCATTTACAAATGCATGCTGACTCCATGCCAGCAAAGCGGAATCGAGAGGGGTCTGATAACATCTCCCTTTAGAAGGAGCTGTTCAGCCGGCCCTTTGTATTTATGGGTAAGTCTCATGGTTACCCCCAGCCATAAATCATGTTAATTGGTTTACTGATAAAATGTCTGTCAGGCCCCATTCACATTGTGCTATGGCACCCACAGTTACTGTTTAATCTTAGTCCTGCAATAGTTCATCTGTTTAACTGACTGAAGGTGAGGCGGAGTGTAAAAGGGAACTCTCCTTCACATCACAGCACTGCACTGTGCGATGCAAACGTTAGCCATTGCTTGACTTGAATGATAAATGGTGTAATTTTCAGTTTTTAAAAAAGCCAGTGGAGGCACTACCTGAAAGCAGAATTAGTATTCTTTTGAGGGTTTTTTTTTTTTTTTTGCAGTTTAACAACGCAGTCGTCCACCTTTCCAGGTCATCAGATATAATTTTTGAAGTCAAAAATTCTGAAACAAAAACAACTTTCATTACTATTCTTCACGCACCTTTCCTGAGTATATTGGGTGGTTGCTCAATCATTTGTTCAAAGATGGCAATATCTCATTATACAAACGTTCAACATCTTCAGGGAGGCAGCAACAAATAAAAATTGGCTGAAAAGATGACTGTTTTCTTCAACGATAAGCCATAGCCTGGGTTAAGACTTCTCAGTAAATTGTATTGACTTTCTGGCAAGGACATTGATGCCCACAGGTCTAAACTGTCCCTCGTCAACAGATAGACCACACACAGCCTCTCATTTACCTGTCAGATTAGCGTTAGGAGTGACTCTGCTCCAGGCCATATGGCGGGAAACCAGGAATTGTACTTAGAGAAAGAACTATTTGTCTCTTAAAATGTCAAAGCTCATTAATTCACGAAAAATCAAGACACATTACCAAGCAAGGCATACCGAGCCAACTATGTTTATTCTGAAGAAAAAATAACTAGATTTTCTTGTCACAATAGACTACAATTAAACTTTTGACTTTGAAACTTTAATTTTACTTTAAAATTTTTACTTTTAAATTGAGGTAGTGAATAGGAAAACTGCTAGCTGCTGAAACTGCTAAAATAGCTGTGGAGAACGGAATAACCCAGATAGCAGATATTCAAACAAAAGTTAGTTTCCTACTGGACCATGTGCACCCATAAGCAACTTATGCAATACAATGCAATGCAACCTACTCTTATGTAGTTGGCGTTGATCGCTGAATGATTAATGGTTTAAAAGGATCCAGAAAAAAGGTCAAATTCGGAGTTGGGGATGGAGCAGCTACACGGGGTAATTAAGACAAGCATGATTAATAACCCCAAGCTGCCACTGTGTTCTGTAAACAAGATGCAGCCAGATGGGATGCATATATCGCACATGAATATTATACATTGGTTTTCTAGAACATAGGGATATACAATTATTCAACACAAATTCACATATACCTGATATTGGTTTTATTAAAACGCTGTAATTGTTTGTGATATATGATGAGAGCCCACAGCAAAATCGACAAACCTTTGCATTTCCTCACTGACACCACAGCATCCATTTGAAAATGCTTTTACAACTCTGACTACACTACTTGAATAGTGAAGTCATTTGAATCAATTGTCCCTAAACTGTATCTTCCCTCTCCAGAATGTCGCCTTAGACAACGTAAGTACAGTATAACAGCTCCGTCATGGAGACTTTCAAGAAGAGTTGTGATGATGGTCTTGAGCAAAGGGGAAAAAAAGTCTCCGGCTCTTATTCAATCCATTATCTTTTCTATCCTCTCCCTCTGTACCCACCAATGTGACTGACAGTATAGAGGGATCAGGTCCAGCTTTCAGGGAAAGCAGGGAGACAGGTGTCAAAATGGTCCAGCAAGCAAATCTAACCTTCACTAATCAGTCCTGTTGTTCCTCTACAATCCATGTCTAGTCCACGACTCTCATTCCGTATGAAAAACAATTATGCTGGTTTGAAGTTGAGCGTGCACTAACTCACCTGTCTCTTCTGATAAGTGTAAGAACGTAACAAAGAGGGGGGAGAAAGAGAGTAGAGAGGAAGGGCAGGGAATGGATGTAAGGAAAGGATGTATTGTAAAGTATGACATCAAAAGTGGTTGGATATCTTCTTTTACAGGAGTCCAGTGACAGTAGGCCTACTTAAGGACTTACTTGATAGTAACTACTAAAATCTAGAAGATGTTGATACAATCCCGAGAGAAATTAAACCATGACACATTAGAAAACCAAGGCTATCAAATCAATCCTGATGAAAAAAGGTCTGAGCTCATGTTACGATAAGAACATTTTTATAAAGACCAAACATGAGCAAACGGTGAGCTAAGACATCATTGGTATCCAAGAGCTTGTGCTACTACTTCAAAGGGAGTTGTTCCAAGCAGGAGGAGGCTATGTGAGCTTCAAAGAAAATGGGATGGACAAGGCGCCACACACTCATGTATTGAAATAATAGCTGACAAAGATCCTCAGCATTTGTGTCAGTGTAATGCTCAGTGGCACCAAAAGCAGCACCACTACCAAACCCTCTCCTTTAATTCATGGTGATGGGCCTGGGACTCTCTCTGGGCCAAGGAGGCCCTCTGATGCGGTCGGCAGTCGGCCCTAATGCACTGGCTTGATGGGAGATGAGCAAGGGGGAGCGATTGCAGCCAATGGGCGCTTGCTGAAGTAAGACCACAGTGACAGTTAACAGCTGTGTGAACTTTCATTCGCACTCAGCAGGAGTCAGCGTTAAGTAAGAACATTTGAGAGGTTTGACAGAGGGGTGTCGCAACGCCTTGATGAAATGGCAACTATGTGTAAACCTCTCCAAGTGGCTGCGGGTAGACAATTTGGTCGACCAATCAAAGGGACGGTGATGGTGGCTTCATTTTAATGCGATTCACCATCCGTGCCTTTGGTTTAGATCCATCTAAATAACTCTGATGATATAATCTTCCCCATGGCTTGTTTCACCGACTCACATGATGGGTAGATGATTTTGAGGCAAGAACAGGGCAATGCCTACCACTGAAGATGTTCTGATAATAAGGGGACTTTGTATTGCCTTGGCCTTTTTAGTACAGTGCTGTATTGACTCTGTCCTGCTTATCACATTAGAAAACTAACAAATTGCAAATGACTACACACTTTAGTCTGCACACTCCAGCCCTCCAGGAAAAAGAGCAATAAAAAAGCCACAACTCCCTGCATGGGATGGCTTCACTTTCAGGGTCAGTAGACTTTCCAAAGTAACAAGCTGAGCATATGCCGCAGCGGTTCCCCTTATGTCCCAAGAAAGACCCAATTAATTCATCAATCTGTACTCCTCTGTCACTGCCTTGTGCATTTTAGCCCCTTGCCAGCAGAGCTCCATCCATTACCGGCCAGGTTGTTCAGTTCTCCCCCCGCCAGCCTGCCAAACAGCCAGTCAGGGTGGCTGCTGGGTAATTACACATTGCCTTGACAACGCACATGATTGTTTTCCTAGCAGTATATTACTTCATTAGTACTTCCCAATATGCCGTATTTTTTAAATGTCACTTTTCACCCAACTCCGTCCAATCCACACTCGTCTGTATATCATAACAATCATTAATAACTGTCAGCTGGCAGCATCAGTTCAACACTCTGGCTGCCTCATTAGCATGGCCCAGCATTTGTTCTGTGGAGAGGCTGATTATTTTCTACAACAGGCCAGGCCAATTACTTTAGTGAAATGGTATCACATAAATCAAAACTTAACAAGGTGGCAAATTTGAAGTTATCAGATTCCAAGAGACACCATAACTAATATGTCACTGTCACAAGTGCTCTCTGCAGGTATGCCTCAGCCATACCAAATATATCATCCCACAGGATCTCAGAGGCTTTCTCTTGGAAATTACCATATTCAGAAACGTGGTAGTGCAAGTGGTATGGAAATGTAAATGGCAGAGCTCAAACAGGCTGGCTTTGGGCAGTGGAGAGGTTGAAACAGATAGAAAGAGACTGATCCCACTGTAATGTCTTTTCAGGCCATCCCGGGCAATAAAACATATCGGCCTTCTGTGAAAGCTTAAACCTTTCCTTTTACTCTTTACATGATGATGCTCATCCATCACGTCACGACAGCTACATCAAACCAACAACAAACATGCAAACCCAGCAGTCTAAAATATGCTGACGCCATGCACAGACACATAAATACAGACTACTTTAGCTCTGCCCTGAGTGGCTTTTTCTCTGTTTAAACTAGATTTTCCATCTACTGAGAATTCCCACTACCCTCAATGTGTGATAAAGTACACTTCTGTCAGTTAGCCACTGACATGAGAGGAATTGCAGAAGCTGTATAAATGGGCTTCTGTTTGTTTGCCCTTGTTTCTTCTCCCTCGCCTTGCAGAAGCCATGTACAATGACTGGTTTTTACTCATTGTTAGTTAGACAAGGATTACCTCTGACTAAAACATTCACCTCATCTTGAGGCTGTTTGTTCCATTTGTTTCCCATTGTCTGCAGCGCCGTTTCTGCTCATTTCTCATTTTTAAGTGAGGATTGAGGACAGATGGATGCGAACTCAAAGTTTCTGATCTTTAGCAGAAGTTATGGAGGGTTATCTTTGGCTGTATATCTCTGCTCTGGCAGCGCTCCCCTGGTGATGAAGGATTAACCACCGCAGCTGTCTCTTCCCCAGGATGATGCAGTGCACTGCTCCCCGACACGACAGCATCACTTAATCTTAATGTCCGCTTCTGCAGAGCGGCCGCACAGGACAAAGCCAATCAGCATCACATGCCATGGGGATGGACCTACAGCTTGGCCCTGGAGTTTCTCACCCTCACAGGCCTATTCATCAACTTCAGCCACACCAATCCCCGAGTTCTCTTCTCGCAAACCACAGCTGAGCCGGCCAGTGATGTATAGGACAGGGGGGGCCTGGCGCGCGCAAGAGAACACTTATCAGATTGCACATTATGCACTGCTTTGTGTTCCTGAGGAAAAAAAAAAAGAGGGAAGAGAAGTAATGAATGCACTCAGCCTTCCTTCAGCCCAGACCACCTATTTGCTGTGTTTAAAGAGATATCTGCTCAATAGTGCTCCAGCATTAAGGATGGGGTAGATCTAGAATAATGATCACTGTTCATTTAGATAAATTGCACTCAGGGAATCCATTTGTAAAGATCTGAATTCAGCTGGAAGCAGAGGGGGATACTTCATTTGTTCAACATCCTCACAGTGAACATTACTGGGTACTTTCAAAGCTATGCATGTAAGAGGTATAAAAGGATGCCGTACGTACCATAATCGCATACATACTGCAGTTTTATGATATGAAAACACACAAAAACCCTGTATAAGACACATGTTATTCATTGACTTGAAAGCCAAGCTAGGCCTGTCACGTGATGTAAAACATGTAATACTATTAAAAACTGGTGAGTAAATCAAATCAATGGTACGCAGGAGACAATGCATGCGAAGAGAGGCAGAAGGAAAATATCCAGAACGGGCATTGAGAAGAAATATTCATCCAATATCAAACAACTGGTTCTGCATTAAAGCAAAAACAGATACAGCTAATCCAGCTTTAAAGTCAAAGAACTTTGATGGAAGACGATATCACAGCACAAAACCATATCTATGGTGCATCCTGACCCAGGCTCATAATGTGAAATTATGCTAGACATTATCATGACGATAGGCTTCTCATAGCAATGCGAGCTCTTCGCTAACACCAGCCATCAACCCCCATTCTGAAACCGATAATAAAGAGATGACACTTTTATGATACCATAATTAACAGCGCTCTAGGATGAAATTAAATCAATATGCCCATCTAATATCATTTTCTCTAGTTATGCAAATCAAACATTCAAAGCCCTTGGAAAGTGATATGAATTGCTTTCACATTTCAGTTCACACATATTATCATATCAGACCTCTTGGGTTTGATGACATGGAGGATGGGGCGAGAGAGGGAGAGACTTAACGATGTGAGGACTCTGCTGAAGAGAGTGGCAAAGACTGCTGATTAGCTTGTACCACACAGGACACACGCAACACGGCCAAGACAACCACATGATAATGTGCAAATTGAACACTTTGATCAAAACAATACCCCTCAAACCCGAGATAATACAGATAAATTCTAATATAACACTTTTTAAACCATGGTTGTTTATCAGCATGCAGTGCAATATAGTATTTAACCCGAGAAACCTCTGAAGAAGACTAACAAAATACTTTCCATGGCATAATGGGATAAATTATAACTTTTAATTCCCCAAAACACATGCTAGTACCCTTTTTAGCATCCCTCTATTCCTGCAGTGGGAGGTGAGGTGAAAGTATTAGGCCTTTCCCTTTATGGATATGAGACAAAAGGGAGGCTGTGATGGCTGGGCGCAGACAAGGCGGGTGGTGGTGGTGGGGAGCCTAATGGCCGTGATTAATGACAATGGGCCAGAGGAGAGCTGGGACACAGGCGCTACATATATCATCCCTTCTCATCAGTCTATGCACCTCTGTGGCCCCTTCTCTGCAAACCAGCACACTACAGTAGGAAAAAAAACACCTCATCTGCTCTCAGTCAGCATACCACCGAGAAGCTTCCCTTACCATTCTTTATGGGCCTTGCAGATGATAGGTGAGCAAGGAAATGACATGTGGAATAAGATATAATGAGTAAAAGGGAGATCGCCGCGTGTGATCACTCATGTTTTTCACGAACTGAATACTTCCTGTGCTTAAGTCACATTTCCAAGGTCTAATCTTCCATATGGAGAGAGATGAGTTATTGGCTATTTATGAATAGAAGTGATGATGAATGGTGCTGCATTTATCTGCATAAGTAACTCCAAGGGCCAGCACGAAGGTTCAGGCGGCTATAATAAACATAGTTTGCACCGAGGGGCAACTCTTTATTTATGAGTCTCTGTGAATAGATATTATGTGGCCATCATCAGTTCCTCTCATTCCCTTGAGGAGAGGACATGCAATAGCTGCAGCATATGCAATAGCTTCAGAGTTTAAACAGTTCTTACCAGGCTCACCACCATCACTGTAATCAACCCTTTACACAGGGTTTAGTTATGACCAATTAATGGACTATATTCTTATGGGAATTGTAACACTCTGAGGGACTTGTGATTTTAATTAGAAGGTACCTCATTGGATCCCAGTTAATGCATCCAACTTACTGAAAACACGGCAAATTAATCTCCAATTAACAGAATGGCCGGATTTAGTCATTATGAAACCACTTTCAATATATGGGGATGAAAATAGCCCGCATGTAAACTGACTAATCTTCATTCTGTGATTGAGTACTGTATTCCTGTAAGCCCTTCCTCATACAGAGCCAAAGCAGGGTCAGCTCCCACCTGACCTCCACATCCCTTCGCTCACAGCTTCACAGAACAAGCGGGGAGCTGCTTTATGATGCTGATCTAGAAGAAAATTACTCATCTTTTACGGCAAAACTCTAGGTCAACTTTACAACCTGCACAGCTGAACAGTATTTTTTCTATCAATTACACCTGACAAACATTTTTTTTATTATTATTTTGCTTTCAGGCTTTCCTGCGTATAGTACACTCGAAACAGCAAATAATGTGAGACAGATTAATAGCCAAGAGAGGATCAATACCTGATGGACTAATAATAGAAAGGAAACGGTAAATCTATAGCGCCTAGACTCCTTGGTTGTTATTAAAGTTTAAGGTTAAAGCTGTGAATGTGCCTACACTTAAGAACCTTTAACATTTCCAGTTCAAACTAAAGTTATTGATACAGGGTGACTCCAGTTTTAAAGTTGATCTGCTCCAGAGATCTGAACCCAGAACATCATGATTATTGGAATCTTTACTAATATATGATAATTTCCACCTACAATAACTTAGTTTAACAGATTAGGTGCCCTTGAATCACTAAACCAAAGCAGAAGGTGAACAGAAGCACACACTCATTTTTTTTCCTCTGTCAGGAAATGTTAAAAAAAGGTTACTTGTAGAACCTGTTCTACTCAAAAGCCACCTCTAATCCCCAAGTCCCTTTTGAATTCTTCTTTCATTTTGAAATTTAAAGCCTTAAGCTAACTAATGATTGCAGTCATCCATGTTTCAAAAATATGCATTTTTTGTTCCTTGATGCAATAACAAGGCATCTTGTGAGAAAACAAGGCATGTTTTGTCTTACCAACTGTTTTCGCTTATTTTCCATGGGTGCTGCATATAATTAATATCTCACCAGTGCCGGGGGTTGTCATTTTTCAAATGGTTTCCCTGGAAATGTTCTACACCTCTTAATGGCCCTGCTAATGCTGTAGCTGTCATGTCTTGGACAGCTGCACTTTTACAAGACAAACTCAGCTGCGCCACGGGTCTCTCTGTGGACTTACTCACTCAAAGGCTTAGAGGCTGGTGCTGCCAGCTGGTGATAGTACACATAACATTTGATTAATCTTTACCTTGTGCCCATGACTGGCGAGTCACCTTCCAATAGTGTCCCCGGTGTACCAAATATTTTTCCTATTTTCTGATGGATGACAGATCAGCCAAATGGCCCCAAATACAAATGAATCCAGATGACTATTTACAGGTGGCCTCCAGGGTCTGACAGCATTGAGGTGAACAGATCTGGTCAGAAAGAGAAAGTATATTTTGCTGGAATCTTTGGTGTAAACCGATACAATTAAAATATTACTTTTTTCCATTGAGGTATAATTTCTATATTGTTAAAAACACTGTTCATAAGTTATGTGACCATCCGAATCCAAATTATTATTAATTATTATTTATATATAAATTAATCAACATATGTACAGATCCTGTAAATGTCTGAGTTAGGCTAAATAATAGGGAGAAGAAACTGTTTAAAAGTCTATTTGTGTATATTCTACACATGAGACGTTTGAGGCTAGCACATTGGTCACAGGCTATACCCTTTCAAAGGAGATAGTTATAAATACAGACATATGACTCAGCGTGAGTCATCCGGGATAAGCCGTAATGCCTTAAACGTAAACTGTAATGTAATATGAAAGAATCGTGAAATGTGGTTTTTAACTAAAAGGCATAGCCTCCACTCGCTTTTATCAGGGCTCAAACTACCTAATCCAAATGATTAGTCTCCAGTTATAAAATGTGAGCCAAGGACAAACAGGTCAAATAAATATTGATCCTCACAGGCAGTAGATAGGAACTGGACAAAAAATGATTCTGACATTATTAATGTTTTGTTGTCTGTAAACTAAATTGCCTCTCTTCTTTAAATAAGTAGAAACTGATGTACCTTGCATTTTGCATGTATTCCTCAAGAGTGAATGGCCAGCATTCCTCCATCACAAAACTATAAAACAAAAGATCTACTCAAGTCAAGATTATATACCATCCTTGATACGTGCAGAGCTATGATGTGAGATATTATCTCTACAGAAGCACAAGTGATGCCATTTTCTTCATTTCTAACACTATCTTTCTCGTCCTTTCCTGAAAGCAGATATTGTTGCCTGTAAGATGGTTATCATAATTCATGGAGGGTTCAACTTGAGTTCAGGACAAACACTTTCAGATGCTTGTTACTACCTCATAAGATGACACAGCACAGACAAAATCATTGTTCAGACATGCGGATTAGTATGCCATGTGTATGGACAATGATGGTATGGTTGGAAATAAAGAACTCATTGTGACACCCAGGAGTCACTAGGGGTAAGCTGACAATTTAAGACTGATTACCATAAAGTACTGCATGCAACAGGAAAAGTCTGCACACTGGTCATAAGACATGGAGAATAGAAACACAACGACATGTTTGTGAAAAGGACACAAACCTTAAACCTTGAAATTGCTCGCTTTCAAAATGTCCCTCTTGAGGCTCGATCTAAAGGCTGCAGTATGAGAGCAGGCTAAGACTACTCTGTACAAGCCGGTGTTTGGTTTACGTCTCTATCTTTGTTTGAAGCCACAGCATGATGGTGGCCCTTCAACCCCCATTTTCCAGAAGCTTAGACCTGGTTGTTTGATGAGGGCTTATCCCTCAGCTGACATATTATCGTTGGACAGGCCTCTGGCTGTGCCAAAAGAACAAGCTACGCAAAGGATTAGCCAGCACACTCGTGCTAATGCAGTCAAACTGTCAGAGAGATCAAAGCCACTCACTCCAGATTAAGACCAATTAAAGTAGGTGGCCCTCCACAAATTAATAGCTGGAGCACTCACCTGTTAAAAGGAGGCAAAACAGCAAGTGGCATTGTTCTCTTAAATGAAGTGTTTAAGGTGAGAAAATTACAAGCTCATTCTCATTTATGCCTGATACTGTAGCCATTACTGCTGTCGGTCAAAGCTATCTGTTATAGTAAGATGGCATTACTCTCAGTCAATAAATGCCATTACATTTTTTTCAAGGTTGTTTAAAGCATGTATCTGTTATGCTATAGTTACACCCAGGTGAACTAGGGCTACTATAATTGCGCTGTTATGTCCAAATGATAGAAAAGCTAACATGACACAGTTATGTGATTGCCGTCTTTACTGAGGACATTTAATATATATTGCACTTTTCTTAGAGGCCACCTTCCCATTATTAGGCTTTGATTTAGCTTCTGCAGAGCTGCACATTCTGTTACATAGTGTGCATGCCCTGTAGAGGTTTGAGCGACTGCCAAATCCATTATATTCTAGGCTACATTGAGCATATCTTATTTCCTCTTTAATGTTTACCCCAAAGATCCGAATTATGAGGCTATATCTCATGCTCAGATTCATTTCTATGCCAGCACTGGAATAAGACAGTCACAGAGAGGTGGAGCCTGGTTGAATCTGTCTTGGTGCTGAAGGGGTTAATGGTCTCAGTTATTACAGTAATGTGAACATCTCTGACTGAGGCATCTGAACCACAGCTGGTCAGATAGACTGCAGGTCATCTGAGGGCCAACGGAGGCTCTGCTGATCAAGGCCCCTGCTCACGACAGGGGGATGAATGATGACTGCAGAGTAAATGCCAAAACTATAAATTTCATTCCACACTGACCCAAAGCTCCTCTAAAGTTTATTTACATTTTCACATAGCATCCACCCTTGAACGTCAATGTTGAAGTATTTCAAGGCAGGATGAATTAGTGATTGCATTGCATGCTCTCTAAAACACACTTTGCTGGGAAAGTTCATTTTGCTCTGACATGTACGTTGTGAGCGCCACTGAAGAGTAAACTGAAAGGATCTTTCATTAACTTGTCTTTTCTTGTTACTCACTTTGAGCCTTACTTTTCGAGTTGATCCAGCAAAGCTGAGTAAAACCGGGTGCAATGTCAAAACGGTTCTTGAAATACAGCCTAGGTCCATAAATTACAAACTCTAATGAGCAAATGTCTGTTAAAGAAATAAAAAAGCTGCAGCCTGACACATTTTTATATGTGGAAAATAAATAAATAAGCTCAACACCCTGTGGTTAACTTTCCAATGGGCTTCGCAGAGAGCCCTGTTTGATGTGGATGCCTAGAGTCAACTGTGTTTGGACAGTCATGGGGTGGAGCTGCCAGGCTTTTAACTGCTCCAGAGAACACAACCCACCACAGAGCGGCACACAGGAGTCCCTCTGTACTCAGGCCGGACACAAACTATCACCTGAGAGAATAAGCGAGAACCACAGTGGGATTTCTTCCTGCACAAGCCTGAAGGCTACCCGGCAGAACTCTTAAAATAAAGACCCCGACACAACTTTCAAAGGCCCGAGGAAGCTTATAACGTGATTCTCTAAAAGCACTTCTTTAGGTCTACACTGTATAGCAGGAAGACATGAATATTACATCTTTTATTCAGAACAATCACAACATTTCATTTCCCCATGCTGGCCCACAGTGGGTTAAACAGCCTTGCCAAGAAAGCAGGTGTTGCAAACTAAAAATTATTTCAACAGAAATCTGTCAAGGCAGGAAAATATATGCCGAGATATATTTTGTAGGAGATGGAAAGAAATCATTGCTCCTATTTTGTGCTGTGGGAGGGATGCACAGTCTCATTTGAGAGGACGAACATGCTTAAGTTATTACTGCAGGAAGGCAATCTGTCAAAAGGCAGGCTGTTTTGGCATAGCGCATACCGCTGCTGAGATCATAGAGTCAGATTCTGCTTGCAATTACTGCAGAAGGACCTTGGATACAGGCAGCCGGCCATTAATTCTGTTTCTGGCCCTGGACGCTTTGACATGTCGAAATTCTCACTGTCCTCAGTGCCACAGCAACAGGGAAACCGGCCGCAGTGGCCAAACCTCACCACTGGAGTAATTGATGCCATCATTAAAGTAATTAGGTTCACTAAGTCAGCAGTATGTTATGACTTACTTTGTACTGTAATGTATGAGAATCTAAAGGAAGGGGAGACCGCTGAAATTTTCAATATTAACAGTAAGTACATTACTGCAGCTGAAGATGAAAAATGACAGTGCAGTACACTACACTGGCCAGCTATGTAAAAGGGCATATAGGATTTCTCAGTGTATTCAGTGTCCTCTCAGCTGACATCCATATGCTCGATAACAATGCACTGGTAGACACTGTCGGAAAACCCTATTCACTCTTTGTTCCTGTTTACTGTACAAAGAGTGCGGTTTCATTTGAGTGAAAGCGACACGAACGCGCTGAAAAGGATCAGCTTCAAAGGAAGGGATTCATCATCATGTGTCGCCCCTCCCAGCCACACAAACACCTACACATGGCCGTGATCAGGTCATTTAACTGTTTAATGTGGTATGACATTTTATCCCCACCTTAAGCATCTTAACGCAGTGTGTTATGCACAGAGTAATTTGAGTGTCAGCAAA
This sequence comes from Myripristis murdjan, assembly GCF_902150065.1. Lineage (NCBI taxonomy): Eukaryota > Metazoa > Chordata > Actinopteri > Holocentriformes > Holocentridae > Myripristis > Myripristis murdjan. The sequence continues at coordinate 15,838,595 of NC_043998.1, forward strand.
TGCCTTAAAGATTCTTTAACCCTCTGATAGGTTTAGTCACAAATAAAGAAAGTGAACATTCCCAAAAACAGTGTGAAATAGGAATGGGTTGACATTGCCAGTACCAGCAGTATAGAAAAAATATAAATATAAAAATTAGCAACCTTGTAGTAAATGAAATCAGTTTCAAGAAAAGAGAAATATTGGGACATCATATCCTTGGATGTTTATCAGGCATATGAATGAAAAAAATGCTGAAAAGTACTTTGACTGCTGGCAAAAAAATACAAATGAACCTGTAGAAAATGCTGGCAAGTCAGAATCCACTTGACATTCCATGAACTGTGGCAATAAACATTTTGTCACGCATCCAAATATCTGCATAGAGGCTCATGTTATGCCCAAGCATCTGTGTCCGATCTGAATAACTAGCATGACTCCTGTGCAGATGGTCACAGGATGTGACCACCTCATATCGCCTGTTCCCATCAATCTACCAGTAAATAGCTCCTTTGACACCCTGTGCTTGCTTTTCGTCCAGGACATCTCACATGACTGCCGCCATTTTGAAAATAACATAAGGGAGAGGAGACGAGCAGAAGGGCCTTTTTTTTCCCCTGAAGTTGCAAAACATTGCACCACGCATACATTCCACTAGAACTTTTGACCCATTTCTGGCAGCCCATGAGTCATGAGTTAGTCCACTTGATATCACTCCTTTGAAATCTTAATGTCCGACTGCCCTTCTCCATGGCCCCTGCTCAACAGCTAAATCAGATTTATAACTACTGTCAAAGGCAGGGATGACAGATAAATTAATCTTCCCTTCATGAGTTTACATCTTGGGCATCTGGACTGCTGATCTGGCCCTAACAAGCACAGAGGTCTTGGCGAGCTGTCTTTTAATGTTGATGTGTTCATGGCTGGAGATGAATGGCTCTGTCATAGGAATCTATTTATACAGCAGTTATATGGCAGTGCCACCAGATCCAGGACATTGCACTTCCATGAGACTAGCACCAGCAACTGACACTTCTTAGGATTTGGAGCACAGCTCAACACACCGTGTGTCAGTTACTGTATGGTTAAAAAAAAAAAAAAATACCCTTGGCGAAAGAATTCATCTGTTCCTTTTCTGCTATACAAAACTACCTATTCATCATCCTCCAGGGCAGCACTTCCCTCAACTTTTTGTATTAATCTTTAAAAAAGAATTCAGTCACTCTAATAATCACTTTTCAAACACTTGCATACTGGGAGATGAACACATTAATATCAGGCACTTCTGTGGAGTGTGGCAGAGTAGAGCCATTTCAAAAGAATTGCTGAAAGACAAGACCACCGGGACTGCAGAATTCAAGCTTGTCGTTGTCAGCCCACCCTCCTCACTACCTACCACACCTCCTAACCCCATCACATGAATCCTCACCACCACCCTCCGCTGCCTCTTCAACAAAAGATGCTTTGAGGTCATGCTCCTCTTCTTTGTGGCCGCCGTACCGCGTGAACCAAGAGAGAACAGAGCCACTCAAGACAAGGACTGCTTAAGAAGAGCTTACGATGAAAGGAAGTCCATCGTGAAAGAAAGTGCACACAATTATTAAAGAACCACTGTGATGATAGTTAGATAAATGTTCTACTTATAAAACACAGCGTTGTGTGGATTTCTTCAAGGTTTCACAAAACATTTAAAATGAGAGCTTATGAATTTGACATGATGCACTGTGGTATATAAAAATGCTCATTTGATTTTTCTCATTTTCCACCATCAAACTGGGCAACAGTCGTCATTGATGATAATGTGCCCAAGCTTTAAGCTGTACCTCCTTTTATATTCATCGCCCCAAGAATCCTCTGTGGGGGTTTAAAACTTCAAACAGTACCTCATGAAAAAGTCAGGAGGTGTCAGACATGTGTTCCCCCACCTCACCCCCCAACCCCGCTGGCTTGCCAACACCAAAGGCCAGAATTGATTTTGTGTGAAGCAGGACCAGCTCCACCTCCTTCAGGGATCACCTGCCTAACCCCTGCCTGTGGCTCTGATACAGTGCTAACAATTAATACGAGCCGTCAGAGAGAGACAGGCAGGAAAAGAGAGAACACAGCAAAATATTGACTATATAACTGTGGTTTTCATATTGAATTTCACTGATTATTTTATCACATGCAGTACAACTGCAGAGCACATTTTACGCAGCGTATGATGTACTGTCAGAATTTCTGAAGGGGTCTAAATTGTCACGGTTAACTTTGCTCTAATTCCACGAGGATGATCCTTGTGTATGAGCTAATAAAGTGAGGTTTATGGAAGACTCAGAGCAGATTATCTGAGGTAAGGGCATTGTCCTACGACTGAGCAGGCTTTAAAGTTAGTCCAGCTGTACATTAAAAAAATGCAGTATGAAAGGTCATGGAGGAGCCAACAGAGATAAAAGTCTGAGGTGGCTTTCTTGTATCCTGATCCATTTACGATCCCGTTTAAATTAAACATTCTTTCCTGTTCCTGTGCATGTGCTCATCCTGACATGCAACTGTGCAGTGCAGGTAGCACCAGTTAAAATGTCACATTTTCACTTCTGATCTTTTGGAATTACACTCAATATTAATTTGTCTGAACTAACTATCAGCATCTGAGTAAAGTCTGGTGATAATTCAAATATTGATCAGATTGGAATTCAAATGTTCTTGATCTCAATTTGCAATCCAATATCTGTAGTTGTGCATTCACTTATTAGCTGACAGAAAACAGTTAGAGACTGAATGGTCACTGAATGGTCTACTGATTCCCATATTCGAAAAAGTATGTGTGTAAACACTGAATACTTTTTTGGACTTCAAGTTTTAAAAAAACAAGGTGCTTGCCAGGTAGAACTGTCACCACCAGAGAACTGATTTTTGTTTTGAGTGATTCATACTTCACTAAAGAGGCCAACACGGACTCTGTAAACACAAAATAAAGACTGAAAATGAAATCCTAACTGGAAGAGTGCACTCAGTAGAGTGCAATTCTCTGCCAGGTGTGTTGTCTTACCTTGGGGTGCAAATCTGGGCAGAAACAATTCCATAACCCAATTCCTAAACCCTTTTTCCCGCCTTCCGGGAAAATACAGAGACACTGCATAGCTCCCTTTCTAAAGCTTTTGGACTCACTGAATTACACACAACAGGTTCTCAAACGTTTTGATTCACCACGACCATGAGAAGTCCTTGGTCATACAGTCATAAATGTGCACAAAAAATGTGAGGCTGGCAGGCCCAGTAATATGTGAGATTAGCTGCGGACAGATACACACAAACACACAATCAAAGACATGATCCTCTCCAGGGTGCCACAGGGCAGAAATGATGTGAACTAACATGTAGTTTACATAAGGCTTTGATAAGGCACACCTAATAATAAAGCCTAATGAAGCCATTTCCAAACACAAACTTCAGAGTTAATAACAATTAATGAATTCTACAGGCTTTCATTTTCCTAATACCTGGAAATGTGTCAATTCTGTCACTCAGGCTGACTGTAATACTTGCCCACTGTAAATGACAACCACCCATTGAGCAGAAGGAAAGCACACAGGCCAAAAATAAAAATGGCTGGCCTTGGAACAGAGATTTTAGGAGACTGGCTTCTGTGTGTGAGACTTGACTTCCTTATTTTGAGCAGTGGGCACTTCAACCTCTGGCTGGATGTCAACCTCCCTTTCTAATGGACAGCCACAAAGCTGACAGGCAGTAAATCACTGGGACTATAGAAAGCCATTAGTCCAGGGATACACAATAAAAGGCGGTAATGGTCTCATAAACCCTGCAACACCAGAGCAGACATTCGGATTCTGTCTATTAAGGCTTGAACAGAGCCTTGGATGAGTGAAAATAAGGAAGCCATTTTTCTATTGTGCATTGTTGCCCGCGGTCTCGTGCTCATGATCAATGTACAGTGAGATGTATTGCACTGAGAGCTATTTATTTACACTGTATTCTGGCTGAGTGAATGCTATAAGAGAACATTGTGATTATGAAGTGGTTCTATTGAGCTGCATGTTACAGATGCCTCATTGATTTACAGTGAATTAGTCATGAATAACAGATGTGCCCGGTTTGCAGGATAAAGCATCAAGTACAGCAGTCGCAACCCAGTCTCACATCAAAATGTGTGATAGCTACATTGGCCCACAGCGCAAAATGTATTACTATCACAATAACGACTCTTAAATCATGAAATGGCGATTTATTCATATATATATATATATATATATATATATTTTGACTTTTTCTTTTCTATTGGCCTGCGTCCACATCATGTGACTGCCACGTTTCTTTCCGCAAAAACAAAACAACAAAAAACATGGCTGACATTAATTTTTATTCTTGGTGGAAAATGCTGTATTTGAAGATAATTCCAGCGTTAAAATGTGCTCTGATAACATTTATAGCGAGACGTGCAATTTTATTTTTATAATCTTTGTTCAGCGAGTGTGTATGATCTTTCGCTGTTAGATTCTTTCAGGTTTCACTTGCAAATTGTAGTAATATAGCGTTTTCAACCTTTGCTATGGTGATTGCTATGACACAAATATGTTTATAATCATCAATCTTTGCTGTTTATTTTCTTTCCAACCCCTTCTCATTCCCAAGGCGGCATATGTTGACATTTATATTACCAATTTGGGTGTTTAATCTTGTAAGCCTGAAGCACTAACAGTTACATAACTCCCGCCCTCCCACCAACATCAACACTACACAAAAACATGTTTCAACACTTGCTAAAATATGCAAAATAAATCAATCTAAATCAATCTAAACAAAATCATCTTTGTCTTAATTCCTATAGACAGACTCTATATATGGATACAGAGTCTGTATATGCTGACTCTACTCTAACTCTACATTTAGAGTCTGTAGGCGAGGGACGAGGTTTTGGTATCGGAAGCATTCAGGTTTCCATTTCCGTTTTGGTTGCAGTCCGAGTGGTTTTATGATGGTAAAGGTCCAGGTGGGGAGCGAAAGAGGCAGAACACATTAACAGAAGTGTTGTCCAGACCTAAAACAACTACAAAAAGGATCAATGTTTGTGTGTTGTGAGGAGTAACGTTCGACTTGTGTAATCAAAGAAACAGAAACAGAGGTGGTTTCCGGCTAAACCTAAAAAATTGGCCCTCACCCCCAGAGGCTAAAATCATCGATTATAGACGAAGGGTTCCAAAGCTGAATTTTCTTGACATAAATCATCTAAAAGCAGTGTAATTACTAGTTTGGCTGCAGCAAATATGATATATATGATGTATTGTTTAAAAATAACTTTATAACCATATTTTGCAAACCAGAGGTCAATAACTCGTGTCATGCTAATTTGTTTTTAAGCTGCATGGCCACAATATCTAAAACTACAAATATGGCGAGTGATACATATCATGCTCTATGGCGCATCTCCTGGGGCCTGTAGTGTTGTTGTTTTTTTTTTTTGTTTGTTTGCTTGTTTTACACATTATATATTCCCTATAAGTAAATGCTGTGAAACGTATTCTGAAAGTACACAGGGGGTTGTGCAGATGGGAAACCCATTGGTCTTATCAGATTTTAAATATCTAATTAGTGACCTAAACAGTGAACAAAATGAGTCACATTCAGAGATTTCAATGCTGCTGATGATCAAGGGCATTACTACAAGCCTGAAGGAGGGCCTGAAGTGCTTGGGCTAGCATTATGGCCGAAAAGAAAGATCTAGCATTTCGTGATGTTCAAACTATGTCAGAATTACAAATTACAAAGCCAATCATTAATTAAATTGAAGAATCTTGGTCATTATGCCCACTGAAACAATCCAAACCAAAGACATTGTTGGAAAGGTCTCAGCCTGGCGAGTAACATCATGTCGGTCTGGGGATTCTAAATGGCTCTTGCTCGCTCTTGCTATTGACCTTTGAACTTTGACCTGGGCTTATAATTAATCAACAGAACTGCCTGCAGACATGGAACCAACTGTTAATATAAAGCTTCAAAGAGGTTTGTGTTAATTATCATGGCTTCCATAATAGCTAAATAATCAAAGGGTGTTTTGTTTGTTAATTTGTTTTTGCTTTGGAAATAGTGACCAAAATAAGTCACCTTTACATATTGCAATCCTGCTGACAATCCAGGGCATTACTAAAGGTATGGGGCCTCAAGTGCTTGGGTTAAGGTTAGGACTGAAAAGAAAGATCTTGCATCAGGAAAATAAGCTTCCAAGGAGGCCAAAATTATTAGTTTGGCTGTAAATGAATTAAACCTGGTTGCCTGGGCCAAGCTGTGATCATGAAGTGTGAAAATTAAAACTTTGTTGTAGGCCTAAATCAAAAAATATCACTGGAAAGGTCTCAACCTGGAGAGTAACATGTGTCAGTCTGAAAACTGTAAATGGCTCCAGCTTTGAAATACTGACCTCTGAACCTTGACCTCGGTGCATGTTATAAGGCTTGTCATTCAGCAACAGGGGCTACGACGTGGGACCACCTGGTGGAGACAGCTCTTGGCTTCAGCTATCTGACTATACCCTTGGGGCTATAGTCACCAAGTGGGGGCACTGTAAAAAAAATTTCAACCATTTAACAAATAGATATTTAAAATGTGATAACACCAATGTGACCCCCAGTGTAGTCTAAGTTTAACCTCACAACATCTAATTATAAGGAATATATAAACACTATAGTTCCTGGGAGACTCTCTATTGTGATATGTATCAGCCGCCATAGTTGTAATTTTTTCCAGTTTTCAATGTAGAGCTGAAAACAAGCTCCTAAAATGATATATCTAGTGGATATATCCAATTTCTAGTGCAGCCCAACTAGTAAGTCAAACCTCAAATCACACTATTCGCCAGTCCATTTTGCACCTTCCCTGGCAAACACACCACATAACCAATAATAGCAAACAATAGGTAGAGCTTTGGATTTCTGTCCATCCCTCTGTTTTATTTGGTTGACACTGCAGAAGAGATGGTTCCTAAAATAAAATCAGCAGTGGTAATATGGAACTGCTGTGGACTTTCCAAAATCGACGTGGCACAAATAACAATTATTTGCAGTGTGAAAACATGGTTCACGTGTTGGGAGGCAAGCCGAAAGTGAACAAGGCACAAGGTATGACAAGACATGTAAGCGATGGAGAGAGCTAACCAACACAGTGATATGTTACCTGGTCTAGGATATGATTAACACAGAAATTGTTTAAAATGAAGTTTTCAAAAGACTGGTAAAAGTAGTCGATCCACATTACCACAAATATTTTTCAAACACCGCCATTCCATGGCTGTACTTGGATTGCTGTGACAAGATTGAACACAAAATTCACAACGTCCCATTTTTAAACTGGGCGTTGTGATTAGTTTGGGGAAATTAGTTTGGTTGTACCATTCAGTAACTTGCAAAATATCAGCATGAAAAAGAACTGTGATCATATCATGTATAATGATCGCGCCTGAAAAAAATCAGGATATTTTTGCCATATCAAAAACCTTTTGCTACAGATCCAATTAAACATGTTGCATCACAAGGCCAGAAGCTCATGGAAGCGCTCTATGTATAATACATTTAATTTCCCTGTAAGAATGTTGTTTGAAACTATTCCAAATGTTAACTCTTCAAAAAAAGGATATGACAAATATCTAAATTTGAGCTCAAATTTTTCCAAAGCAAATCAAATTCCTCCCCTCTAAAGATAAGGAGTCTCATCAATGACATTTCAACAGGCTGCTCTGGAGTTACAGCACAGCAGATTGAACTTGCCTGCAGACAATGACAAGCTCCTCTCTGTCTGATGTCACTTCCCATTTCCAGGCAGACTGCTATCTCCTACTGGCTTCTGCCAATAATAGCTCATCAAAACAACACAACACTTCTTGGCACCAAAATAAAGGCAGCGGTCCACGTCTGTGCCACTCAGATGTCAATTAAGACTCCTCTTCACACTGACACTTGTGACTTAAAAGAAACAGTCAAGAATGTGATGAATTTGAGCCGACAGATGAGAAGGCTACACGCTGCACTGCAGTACCGTAATGCGCTTGAGATATGGATAACAACTGACACCACTGGCAGGTCTTATGAAGTTTGATTTCATTTGTCACTCCAGTCAGACCTCTTCTACTTTGTCTTTTAGCTCTCTCCCTCTCTTCCTCTCTCTCTACTCAATCATTGTTGTAATAGCTCATTCTGATAGCCTGGAGACATTGCTCACTTCCATTTAAAATGCAAAGCTGCAAATAGGTGCTGTTATAGTCTACACTTATTCATCGCCAGGGGAAATAGAAGGGATCATCTGTTTAATCAAATTTATTATAGTGTATACACGGTTACATAATTTTATATAATTTCATATAATCTATGTATGGCATCTCGGGATAATACAGTTTCAAGAAGTGCCTTGAACTGGTGCTGCATGTCCAAAGTACCTCATGATTTGTGAAATTAATGCAATTTTGCAATCTGGAAATACACAGACAAATGCATATCGGCTTTACAAACCAAATACGACACAGAAATAACCATCAGCTTCGGTATTTGATCACTAAGAAGACAAATGGAGCAGTAAGTGTCCAAGCCTGTCTTCGCGGATACCTTGCATGCTTGTCTCCAGCCGACCACATGACACTAATTCCTCAGTGAAGCGCTCCTCCTGTATATCCCTAATCCTGACTGTGAAATGTGACAAGATCATTCTTTAGGGCAACTTTAGTCTGAATAATCTGCCCATCACAGACATTCATCCCGACCTGCACAGTGCTTCCAATGTCATAACACACTACCTGTACATTTTCACCCAGGCTTAAGCTCCATAAATTAAATCTAGACAAGTAAAAATGAGGGATCAGGATCTGGTGCTGCACATGCAGTATGCATGTGTGTGGGGTGATGATTTTACACTGACTCCTTCATTGTGTCACTTCAAAAGCAAATGCATTGCATATGGTGTCTTCTCACTTGGGAGATGCAGAACTTATATAAACACAGTAGAGTCCTTGCTATTAGGTTTGATGCAACTAATGGTAATCAAAATAAGAAAATCAACTTATGTGCCAGGCTTTGATGTCATCAAATGAGTAAATGATTGCGTTCCCTCGTTTCCTGGGGCTATTAGACAAGGAGATACCTCTTAAAGGAGCTTCCTGAAGTTTCCACAAAGTTCTGAAGTCAGTAATATGGCAGCTGTCACATTGAATTGCAGCGGCTGTGCTAGCCATTGGTTCCAGTGCTAACAGGGAGGGTAGGTGAAGTTAACTCTACTCTACAGCATGACTACAACATGCCATGATCCTCACCTACCTGGTGGCAAGTGGACGACAGCATAATCTCCATAGGCTTTACTCTCTTCTCCCTACCAGCTTTAACTAATTGAGGAGACAAAGTGAAAAAGACCCTTCACCAACATGATCTTGGCTGCACCTCAACTTTTCTAACTCCCTCCGTCATGCTGTGCTTCTATCGTCTGACTTCCGGCAAGATAGTGTAAGTATTTCATGTCAGCTTCAAGTTGAGTTTTTGCAAATGATGTCAGTGCTACAGTTTGACAGAGATGCAAAAAAAAAAAAAAAAATATATATATATATATATGTATATCTTGGGTGTAGTCAAGGGGAATGTGCATGACTTTTAAGTATCTGAAATGTCCTGTCCTAAACACAAAAAATCCGTAATATTTCCTGACAAAATCTCCTCACCTCTTATTTTGTGACAGCTTCTCTGGGGCTTTTTTCCTCTCTGGGCACACAAGAAAGCGGACTGGTATCTTGTCATTTTTGGCTGAAAGGCAACTCTCAACTTGGAGCCTAATTTCCTACACTTTAAGACAGTCCACATGCAAGGTGCATTACCATGCTAAGGGAGCAATTTCAAACTGTCAGTCAGTCATAGAAATATCACAGAGACTTAATGTCTACTGTACCCTGTCAGAGACTCTTGCAAAGTGATGGAGAGACTAATCTAAGACTTACTCACTCAACACCATTTACTTGTCAGTATAGTTTTCTGTTTTACTCTGGACACATAATAGTTTATAATTGGATGATGATGTAAATATAGCCACATAAAATAAGAACGCATTTGCCAATGGTGTTAAAAAAACATTTGTGGAAATACAATAAGCTGAAATTCACCGCTGTACATCAACATGTGCTATATCATAAATAGTACGGTTTCAACATAAATATGAAACTGCTGCACCTCAGATGATGGTGCAGTTCCCCGCAGACATCAGTTAGTTAAGGCTGTTAATTTCCTGATAGGCGCACCACTCTGGGTGACACACTGGGGCCGTACTTAACTATTATTAATGTGACAGGCCTCGGTGCAAAGCAAATCAATTAAACAGGAGCAATCACCATAGTCTGGATAACGGCCTTTTAAGGCTGTTTTCATGTGACAAGGAGGTCCTCGATTCAGGCCTCTGTGCTAGGACCTGACAGGTCAAGAAAGCAGTATGAAACAATAGCACCTTCTAACCATCATCTCCCCTTTTTACCTGTCAGATCGAGTCGGCCTGTCTAGCTGCTGATGTGGCGTGCCCTGTGCTGGCTGCCACAAGGTGAATTTTCACGTCATGTTAAGGGAATTTTTTATTCCATTTGCTCTACATTACAATGCCACATTTATCGACTAAATCTTTTCTTGAAACCTATCAGGGCTTTGCACCTCCTTTTTTGTGATAGTTTGAATTGCATGGCCTTTATCATGCGCTAAATGTATATGTGTTTGTCTAGAGAGAGCAGCATGGTTAGACTGGAGAGTTAAGTTCCCTTCATGCCGGGTAAATATTTCACTGTTGCCTGCAACCTCAAAGTCTCTAGAAATGATAAGCAGATGTCAAAGAAACCTTTAACACACTTGAGAATCTTATGTTTTATTAATCAGCATGTTAAGGAATACATTTTGACAAGAGCCATTTCAAAATCTGATGTAAATTAAAATTGCATGTCAAGAATTTCTTCAACCTTATGTATATGACAATATTCTATGTATACAATTCTTTAAGCTAACATATGTCAATTATAACACCAAGATCCTTCCGACACAAAGTGCAGATTAACCGTGAAACTGTAAACCCGAATTATATTTTGCACAACCTTGTGTCTGCAGTCATGTGCAATGCATGAATACAGTCATAATAGCAGCTCCTGCCATTGTGAATTTGATCACCACTGGATTTTGTTTTTTTGTTGTTTTTGTTTTTTCCTTTATGCATACGACTAAAAACACATGATTGTATATATGATATTATACACACACACACAAACACACATATATATATAGAGAGAGAGATAGTACACACACATTTACACACACACACACACACATTTATAAATAATACATTTATACACACACACATATACATACATATATGTATTTGTATGTATTTCCAAATACATATATTATATTCTTATTTTAAAAAGATGTACAGTGGGTTAAAGGAAATATATTAATCTGCAGTCTGAAATTGAGCTACATGTGAATGAAAGATATAATAAGAGGCATTTTACTTATTGCTAAAAGGCAGATAAACCCACATGAACTCAGTTTATGCACCTTGTCATTTACAGAGCAGAGTTAAACCATCTTTTTAAGGCTGACATAACTCCATGCCAATGTGAGTTGCATTACAAAGAGCCTTTTAAGGCAAAATGTGTGAATTAATCCTTTTATGAAAGTATTACTGATTTTCAGTTGTATTTTGGTGGTTTATAAATGATCACAGACTGGACCCTTATATTTACCACTGCATCACTGGTTGTAAATTACCTATTCTATTTGCATGAACTAGGTGATTCATAAACGTGTCCTTGTGTGAAATACTGGTGGGGATTTCAAACTTTCTGTTTAAACGTAATGAATTATAGCAACGAAAAAATGTGCAGCCATTTAAGGATAATGCCGAGAATTTGGTGTCTAGTGCAGCGGGCCATCCATCACGTCCACAATAAAGGAGTTTTTGCCTGACGGTAGAAATTTATGGTCGCCCTTCTCTGCCCTAATAACTCAACCCACTGTGTCAGAGCCTGACAGCCGTTGCCGAAAACAGCACCCCTGTTATCAATCAAAAAACACTTGCATATGTTTAACTTTCGCCTGATCAGCAAGACATTTATAGGCTATTGAGTAATAAGATAAGTGGGTCTGTTTCGATGGGAAGAAATGTGTAAGCCTTAATGATTAATGACAGGCACTGGATGTTTTTTTAGCCCTCTTGGGTAAAAAAAAAAAAAAAAAAAAAAAAAAAAGATAATATTTTTGTTGGGTCCGCGGCAGAATGCCGTCTTTTTATTTCAGAGGGGGGAAAAAACAAAACTTGAAAATCATAGCCTATTAAACAGATGCCTCAAAGAATTAAGATTCTGTAAAAATGCCTCGGGGTTTTTGTTGGTTGGCAGAGCTTATCTCCTGTTAAACAAATCGCCATTGTGAGTTTTGCCAGGCCCAACAAACTAATAGGCCTAAATTATGACGGGGGCGTGAGGAAGAGACGCATACCTTCTTCTCTCCATTCCTCACTGGACTCACTTTACAGTAGTTGACCTGAATCTGACTGCGGGAAAAAAATCTGTAGACAGCTGACAGATAACTGGCGTGCAGGACAGAACTGACAGATGACAGGATGGGTGATTGAGAGGAGAAAAAGTTACTGAAATGTGGGACATGCGCCTGCCGATGGATATCAGTGCGCGTTTGACTGAAAATCCAACCAGAAACGTCCGAAAGGCATTCAGCTGATATTTATTTGAGTTTGACGGGTCGAAGCTGGCTATGCTGTTCACTAATGTGTCATTAGGTCAAAGGCTATCCCTTTTAGAGCCGTATTTGTAGACACGTGTTTCCAAAACGTGATCCTGGGACCTTACTGCGATTTAGATCTAATTTTCTTGCTAGAAGGTAACAGTGCATAGCAATGATTATTTTTGGTCACGAGTTTCACTCTCTCCACTGCAATCTTCCCAGCTACATAAACAACAAAGCTCCTTTCAGATAAGGATTTCTGGGATAAATCGTAATTAAATGGGGTAAAGTGTATCTGTATCTATCTAAACTTGACATGAAATAAACTTTTGGTCACCCTTATCTAAGATATCCCCTGGCTATGCTTAATAAGAGTCGACCTACCCAAAAACCACACAGGACGGAAGAGAGGCGCATGCGTAAAAGCTCCAATTACGCAAAGGCGCATATAAAACTCAAAAGTAAAAGCGCTTGGAATGAGTGAAACATGAAATACACGCCCGTCTGAGGAGGTAACGTCACATTCCCTCGACCCTCCGATTACCTCGGGGTCTCATTTTGATTGGAAGGCGGCAAAGGCTGTGATCTCAGGACTAATTCAGATGCTGCCGGAGGGGAGGGGGGTGTTTTTCCTGCCCACGACCCACGTATACTGAGAGTGCACTCGGACCCGCAGCCACACTGTCAGAGCGTCGCCGGGGATGAAGCCACACGGTCGCGGCTGTGATACGCACGGATTCTGCTCAGACATTCCGCGTCTCTTTTAAGGATTTAACATTATTGCTCGGGCAAAGGCTTTAACCGCATGACGCTTTGACTCTTGGTTGTCTTTACCCTACACATGTATTTTTCAACTATTTCCACGAGAATTGGGTCATGATCACATCGCCCACGGTCTCTGTCCTGAGAAATAGCACGAATCCAGCCTGGGAGAGCGGCTCCTCGGGGGAGAAGGGCGCAGTGAAGATCAACCACCTATCTGTTTACAACTCCGTCTCTCCCACAGATCCTTCTCGGCAAGCCAGTCGTCTTCCCATAAAGGTTTTGAAAATGCTCACGGCTCGGGGAGGACACATTTTGCACCCGGAGTACCTGCAACCCTTACCGTCCACTCCTATCAGTCCTATTGAGGTAAGCACGACGATGAAAACTGCAGTGAACTGCTGACAAATTTGATTAAAAGGCTTGCACACACTGGCGAAAATTCACTAAACCATAAGTCATGGCACCTAATGTCATTTGGCACCAAAACTTCCACCCCGCTTTTATCGGTTACATTTTTTGCGATAAAGTGGAGTAGTGACTGACGGCGAACAAATTATTATTATTGTAATAATAATAATTATTTAGACATTTTGGTAAAATAATCGACAGCTTTGTCCTGGATAACCCCGTGGGGATATTTTAGATATTGTTTCTAAATACTTTCCTGTCAATTTCTGTTGGATTTTTGCTGTCTATCGTGATTTAAAAAAAAAAAAAAAAAAAAAAACACGATGAAATTTGCACTAATTCGCGCTGGAGTGTCCGTTGCCTTGCCATAACAAATTGACGCCCATGTCTGTAAAATATCATGTTAGATGTGTGGCAGTGAACATCCTATCTTCAATGCAAAACAGCTCTGGTGTGTATGCTCTCTCTAACACAGCCACAGTGCAGTGTTATTTCGAGTTTCATCCTGAGACAAGTTTATGCGCAATGCGTAAAATACGCGTAATGGTAATTTCTGTGTATTTTTCATGAAAACACAATATGGATAAGTGTTTGTACGAATTACATCAATTGTGTCTTGTCTCGTTTCACAGCTGGATGCCAAGAAAAGTCCACTGGCTCTTTTGGCTCAAACGTGCTCTCAGATTGGTAAACCGGATCCTCCGTCTTCCTCCAAACTATCGTCTGTAACCACAAATGGATCTAGTGACAAGGAGACGAAATCCGGACCGCTGAAAATGAGCGACATCGGAGCCGAAGATAAATCTAGCTTCAAACCCTACTCCAAATCGTCAGAGAAGAAGGACTCGACCAGCAGTCTCAGTGGGGATAAAACTAGTTTCCGAGTGCCTAGCGCCACCTGCCAGCCGTTCACCCCCAGGACAGGCAGCCCTAGCTCCTGCACCTCCGTTTCTCCACTGCCGTCTGAAGGCAAACCGGGAGAGAAGGAGGAAAAGAAGGAGGCAGATAGCAATAAAACCAGTTCGACGGAGAGCAATGGTAGCCATAGGATAAGTGGGATTAACTCCGATGCAAACCAACACCAGGAGAGCACATCTGGGTCCAAAACTGTTACGTCAGACTCAACATCTGTAACCTCATCGTCCTCCTCCGTTCTCGGGTCTGGACTGGTGGCCCCTGTTTCTCCCTACAAGCCCGGTCATACAGTTTTCCCCTTGCCACCTGCTGGTATTTCCTATCCTGGAAGTTTAGCAGGTGCATATGCAGGTTATCCGCAGCCGTTTCTCCCTCCTGGAATGACTCTAGACCCCACCAAATCAAGTAGCCAGCTTTTAAGCGCACAGTTTGCTGCTGCCAGCTCACTTGGATGCAGTAAGGCAGGAACAAGCCCCTTAGCTGGAGCATCACCCCCCTCTCTAATGTCTGCAAGTCTGTGTCGAGACCCATACTGCCTGAGTTACCACTGCGCAAGCCATTTGTCCGGCGCATCCAGCGCCAACTGCGCACATGACTCTGCGGCTGCTGCTGCGGCCGCCACTGCGCTGAAATCTGGATACCCACTCATGTACCCGACGCACCCCTTGCATGGAGTGCATTCCTCGGCGCCCTCTTTCAGCGGGCACCCGTTATATCCTTATGGCTTTATGCTCCCCAACGACCCCCTGCCGCATGTTTGCAACTGGGTGTCTGCCAATGGACCTTGCGACAAGCGCTTTTCTTCCTCCGAGGAGCTTCTCGGTCACTTGCGGACTCACACGGCCTTTGCCGGTACGGAGAAGTTGATATCGGGGTACCCGGGGTCATCTTCGCTCGCAAATGCTGCTGCTGCCGCTGCAATGGCTTGCCACATGCATATGCCACCAAACGGTAGCCCTGGTAGCCCCAGCACACTGGCCCTCAGGGGCCCGC
This sequence comes from Myripristis murdjan, assembly GCF_902150065.1. Classification (NCBI taxonomy): domain Eukaryota; kingdom Metazoa; phylum Chordata; class Actinopteri; order Holocentriformes; family Holocentridae; genus Myripristis; species Myripristis murdjan. The sequence goes on from NC_043998.1 coordinate 15,854,389, forward strand.
ATCACCCCCTCGGACTGAGCAGTCGCTATCACCCGTACTCTAAAAGCCCCCTGCCTACTCCCGGGGCCCCAGTGCCGGTCCCCGCAGCCACTGGTCCATATTACTCTCCGTACGCGTTGTATGGACAAAGACTGACAACAGCATCGGCCTTAGGATACCAGTAGAGACAAAGAATTATACATAACATTTATAAAGGAGATTTAGGCCCAATGAGTTTTATATTGTACTTCATGCAGGGACGGGATCCATGTGGGGATCAATGTATTTATTTGCGATAGCTCCAAGCGTGACTAAAATAAAAAATAATTATAATATAACTTTCAAAAGCCTCAATGTGCATTATTTTACACGGAGGAAGATACTCTGTTTACGTGTATTGTGTACTGAAACGTCCTCAGTTTGTTACTGCATTAAGGGGCCTCTCCCTACTGTAAACCTATAAAATTGTGTTATAGATGTTATGCTTTATGCTGAATGGACAACTGGGACTTTTGCAGAAGTTATTTTAATTATGCCTTACATAGACAGGTTATAGGTCTGTCTCTTATGAGGAATATGTCAGAGTGATGGATGTGGAAAATCAATCAGACAACGGAGCATCTTGAAAATTGTCATTGATTTAGTTTGCGAGGCTGCTGTGGCCTTCAGCCCGAGGAGAGCAACAAGAAGCCGTTTCACACACGGCCCTGTTTCAGCTCTAAAACTTGGGGCAGTCCTTGGAGTTATTTGTTCTTTTTCAACTATAGGGTTCATATCTGTAAACGCACACCTATCATTACACATAAGCTGAGTCATTAATTAAAACAACCTCGCTCTGATATTATTTTACCATTACAAATATGCATAAACACCGTTTACAATGATAGGCTACTTATTATAGAACAAACAAACAAACACTTTAATTCTAGTAAATTATTCTCTCTGATTGTTTTCTTCTGGTTTAATTTTTCTGGACATTATTTTTCTGTGCAATGAACCCACACGGGGTTGTGGACAGTTAGTTTTTTATTTAACAATATTTATTTAGTAAGTTAATTAGTTAATTTTTTTATTGTTTTAATTAGACGCTCAAACAAAAACACGTGCCGTCTAGCGGTTATTCATATTCTTTTATTATGAATATTCAGAGTAAAATATAGCCTAACTCCACTTTTATTTTGCCAACAATAACTTTTGTTTTGTATGGTATAAATCAAACTCTGACAACTCGTTTTAAGTGCCCACAGCTAATTATTTAATTCTATAACAAAAAGGTTTCAAGGTTTCATATTTACTATATGGGAGAGTGGCTTTTTAGTTTTTTATACACAACCAGCATATATATTTCTTATTTAATTACAATTAGTTAATTACAATATGCTGAAGCGGTTTGGTAGATGATCATTTCATAAAGTAGTCCTATGGTTTGTGTGTGTGTGTGAGTGTGTGTGTGTGTGTGTGTGTGTGTGTGTGTGTGTGTGTGCAAGTGAGACAGAGAGAGTCGTGTAATTCAAACAGCTGCAGTATCTCTGGTACTTATCAGTGTTTAATTTTCTCAATCATGAGGTCACGGATTATCATTTCATTAACAAAGACAAATGGGTAACTGATATAAATGGCAAGCATGCCAAACAATGATTTATGATGACACCTGATGTGGGACATTTCCACAGCTTTTGTGATTGCCATAATGAAGCCATGAAGCAAAGAGCATGAAATAAACCAAGGCCTAACAATTTAATCAGCCCCTTAAAACAAATCAACTAAATCAAGTCAACAACGTCATTACTCATTCTCAGTAAATCAGGCTATTCTCAAGCAATAAAATCCCCATCATTAATGGTCAGATGTCATATTCATCAAATGAACCCCTCCCTTTTGTAGATTAGTCCTAAACATAGCTCTGTGATATATGTTAATAAAGCTCCTAAACCACAATTCACCACAACAACCGGTCAGCCATGAAGCCAGCTTGGATAATAGGCTGTGATGCCTCTTTTTTCATTTACAAACAGCACATCAATGTGATAGAAGTAAATAGGATTAACACTCCTGAACATTATTTTACACCATTTTAGTGTGTGACACTGCACTATAAACTCATATATCCCCTCATATGTGAATTTACATTAATTATTCAGTAAATTATGTAATGGAATGAGTTTTTATATTCATTTTAACAAGAACAGACTAAAAGTCTGTTGACTGCAGTGCATCTGTGTTTATTACATTGTGGGTATATGATTTGAAGATTAGTAATAAGTCAGTAAGTGCAGGATTTTTCATATTAATAGCTACATTTGTTTTAGCATAGATATGGACTTAGGTAATCGGTACATCTCTGCTTATTACATTGCCTCCCTCAGTGGACTCAGTGACCTCCCATATATCTAACCCACCATGGTAAAGCCTATCAATCTCGTAGTAGCAACAGGGGATCTCTTTTCCACATGTTCGAATGTAAAATACTGACGGGACATGAGAGATTGGATGGCTGTGTGACTCCATGCTGAATCACTGAGATGGCCACCTGTTCTGCTTTGAACTGCAGCGTGAGGAAGACTTCTGGCCTCTCAACTCAGGGCAACAGATCAGGGCGGCGCGTCCCCTCACAGACAAACGCTGACGTTAAGAACGGTGTATGCGTTACGGCATGCCCATCACTTCTGCACAGCTGCACGCCATGTGTTGCACTGTCTGGGGCCTGTTATTATTGAAGGCATTGGACATCATCACCACTACACTGAGCTGAACCCGTATGCTACTCGTCAAAAGCCATGTACATAAGTTCACTCTTCACGAGGCACTTGCTAAACGGGCTCATGTGTTCATATATCACACACAGTACATGCATCAACGCCATACGTCAAATAGTTTGCAAAGCTGTATACAGCTGTTGTAATGAATTTAACACAGTTTTGTCAGCTATATTAACGATCCAATCAAGAGATTCTCAGTTGTTACATAAACTTTTGGTGGTTTGAATAAACCTTCGCCAAAGCTTATGTGCTCTGGAAAGGCAAGGCGGATCAATGTTTACAGATCCAAAGGAAAAACAGATGACCTTTTGCATGTTCAATCAACTGAGAAGTGTGTCTTCCATCATACCGAGAAACATGCCGGTTTATTTTTGCAGGAGAATGGCTTTGCTTCTCCAAACAAGCCCTATATTTATCATCACTCCATCATTTCCTCCCTTTGACAAGCAAAGTAAACCCTATGAATACAAAGTTAAAGCTGGTTTTTACATCACATGGGCCGGAGACACTGACCTTTGGGACTTTGTCTTCTTCTTCCTCATTGAAACTAGTGTCTTTAGTTAGGCCTCATAAAATAAAAGGAACGCGTCTGAAAGCTCAACTTTACGGAAGCCCTAAAGGGCCATACATAAATATATTTTATTTCCTCCGTTTTCTCGTGATAACGAGATAATTCCTCCGTTTTCTCGTGATAACGAGATAATTTTCCTCTGTTTTCTCGTGATAACGAGATAAATTTCCTCCGTTTTCTCGTGCTAACGAGATAATTTTCCTCCGTTTTCCCGTGATAACGAGATAATTTCCCTCCGTTTTCTCGTGATAACGAGATAATTTTCCTCCGTTTTCTCGTGATAACGAGATATTTTCCCTCCGTTTTGAATGAATGAATGAAACGTGATAGGCCTGAGATTTCCATCATACGTGACATGTCATGCTGACTGACGTCTCCTTGGACACATAAAGCAGGGGTCACCAATCATGTGCCATGGAGGGCCGAGAGGCTGCAGGTTTTCATTCCAACCAAGACCTCCACCAGGTGATTTCACTGATCACCTCACCTTGTATCAGAAAGGAGGAACTAATCAGTGAAATCACCTGGTGGAGGTCTTGGCTGGAATGAAAACCTGCAGCCTCTCGGCCCTGCATGGCACATGATTGGTGACCCCTGACATAAAGCATAAAGCTATTTCAGCCTGTGTCAGGCCTTGATTGAACAGATAAGTGATGCGGTGATCGATATTCTCCTGCTCCTCTGACATTGCTGCACTGACTGATGTCTGCAATGCTTTAATAAACTAGACAATCGCTTTGTTTTCTCGATTTAATTATCTCGTTATCACGAGATAACGGAGGAAAATTATCTCGTTATCACGAGAAAACGGAGGAAATTTATCTCGTTATCACGGGAAAACAGAGGAAAATTATCTCGTTATCACGAGAAAACGGAGGAAATAAAATATATGTATGTATGGCCCTTTAGGGCTTCCGTACAACTTAACACAGATAAAGCATTTAAGTGTGCGTGCCTGTGTGTGTGTGTGTGGGTGTGTATAGTAAATACATTTGCAGTAAAGTATGCATGTCTTCCTGAATTATATGCAAGCCAATGGGTAGTAGAGAGAAGGGGAATTTTCCCTTGAAGAGATGAGGAGAATCTGTCAACACAAAAAGCTAAGGAAAGAGCAACAGTGAGTTAAACAGTGGGCCCTTGTCTGTCAGCACTCAACATGCCCTGTAATTTACACACCACTGACAGGGGCCATTTTGAAGTCCGTCATAGAGAGCAAACTTTTTGTCTCCCAACGTCTTGCTCACAGCGAGTTGACTACTGGTAAGGGCTGGGTGATTAATGACTTATGCCCTTATTGTGTGGAGGTGGCTAATTAACTACAGACTGACTGAAGACACGCTATGAAAACCTCCTCTGATAACCCCAACTTTTTTCCTTCCTCTCAGTCTTGGCATGTGGAAGCTCTTACTGACAAATTTGCAAGAAGCAGACCAACGTTGAGTAAGATGAATGGCCTCCAAGAACAGTAAACAGCCTTTAATTTAACAGTATTTAAATGTATGACATACTGGCATTGTGCTCCCTCGCTGTTCGTGCTCTCTGGTTGGGAAGCCCAGCCAAAGTTCCCCTGCTGTTGGTTTAAAATTAGGCTTGGCATATTCATGGAGGGAGTTTCTGGGTACTGGGGCTGGAAAGCATGTGTTCGTTGCCTCTTTGAGTTTTCAGCAGTTTCTTCAGACTGACATATGTGAGACAAAAACAATCAGTTTCTTCTGAATACTGGTTTTAACTACACCGAGCAGGCTAGACGTGAATAAATCTGAGGGGACTGATACAGCCATAAAGAAATAAAATTCCTTTGTGAGGCTCGGAGTGGGAGAAGAGCAAGAAAACATTATATTATACACTAACAATAAATCTAACTGGAAAATGAGACCATACACGCTCTTCCTTTAGGTTGGTGGCTTATTGTGGCTGGCACACAACTGGCCACACAGTCTGCAGCCATTCCTTACACTTTATCCCTCCCTTCTTATAATTAGGTTTGTTAACATATTGCCGTGTTTGCAGTCATGTCGACAGGCTAACTTAATCACATTACTATCGAACTCATGTGCTTCGCCCCAGTGCGACAGTTTTAGTGCCAGAATTATTGCCTTGACCTATGGGAGGAAATTAGCTGTGGACACAACTTGGTGACTTCCCTTCCTGGTGAAAAAATATTTACCAGGCCAATGACAATGATGGAAAATAGTAGGAAACAAAAATGCGGCTCCAATAATGTAGCAAATGAAAAATGCCGCTTGGACCCAAAGTGGTACAACATGCATAATGCCAGCTGGCAGACCATTACAGGTGATGGACATTTCACTTACCTAAGTCAAATATAACAGACTGCTGTTCATTAATATACAGGAGGGCCTGCAGAATCCAGCCTGCCATCTGGTTAAATCGACAGAGTAATCTACAGCTCGTGATTAGGGCTGAGGAGCAGTTTCTCTTTAATCTTTTTCAGCTTTTAAAAAAATTTCCATCTGCACCATGTGGCACATCATTTTTCTTCAAGACAAATGGACTGTTTTCTTATGATCCAAAATTAGATCAGCAGAAAACAATCAATCTTGTCAAGAGCCTGGGAAAAGAATCGAGATTTGGATTTCATTTCCCTCCCTCTTGTATTTAGTGTCAGGTCTCACCTCTCTCTCTTTGCGAGACCGGCATGGTAGCTATCAGCAATCTTCCCATGATGCTCCCTGCTTAGTGCCATCACATGGCCTACCGGGCCCGAGACTAAAGATGAATATGAAAATGCGCCTTAATATAGTGATCCCTCTTCAACGCTCTTCCCCCTGGCACTCCAAAAACAGATGGTGACCTGCGAGAGTCTATGACACCAGAACCGAGATCTACACTAAAAGAGAAGAGCAGGGAGAAAAAAATACTTCAAGTCATCCTGTCTACAAATTAGTGAGATGACACAATTGTCAGGTGCCAGCCTACTGTGACAGTTGTCCCTCATTACGGGAGCAGTGATGCTTTCACCGCACGACAAAAGGGAAATGGGTCCATGTTTTTTATAGGAGACCTGTCTGTCAGCTGGCTCTCAAGTCATAACAAATCACTAGCACTCAGCTGAGGCTGAACATTCAGGGCGTCAGGAGGAAGACGGATGACCTGCAGGCCTTTGAAGTGCTCTGGCAGTTCAGATGGCTCAGCGGCGCTGACAGAGAAATATACACAACAGAGCAACCAATAATGAGAACATTAAACATTCCAGCCACCTGACAGGCTGACAAAAACAGCCTGGCCCCACATCAATCATCTGCTGAGACATAACCTTGACAATTAGTCCCCTCTGATACTCCCCATAACCCCTGGGCCTGCACTGCAGTGTGACTCCACTTAAGGACTATGAGGGGAAAACCAGGGAGCTTAATCTAATTCCTTAATTCTGACTGATATAGACATACTAGCAACAGACACAGCAATAGATTGGTTCAACACATGATGGATACAGAATCAGTTGGCGAGCTCTTTGTAAAGTAATGGGTCTCTGAGGATAGATTTGAAAATAGAAAAAAATGCGCATACTGTAGTTCAATTATTTTCCTGGCTGCCTCTGTAGATGTTGTGGTTAAGAACACAAAAATGTATCCAGCATATGTTTATGGCTCTGCCTGCTCAAATATGTGTATTAATGACGCCCCACAGGCATTTGGAAGCTACATAAATACTTCTAGTGGAGCCAACACTGATGCTTCAATGTAACTCAAGGCATAGATCAACATAAAACATGAACGGGTCTTTAATGTGCTTCTAACGAGGTTACATATCTTACATCTGTATCTGTGTTTACATGTGCTAAATGTCAAGACTCCTGTTAAAAAGTGCCATAAATTCTGCTTCCTGAAAATTCAACATCATTAAAAAAAAATCCTTTCTCCTTTGAACATAATCCTCATCAACCATGTACAAAATATTTTTTTTTCAATAGCCGCTCGCGTTCAAAGTCGTGCCCACCCCGTACACTCCTGATGCTAAAATCTATCGCAGTTGACCCCCGAAAACGGAAAGGGGCCATGTTGTCAACACTCTATTCATTCCAGCGATGTAGTTACCATATGACAAATGAGCCATGTGAAATGACATTTCCCTTTTGCCTTCACACCTGTAGAGAAAAAGAAAAGCCTATGACAGATGAATGGATGGCAAAACCTCAAAACTACTGTATCTTCTGCTCATTTGGTGAAACAGAATGAGCTGGTTTCTGCCAGGCCAATGACTGTTTACAAAAACTACCTGAGACTAAGCTGCATAGTTCCAAGCCCTGAGGATGATGAATGGCTTTGCTAACCCTGTGGGACTGCAGACCCAAATGAGGACAGAGCTAATTGCCGTGCGAAATACTTTGGCATGAATGGAAAGAAAATGCAGGCAAGCTGTAGCCAAAAAAGGGCCCAGTTGCTGCTCTGAACTCTTAGTTGGCTTTTGCTTACAAGAGTTCACTTGGTGTCCATAAATCATGGACTGCTTACAGCTGAAACTGCCCTTAGTCATCAACATGCAATAGACTGAGTGACAGATTCCATCCTGAGTACATTAGCCCCCAGTTCAAACGAGGCTCCTTTTTTAACTCTCCTACCATCTTGAATCTCACAGGAAATGAAAACCAGATGGCTTAAGATTGCTGTGTATAACATAAAGCTGAGCTCGCATGGGAGAAAGAGACACAAAAGAGTCAAAAAAAGCATATACACTGTTGAGCGAAATGACAGGGGTCAATTTGAGGTATCCTGGGCTTTTGATATCCTTCAAATGCAAGTTCAACTATGGCTTTATCCCAAGGCTACGATCAGAGGCACATTACTCATTTCCAGCTGACACGAGAACTGAAATGTGGCTGGAGTCTGGGTTACACCCACACAGGTGAGCACAAGTGCCAACCTCTTCAGTCGCTCTTTGTTGGCTATAAACAGGGTTCCTGAGTCTGAAACTTGACTGAACTTTATCTTGGAAAAAGAAGAAATAGGCCATTGTAATGTAAGTCAGTTTAATGAGCTGTAGTGGTGAGCTGATGCAAGTATTTTACTTCAATCAAAGTCGCATTTCATCATTATGTAATGTTCAATAGATAATGTAATTAATAGTGGACTATGTCTTAACAATGTCTAGTAATAATAAAAAATATGAAAAACATATTCATTATCTACTAATGCGAACAATATTCTGGGGAAAATGCTAACCCCCAACTAAGTAATAACACAGTGATCAGTACATCTCATATAACAGCAGATAGTTTATTATGTTTTCTGTAATCAGTTTGGTCAATCTCTCCCAATGCCTGCTGGGGATTCTCCTAATTATTAAACTTTGGCTTTTATGCCTAGCTCACATTACTTTTGAGCTGGCTCACTCTGACTCATCTTCAGTAAAGTCTGGTATGCTGAGGCCTGGATTTCTGGCTAATGACTTGAAATACAAGCCATGAGCAAATATGGAAACAAATAACTAATAGTACGCATTCCACTATTTTCCTAAATGTGAATCAAAAGATTTTACCCTCCTAAATCTCACAAAATGACACACTTAACTATCTTTGGAAGGGTGTGCAGTACTTGAATTATGATTTCACATTTTAGTTAAAATCACCATTGACCCTGCTGGTGTTGAGTAAACACTAAGACAGAATATGAGCATTTGAGCAAACAAGGGTCAGACGAGTGTATTTAATGAACAGATAGATCCCACAGCCCATAATGCCTGCTCAAGTACCTGCATAATAATTAGTTTTAAGTTTTCCTGTTTGTGATCTATAATATAAAAACAAAGAAAGCACAAAATGCTCGGTTGGTTAAGTAAACATCAAAGGAACATCACGAAACGCCTCTTGTGGATGGGCCAAGTTGCATTACAGCTTCAGTGTCTCTTTTAATCAACAAATGGCTGTAATAGAGTGGAAAAACAATTTTTAGTGCAATATGCCTTAGTTTTTAATAATGATAATTTATGTATACAGCATTCATCTCAGTAATTCGTACCCCACAATGGATTCCTCATGCTAGCAATCAATAATATGTTCAGTATGCCTGCCACCATCTAGCAAACCAACATAGACCTATGAGATATTCCCACCTGTCCTTCATGCTAACATTATTTGTGTTTTATTTTATGAGAAAGGCTGGTGGTGACTCATTCTAATTCAATTGCGTGAACTGGAGCACAATCTGTTTTTGATGTTCTCTGGCTCCAGCTGAAAACACCTGCCCTGTTCTCACAGCTAATATATTAACTAGTAAGTGCCTCAGCAGATGTTGTAGGGTCAGCAGGGAGCCCAAGGCCTGTGCACATATGACTGGCTGGTTTTAGAGCACTCAGTATTTATTGGACCAGATCAGAAGGCAATGACATGATCCGTCTCATCCCTCACTAAATCATGTTTTACATACAGATATGACTGAAAGCATGATCTACACTTACATAAAAACACCTCTTCCACTTTTTCCAGCCTCTCAACTGTTACTGAGGCATAATCAGAAAAGTTTGCCACCTCTTACTATACTATGAACAGAAATCCATTGCCAATTAGTGAGCAACCTATTGGGAGGTCTGTTAGTACCTCGCAACTTTGTGTCTGGAAACAGTAACACACTGGAATCTTTTTATTTGTGTTTGCTCTGCAATCATTCATAGAGATCAAAGCCCACGCTAAGGGCCTTGGTGTCAGCGAAAGACATCGATGACATCTCCCATTCACACTGTGTCTTCTCTTCACATCTCACATGCACTCAGTCATCACATCCCACAACAAAGAGAGATGCCCCAAGTTATCATCCATCAAACCAAGCCTTTTATGGCCCATCAAAAGACAATGAACTGCCAGAGTAAAGGAGTGTTTGCAACACAATGTGACAGCAAATACTCCACACACAGATTAAACAGTGTTGAAAATGAAAGGGCTACATAATGTTTGGGTAATTTGTGAGGAGTAGACATTATTATTCATTTTTATGAAGAAAAGGAATCTTAGATATAAGGAATCTGAGATACAAGCACAGTTTGCGTTCCCGCTCTGATATTTCAGTTTGTTTTAGTTTGAAGTGTAGGCATCATATGCTCACAGGCTGAAACACTTTTATTTTTAAATGTCGTCAAATGTCTTCAGCAACTTAGTCCTAAGGTACAAACCAACATGTTGAGATAAAAAACAGCCCCTCTAAGCTTATTTTCACTTGAAGGCATCCCATTTATTCCACCTACCATGAAAGCAATAAAGGTTGGAGAATAAGGAGAGCTACTGGCACTAAGTGTATAGTACATCATTGTGTACAATGGAAGACATGCAACATAAACCATCAACGGGTCTTTGTATATTATCTCCCATGGCTTATTCCTCTCAAGTCAACCATCAAACACTGTGGGAATGGCAATGTATGCACAGTTGTGGTGTGCACCGCCACGTGCTGGTAAGATTTTGCTGAGCCATTCGGTAGAGGCTGAGTGAAACAGGACCCCGCCGTGATTATACTGTATCCTGTCTGTTGCTGATTTATTGTGACAGCAGAAACTCCCTGCAGAACCATGTCGTCAGGTGCTATGACTTGTGCTCCGTGGGATACGTGATAGGGTTCAGGGTTTCAGTCAGGGCCTTGTGAAGCAGCCTCCCGAGACGCTGCTGAGAACACTCAAAATCCTCATTACTAAATATACAGCCACAGATCCACTAATGTTAAACGGAAACAGGCCAGTAACATTTGACTGGAAATGTCTAACAGCTGTGAATTTTCTTAAACGTAAGGGCTTAAAGTGGTAATCCTCAAGATCCTTGTTTTTTTGGCGACATTTTTGGTGCTAACCACTCATTGCTGTGGCCTCTCTGAACAGCACTTTCCCAAGATCAGTAGAAATCAAAGTGAGTCCGGTGATGTGGAGTCTTCTTCCTTACATTCTCTGCTCATCAACTTTGAGCTCATCAACTTTGTTTTCTTCATCTGTTCAACAATAGAGCGATTATGCTTATGCTAACCACGCAGGTCTTCTATTCTTTATTTTTGCTGCTGTCAATGGCATAAAATACATGGCTCTCTGTGCACCACAAGATCTACCCAACATTTCGTATTTAGAACAGAAACTATAAAATCCCTCATGAACTGGCTTAAGGCAATGGTGACAGTGGACAGAATTAACTAGGGAAACCAATTATCTAAAGAATGGAGCATTTTGCAAAATGCTTCATTTTAGTGTCTTTTGCAGATAAATTTAGCTTGATTTTAAAGGTTATAAATATCCCCCAATGGTCTGCACATAATATTGCACAGACAGCTGAAACACTTGTACCCTGTTGGTAAGTGCTGTTGACAGGAGTGTTATTTTCATTTTAGAGGTGATAAATGGGGGTCAGGGGGTTCTTCCCTGGGCCCCCCACTCACACTCACTATCCTCTATTTTGTGAATTTATGCATTATTTGAAATTACTTTGGCACTGTTGCATAGTGTTTTTATTTTGATCCTGTATGCACAGATTGTTGTCAATTTTGCACCTTCCAACATTAGTCAACACCAGCAGCTATACGCAATCCTGAATATTTTGCTTTGCTTCTTATTAGGGGTGGGAAACAAAATAGGTTCACTTAAGCATCACAATTATTTTTTTTATTATTATTTTTTTCGAATTATTTAAATTACTGCACTGACTTAAAGTAAAGATTTCATTATGATTTTTTGGGTATCATTCATATCAAACTAGACAACCTAAGGAATCCACTGGCATCAAGTCATGCTAGGTTGTCAGCAAGGGGACTAAATATCACCCAAAAGTTTGGCTAAATTTTGGTGAGGGAAAAACTGGCATGGCTTGGCTGGCTGGTCACGGTCACTTGACCTCTGACCTCCAGGTATCTGAATGAAAATGGGTTGTCTGGGCAGCCACAGCTCTCCCCTTTGCAGACATGCCCACCTTCTGCTAATCCCATGCAGTTTGGGCCACAAACCCTGCAGTCCAAATGTGTTCTTGTGGCCTGTTGTAAAATGGTGTGTTTGTGCAGACTGGGGCCTAAACAGTCTTGGAGCTGCATCAATTGGCTTTGACTGGAAAGCTGAGACTCTTGTGGATTCAATGAGCCACATTTGATTCATGTGTGAGGATGTTAGCCCCCATAGCAGCCATTTCATTGGAGTGAGACCATTTTTTAAAAAACTTGACATCACTGTATAAAATGACCTATAGTGACTTCTAGGATAATCACAGCCTCATGAAACTTTACAAGCACACGCTACAGGATAATTCAATTCCAAAAACAAAAACTGCAATAAATCGTAATATCAAATTGCAGCACTTGTAGAATTGCAATACATATTGAATCAGCACCCAAGTATCAGGAGATAACCGTATCGTCCAGCTCTCCTTCCTGTTCTGACAAAATATTGTTGATTGCACAGCTCATTTATTTCATAGCATTTGCCAGTTAAGAGGTCAACAAACAAACAAACCTGGGTTTTGTTGATATTTTCTGCCAGCTGAATGAATATTTGATTCTAACTGGTCGAAGGGGTGTTCATTTCATATAACCGCATGGATGTGACATAGCAGTCCTTATCATGAGACCTTCTTTATGAAAATGAATTTGTGCCAGTTAGGAGACGGGGCATCGCTCACCAGTTACAGCTTTAGCTCTGTCAGAGAGAAAAGCAGGAACACACTTCTTCATCTTCATCATCTCATCACTTCACCAGCCTATCTCCTCTCCTCTGAGGCTGAACTCCTGGGCTCTGTTCAAACGGTAATGACACACTCAAAGACAGGCAAATTCCTGTATTTAGATAAAGGCAAAGATAATATATGATACACCACTTCAACATATTTAGATAATGTCCCAGTCACTGCAACAGCATATGGCTATACCCATGCTAACGCTAGCTAACTAAATTTATTTAGTAGTGTTTGGCATTTCGTTTAAAAATATGGATAATGTGTCGGCTGACCAGTTTAAAAACAACTTAAATTCGCTTTAACACATTGTTTAATCACTCACATTGGGCTCAAAGTACCACCGCATGTACACGGTTTCCTCCATGTTGACACTTTTCACAGCAGCTGTTAGTTAGTTAGTTAGTTAGTTTGTTTAAGGACGCCTGGTTTCCCGGGCGGGTGGAGCTCTCCGGGTTTTACGCGCTGTGATTCGGCAGAGGTGCGCCGGCCCACCACGCCGATGAGCGAGGGAGTAATAAAGCTATAGAGGTAGCGGGAAATTGGTAGTGATATGTCCAAACCACTATTAATATGTATTTTGTGTTTATTTGTTTGTTTGTTTGTTTGTTTGTTTGTTTGTTTGTTTGTTTCAAAGGAAGACAGAGGAAAAATAAACTGAATCGGAAGCCCCAGGTATGAGCAACAAGCTAATTAGGCTGCAATAAGACCTAAAAAGTTTATGAATAAAGGCCATTGATATGAAAATATTATAGACAATTATAGGCCAGTGGCAGTAGCCTATATACAATTGTAATATCTTTTTACATAGATACAGATAGACAGATGTAGCAGGTTGTCCAGACATTGCACAAGAACAACAAAAAGCAAAATATACTAAAATATATCTATAGAATATCTATCACCTTTGAACCTGTGCATAGACTCCATGTATAATGAAATATATCTGCAAAATATCTATAGAATAGTATATGTATATATGAAATCGATGTGTACTCATAATGTTTAATTTTAAGTATCATTTCCTTTTCCAGCTTAGAGGGAAGCATAGATTACAGGAACTGGAGTCTAAGTCAACAAGGAAACTTTGACAGAGGAAGTAATGTGCCAATGGATTAATTTTGCCTTTGTGTGTGTGTGTGTGTGTGTGTTTTGGCCAAAAACCCACGTTCACAGAATAGCTATCACATAATTAATCAAGGAGCTGAGCTGTGAGCGTCAGCCTCATTTGTCATCAGTAACTCGCCACAGTCAGGCTTCAGTCGGACGCATAAGGGTGCTGCTGACAGAGCCGCCTCACGGATCTGTCACAAGTCCCCTTCCCCATGTAAACCAATGCATCTGGACACTGTGGCACAGGAGCTCCTCGCTGCAGGCTGAAGTGCTGGTGGTGGTGGTGTGTGTGTGTGTGTGTGTGTGTGTGTCTGTGTGGGGTTGAAGGAGGGCTAATTCTGGGCCCTGTCATCCCTGTTTGGATCTCTGGGCTCTTGTCAACTCCCAGAGGTGCGGATGCTCGGCTGTCAGAGCCACTTGAGGAGTCTGGGTAGTGGGCTCATGCTCCGGCGCGACTGCATGTGATTCTCCCTCGTGTTGTACAATGGAACATCTTAATCATTGCTTATCGCCCCGTTGTCTCACATCGGACGACATTATGCGCAACCACAGTGGGCTATTTCAGGGGCCCTCGTGAACATTTCTCCTTATGCTGCTCTTCTTGCTCAGCCATACTTTCATTTCTCTGGTGGCAAAAATCACATTAAAGATGTATTTAGATTTATTATGATGAATGATTTGTAATCCCATATTCATTTAGTTATGTCCCCCCCGCCCAAAAGGGAATCATTGAAAACCCACGTAATTAACACTTTCATTAAACGCCACACTACATAATGTGCAATTTTTGCCTTTATTCTCTCAGTCATGATATGTAATTGTTGTAATATATGTTTGTCTATTGGGTATGGAGTAAAAAGCACAGTTTATAGTGGTATCTCCTGAACACAGCACTTTGAACATGAAGGGAGGCATTATTCAGAATAAATGGATTATCAGGAAGCCGGCATAAATGACTAAATAAAACTGTTAAGCAGAGAGCCACCGGTAGCCAACATGATTAATCGCAGGCGCTCCAGCTCCGAGATTGGATTTATTTTGTCTTTTATTTCTCCTTTAATGACTAGCTGTGAACACCACTCTTAATATATCGCCCGTGTTCCTAGATTACCAGTGACTAATGAGGATTCAAAATGGCCGTTATCTACATTAATGTCTTTTTATTTGAAAAGTCAATACTGCCTGTGTGTGAGGGAGAAATATTCCGGTGCGAGCAGCCTTCAGTGGAGGTATCTGTTATAAGCCTCCCAATTAAAAGTGTGGCGGAAAGTAACTCCTTCTCCAACATTAAAGCATGCTGGCATTTATGTGAGCGGGGTGTGTCATTACATTTGTATTAATGAATTTCCACTACTGTTGATATTACTCATTCAGATAAGTACAGGCTTTTGCTTCTCCATTTGTCACCCAGATCCACTTAACATTCATCAGTATATTTATTATCCCCACCAACTACATCTGAATTATTAAAACCTCAACAATGTAAGCTCCGAGAGCGTGTTGTCGCCTATTTTCTCTACAGAGGATCAATGTTCTGCATTAGTGGGATAAATTAAGTCATACTTTACCCGGGCATGTTGCTGTTTTCAGAGTGGTTTTCTCCCTTGGATGTACACTCCTGGTGGAGGGCTCTCAAAAGGCCCTGTTGAAGCAGCAGATATAGCTCATTTTAATGAAAGAGTCCAGCTAAGTAATGATCTCTGTGATTCATATATACGTAAAGGAAATCAATCCCACATCAGCTAAGTGCAGAAACAGGATCTTTGGTCGCCTTAAATCTTGGCATTAGGTAATATACGCTGAACTGTATACTGCATTAAACTGAAGCATGTCATTGACGTGCAGAGGAAGACAGATGAAGTTCATTACTGCGCTGCAAACGGGTATGCAGACAAAACACCGACTGCAATAACTGCATCTCGGAGAATGTAAAAGCTAAAGGCAGCGCTTTGTCACTCGGCTCAGACTGGACCGCCGTACCACCACAGTGTTGTTCTTTCCATCCGTGATTTAACGCAGCAAGGCACGGCTACATGGCACCCATGAGGGAACTTGATTTTCATGTTTGCCAGTCTTCTTTTATACCTGCCCATGGTGACCATAAATACACGTTTATGCCTCCCGGAGAAATGCTTAAAGAAGCCGTTCGTCCAAGTCCTGCATGGACTTGCATGGCAATATTTTTGACTGATGACAAAGGCAAAGTTTAGAAGACGCCCCAGAGAGTTTTCCGATCTCATTTGTTTGGCAATTTTACATTTTAGCAGAATTCCCGCTTGCTTGTATTTATGTGGGTTTTGGACTGCTCCAGTCGGGATCCTTTGTTCTCACAGCACACTAATGAGGGAGAGCACTACCAGCGGCTATTGTCATCTCAAAAGACAGTCTGCAGGGGATGCCGAGATGTGGTCACCCTAATAACAGTGGTGCGTTTCTCAGGTTTGTGATTAAGACCAAGAAAGCTCCTAAACAGCAATGTTTCATTTTTTAAAAAAGAACCTCCAGGAAACCTTTAACTATGTATGGTCAGGGTATAAAAACAAACTAGCCGTGTATAAAAACAAACTAGCCTCGGCCTGTCAAAGCCGTTGAGGGTGATTGATGGCTTCAGATTGCATATTCAGTGTGGCACCACTCATAACAGAAATGAGCCAAGACTTTGAAGGTTAAAATTAATCTCTAAATGATGAGGATCAAATTATATAATTCAGCGAGCCACTCCAGATGGGATATATTCACTAAAATGCAAGCAGATCGTAATTATATAGGAGTATAACATTTGTTTACACGGATGGACCCAACATGTGTGTATAATCAAGTAAAGACATTTTTGTATTTTGCCTCATGAATGTAGTTTGAAAACATTGCAGTTGAATGAGAAAACAGAGTTAAGTGAATATTCAGGGACAGACAGTGTCAGTGCTGTTAACACCCTGCCACCTGCTTAACCCCTCTCCACCAGGCGCTATACTCAGACTGACATTCTGGGGGGGGGGTTCTGTCTACAAGATGAAATACCCACCAAAATAAAGCCCAGCTGAGCTATACATAGAGAAGCAAGTGCCCCTTTAGCTTTTTCTGGGATTGATATATGGTCGCAGCATGACAGAGAGGACTCCAGTGAGGCCATATCTAAGCCGGCAGCGCAGCTACTCATAAATTCCTCCTATCACACAGCGGGGCGGGCCACAGTGTTGTGATCAAACTGCATTAATAATCGTACATGCACTTTTAAGCAGTACAGCAAAATTTTTTTAACGTGATCTATATTCGGTTATCAATCACTTATCAACAGCTTAGACCCCTCTCTTACATCAGAGATTAGCTGACGAGGCACTGACGCAAGCGAGGACAGCTATTTTAATACACAGTTTCAAATTCAGAATCGCTGTCGTCACATCAGTCTGAGGCCAAGCGAAATGAAATGACATTCGTTTTTATATACGGGCTAAATGTAACATCTTTCCACAAATGTGAACAATGTCATTCCTGAGACAGGTTAAAGTGTATCTGCACAAATCTTCATAGGAACTGTAAGGTCCACCCTATGGTCCCAAAGTCCTATGTTTCTTCAATGTTATTATTATTTTTTTTTTTCAAATGAAAAAGGCCAAATGTTCCCTCAACTCTGCGTTCCCTCAGCATGAAAAGAAGAGGAATGTGCACGCCTCTGTTTCACTGCAAAAAATCTCCATCTTAACCAGTCACTGCATCTCAGGTTCAGTTTGAAAATCTTAGTTTTGTTAAGAACAAGTGAAAAAATTCTCCAGTGGGATGAGATAATCCCCTCTTTCTAACACCAATTCATTTATATCTGGACTTCTTCTGTAAATATGTTAAAACAAAGCAGAATAAGGCATATCAGCCTGTTAGCACTGCAAGTTGTTTAGTCAGTGTAAACAGGAGGACTGCCTCACCTCAATGACATATTTTTGTTGTGTCAAGAAAAATATGATTTTAAGATTGCATATGAGCATTAATGACTTGTTAAGACTGAGATTTATTTTCTTTTGCAGTGTATAGTAAAAAAAAAAAAAAAATGTTACCAAAACATGTAATCCTATGTTTCCTCAATGTAAAGAGAAAAATGCATAATCTGATAGGACATGTTGAGTAAATATCTGAAACGTTATTTGAAAATGGTGTATGAAAACAAAAATACACAAGTATTATAGAGCCTTGGGAATAAAGACATGCTCCGTTAAGATCCTACACAGAAAGAGGAAACAAATAAGGATGGATGCATTATTGCCCTAATGAGAGTATCAGCGCTAAATAATCTTTCGTGCCACCCTGATATTTTCACGGCTGATGAAGGTATTGACACATAATGAGAGAACTGGCCCAAATGCTTGTCGGGTGATGTGGAGTAGAAAGTGACAGCAGTGCTCTGGGCCAGATGAACAATACAGAGCAGACTGAATAAATGGCCTGGGTCCTTATCCACACAGATACACTGTAATGTAGCATGTAGAGTCACATTACAGTGCCGTATGCTTTTCCCAGTCAATAACAAGATGATTGGCTGGCAGTGGCATGTCTAGTTAGCGGGACATTGTTGCGCTTGACATTTATCATAGCTCCAGGGTCATGAACTTGAAGCTAAACAGTAACTGAATCATTAAATGTGAATGGCTGCAGCGTTGCCGTCTCCAAGGCATTGACATAAGTGTTTTCATGCTGAAATGAGTGACTAACTTCCGCTAAGCTAAACACGTCTTTGTTCAAACTGGGACACTCTGTGCTGAGAGGGAGATGCACTCTGGGGTTAGCAAAACAATAGGCGCTTTTTAACAAGCACATTATTTGCAGCATTTGATATTAATACCAGTGACTGTTATACATGGATGGATCAGTCATTTGTTTTCTCTGGAGGGGCGCGCAGGCAGGACTGATTCCTGCTGTGATTGGATAAATCCACCACATCCACTGGCTTATGTGCAGTTCTCATACCTGAATCATAGATTCCCGTAATAATTGTACCATGTCCAAAAGCACTTGACTTAAAAAACCCTGGTATATGGAAAATGTGTGTGTATGGTTGAATTATCCTGAATTATATAGAATAATTGCTCCATATTGTCTATAACACTTGTCTAAATGAGGAGGGCATTTTCCTTTGCTTGGCAGACTTTGTGCGGGCGTAGATTTCTATAAGTAAAATGCTGCATGGCAGGATCAGGCGACATATTGATATTATATTGATACTGTGATATGAGGCTAATTGTTGACTGGGATATTGGATATTATAATATCATAAATCATTAGATGGCGTAAGTGTATTTGTTGGTTTTTAAAGCTGCATTTTGCAAAAGCTGCGCTTTAATATTTGCTTCTACCTGCTTGGTCATCATATTCATATTATTAAGGCTTGCTTAACAAAAACCTCTTGTGCACAAAGATCTTATGAAAGCACAATGGCCATCCCTACAATATCCTCACAATATCAATAGAGGTATTCAGTTAAAGATATCGTGACATGTGATTTTGTCCGTACTGCCCAGCAGCAGACCATGAGGAATGAAAATTAAACACGAACAAGGCTCGCTTACCAGATAAATTCTTTCAGAATGTATATTCTGTGGCAGAATTAAACACCCCAAACAGGCCCTTTCCCACTCCGAGCCTAAAGCAAATAGGATGCTCAATAAAAACATTGCACTGGCCCTCTCTGTTAAAAAATCAATAGCTAGAGGACAAAGAACCTATAGCCATCACTTAATTCTCTTATCACTGTGATTTAGGGGACATGGATGATGTTAAATAACTGTAAATCCTTATCTTTGACTTTGTGGGTGGTTTATGGCAGTTTCAACAGCAGTTCAGAGACAGAATGTCCATACCTTTTGCAGGATACACGATTTATAGCTTTATTACTCTTTGTCTAAAAGAGCAGAGAAACACATAATTGAAAGGAAGAGATAGCAGCTAGAGGGTGGAAGAGCTGGAGAGAGGGCACGGAGGAATTGAAAATCATCATTGCTAGAGACATATCATGGTGACAGTTTTATAGCGAAGGAGCTGGCCCTCTGTTTTTTGGGCTCCTGTTCATGAAACGACCAAGATCCAATTTTCTGATGCATCTGCAAATGGTCCAGATTGAGTTTGGTATTCTGATGCCGGCTCCAATATGAGCCTAGAGGTCAGCGGGAGGGCTCGGCGAGTTGAAGTCATGAGTTTGTGCTCACACTGTCACAGGCCCACTCATATTTTTGCCCTCAGTGACAACAAGCCTATTGTTCTCCCTGATAAGGGTTCAGTGTGCACAGTAATGGGAATTAAGCAGGGCATAAGTCACAGTGAAATTGGGTGACAGCAGATCAATAGATAGTGGTGAACCCCGAGGGACCATTAGTGAGGAGGACCCTTTGTTTGTCTGGTGTTGGGGAGAGTAAGTGGGTGTTCGGGTTTGAATTAACTGTCTACGCTAAGAATACATTGAGTTCATAATAGAAAGGAACAAAGAAAGGTGCTTGGTGACACGAGATCATTGGACTGCCCCGTGTATTTTCAAAACAGAGGCATGCCATTGTGGTTTTAAACCCACGCCGGCGACTTATTTTGCAAGGGATAAGCGATATATTTTGTTCCAGGCTGTAATGCGACCAAATCAGTGTTCAATTGTGAAATCAATCTGTTGCATTAGCGACGCTGTTCTCAGTTTTCTCTTTTCATCTGTAGCAAAGTGCGCTCGTCCTGGAGCCATGTGTGGCATATGCTTTGTGGACTGTGGGAAAAGTGTTCAACGTGATTAGAAAAGCCTCGCAGGTCTATGCTGGAGCTGGAGGTTAGAAATGCATTAGCCCTAATCTTTATAGTGTTCAAAATGATTAGCCAGAGCATGTGACAACTCCAATAAAACAGATTCCCCCATTAAGTTCTTAAGGCAAATGCATATTGTAGCCATCACTCTAAGACTTTCCCACTTAAATGCACAGATAATTTGTTGTTGCATTGCATTATTCCTACCCCATAACCAGACCCCAGCTGAGCGAGCAATGTGCCAATGATAACTAAAGATATTAATTAGTATATTATGATAGCGGCACATGCATTTTCACAATTAATAAATTCCAAGCCATCGGGTTGTGATTTAATTATGAATTATGTAAATGGATGCCATGAATCATTTAGGCCTATGCATTTTATTAGCTAAATGGGAGCAGAGAATGTAGGCATATCACAATGATGAGGATTTACACTCTCAAGTGATGACAGCAGAGGGAAGAGAATATTTAGTGACCATATCACAACTGCATATAGGCGCCTTGTTAAGGGCAAAAAACATTACAGATTAATGAATAATTGACAAAAGAGGCTGTTTAATGGCTATTAAAGAGTTATGTTTACCTATAGGCCTTACATTTTAAAGGCTCTGTAGTCTATGCATTAATATTCTAGTATTGCATTATATATATTTACCACAAAAATATGCACTTTATATAGAGCATAAGCCTATAGATCCAGCTATTCTGGAGGTCCCACATTTTTCTCCATGATGTGCATGCTGTAGTATGCAGCTGATGCATTTTTACTTATGTAATGGAAGGAATAGTTTGGACAATTAAACTTTTATATAAATGTTTGGTCATTGTTGTGACACAAGTATAATCATACAACCAGCTGCCTGACAAGTTTTGTCTGAAGGTGCCAAGGAAAGATTAAATGCATAATCAGGATACTGAACACTGGCTACCACTGCATATGGACAGTTCATTTCTATTATTTTTATGCAGGGATATCTGCAAAAAAAAAAAAAAATTTTTACCACTTTTGTCTTGTCAAGTTGATGTAGTGCCGGGAACAAGGAGTATATTTAGTTTGAAGAGGGCTGTCAAATCAAACTGTCAGGCTGCACTTTTTGATGGAGTCGTATCGCTCACTCATCTGTCAATCAAAGAGAAAGACTGCTGCCAAAGTCAAATTCAAGAGTTGAGAGCAGTGGAGTTACATGACAAGCCAACATTTCATTGTCTGGGAATGTGGAGATGTCTGAAGGACATAGTTCCACTCTTGTTTAAAAATTTTTAGAGCATTTTTGGGTTCATTATGGTGGAGAGTGACACGAAGGTGGATGGTTTATAGCTCACCAAGCTGGGGAGTGCCCCTGCCATTTAACTCCTAATGAGTCCTCAAAAATCCCATGTAAAGGCAGATAATAGCTCGTAAGGTGATGTAAAAGCGAATACTGGCTCATCACACAAACAATAAGGGCCTACACATTTGCGAGCATGTGAATCACCCTGGCACGTCACACTGTAAAACACTTCCTTAGCTGACAGAAATGACTTGAGTCAGCCAATAAAATGCAATCAAGATAACAGCGCCAGACATTGTGCTGGCATATCAGAAAATTCCCCAACACAGTAAGTGTGTCTCTCTCCTGGATTGTTATGGTGTTTACTCACACAAGAAGTAGCTCAAGGCAAGCTCCACACCTCAATGGCCCAGTTGTAAGTTTCCCAGTCCCCTGGAGAAATACTCTACCCTCCCCTGCTGTCCAGACTCTGTCGGTTACCAGCAGCTGCAGGCAAGCAGCCAGGGCTGCCAGGGAACTGGAGAGCATCGTGCAGAGACTGTATCAGATAGAGAGCTATTCATCAGATACAGCAGGTAAGAATAGCTGTAATGAAGAAAACAACACTGGTCCAAATGTTGCTCCCTATGAAGATGAAGCCTGTGCATGCTGCTACTGTTAAACACACTGTGGCTCTAATAGAGATGCTGCCGCCGTCACAGCCCTGCACTCAGTCTGTTGACATTGGTTCCATTTGCTTTGTCGCTCATTAGAACATGTAAGTCCCTCAGTTATTAATAGTGTATAATATTGGGGTCGTGTTATTTTCT
This sequence comes from Myripristis murdjan, assembly GCF_902150065.1. NCBI lineage: Eukaryota > Metazoa > Chordata > Actinopteri > Holocentriformes > Holocentridae > Myripristis > Myripristis murdjan. The sequence goes on from NC_043998.1 coordinate 15,877,301, forward strand.
GGTATTTGGCAGTGTATCAAAAAACGGTTGATGCTCATTAGTCCCCTCTAGTGGCTACAACTCCACCACTGTGCTTCCTGTTTCACAAGGGAGAGAAGGAGATGAAAGGATATAGAAACTTGTATGAAGTCCATGAATTACTCATCTTAATGTTCTGATATTGGGACAGCAGCTCGCCATGTAAATAAACAAAGATTTAGCCGCTCTGTTCTTGCATTTTGCAGCAAGCATATGTGCTCTTGGCCCCTTTCCACTAGATGATTGGCTGCTATCCACTCCAAAGTGACTTATCGCCACCACTTCAATCTGACATCATGGTTAATAATACGAGCTGCTCTTCACTCACTGCTCATGTGTCTTACGCAGATCAAAGGGAGCAACAGGCTTTTGCGATGGGATTAATGGCAGATATGGTGTGTGTCTGGGTTTAATACAGGGAATACACACACACACAAACACACACACACACAGACGCAATGGCTCCCTTGGAGTGTGTGGCCACACTATCAGAAACAGACAGATCCAGCCATCACATTTACCACTGTCACATGCTCTGTAACCTCTAGGATGTTTGATACCCTGCTAACATTTTTCTCTGTGGCTACAAATCACAGTCAGCCCTTGTGGGCATCAGTTCTTTCTGCTGGAGCCCTAAACATGGTCTTCTTTGATAAGCCACAGAATTATACAGATATATTTCCCTGCCTAACACACAGCATTAGACCAATATTGGCCCTGTACTGAAAATCCGATATTTGTCGTTATGAAAAAAACTGCAATTAAATTTTATTCTCATTGCACTTTTAACTTTCTCATTTAATTCATCAGCTGATATTTTTGGAAATTAATTGTTCATTTAAATGCAGTGATGTATCCCACAGTTTCTTACTGAACAGATCAGGTGAGTCACCCAGCTCCAGGAGTTTCAGTGGAGAATTGTAATGCATAATGACAGTGCGAATGTTGTTTTGAAGAGTGATAAAACTTCTGACTTAATGATTTTAATTGTGTTTTTTATTTATTTAGCCTATGTATTTTAGTCTATGGTCTGAATTGTGGTCCAAATCATGAAACACCAACATAACGCCCTCACTGCAAACAAACGCTTTAAGGAGGCTGAAACATTTCTTAACATCAGACTGAGGCTTTCCTCAGCTTCATTGCCATGACAACACTGCCCCTCTGTGGTCGAAAGCCTGCATCACATCTCTGCACTGTCAGCTTTATGTGTCATTTGTTTTGATCTATGAATGTATTAAGGAATTCTCATATATTAGCTGCATGGCATGTGAAATATTATATCTGCTGGTTGATTTAATTCTATATATACTATGACATGAACTGAGATAGCTTAAAAGATTGGATGTTACCCAACAGGTTTCAAAGGAAATGTGAAAAGGTGAATGCTGGAGTTTACACTGTAAGATGACTTATTTGCTCCACTGAAACCCAGACCTACTCACTTGCCATTATACTCTATGTACCAGCCTGTAGTCTGGACTGTTTAAGTAGTCGAAGTCAAAGTTCACCTTGTTCAAACAGAGTTCAATATTTGCAGTCACTCTTGACTCATTACAGTAAACTGGAAAATGTGCAGGCCAGTTTGTGACTCAGCAAAATGTAAAACTCCATAGAGTCATGGGGAAATACAGGCCTGTAGCTGAATTTGCAGGTCCTTGGATACAGCAATCTCTTGTACTTTAAAAATTAAATAAATAAATAAAAAAAAGCAATGTGAATTACATCATCCCTGACCAAAGAGCACCTTATGTTGTGTTTTGCACTCAATAATGAGCTTATACTGCTCTGTAATCACTCTGTTCCTATCAGGGCACGCTTCACTGGGATATCTGTATAACCCTAAAAAATGTTGGCCACAGTAGTATTAAAGGGAAACTGAGTATTCAGCCATGTGGAAGTGAGTTGTTCAGTGGACAAATGAGTGGGCTGACTGGGCTGCTCATTCGCTGCCTGAGACCCTCCCACCGTCCGCTTCCTCAGCCGCGTCTCAGGGTCACAACACCGGCATCACGACCGCTGCTCCTCTGCTTCCACTGACGGTGAGCTGCTCCAGTTTTTTTCCCATATTTTCCGTGTTTTGCACATGTTGACATTAGCGTATGGTTAACTTCTTGTTATTATTAGTCCTGGATACATGAGGCACAGTTTTACAGTCGCATATGTATTTCAAAGGGGTTGAAGAACGTAGATATGATACATTTAAAAACAGCTACCTGTGACGTTTGACGTTTGTACACAGCCAACGAATATCGCTTTAGCTTATATACTAAATTCAATTAAATGCTATCTTGATTTTTTCGTTGTTATTCTTTTGGGCTAACACTGTCAACCACAGAATGACAGTCACATGACCGTGCCAGGCAGACCGTTAAAAATGTGTTTAAAGGCGTAATATAAGCTCAACAGAAATGGTGAGGCTACGCCATTTCTGCTGAGGCTACGCCTTCCCGTCAACTGCTGTAGACGGGAAGGCGCTTCTATTCGCAGTATTACGGTAGCACGTTTAGCAAACACGGAAATACTTAATAACTCACGAATACATTTATTTAGTAGTTGTAATTATGTCTTTTAGTCGTTTTTCCAAAGAGCTTCTGATTGGAGCCGCGGCGTTGGGATTCGCCCTTGTCGCTAGTTATCATCTTGGTAAGAAAAGCTGATTTAAAACTACATAACCTTCCGCACTGTAGCGATGAAACGAGGTCAGACGGCTGCTGTCAGGATAAAGTAGAGTCCAGTCCAGTAAGCTTGAGCCGGAGCGCTTAGACAGCGTTTCTCAGTGTGTGAATGTGTTTTTATTGCTGTACTGTGATTACTGTAAGAGTGGAGGAGGCTGGAAGTGGAGTCTCTCTCATAATATCGCGGCTAGATTCAAATTATGGTGATAATTACCTATAAAACATTTTGTTTCGCTTCATGCTTGTAATGTGTGTCTTTTACCGCTAGGTGGCCACTGTTTCTCATGAGATTATGGCAAATTTACATTGGATTGGCACTTTCAGTATTTGGAAACTGCCTGCTGCCTAACAGAACAGTGCACCTGCAATCCCGTGCCTATTAATCTCCAGCATATTATTGAAAAGAATTCATTCACAGAATAAGTTAAGCCACTACTTGATGTTTTGAAAATGTCACAGATTTGGGATTATTATGTTGAGAGCAGCTACATGATAATCTTGGTTTTGTGACCAGGGATATACAGTGGAGTGGTAGTGGGACTGAAATGCTGCCTTGGAGGGCTTTGAATATGTACGCCAGCTTTGCATGTATTTTTGATTATGCATGGTTTGAATATCACTCTGGTTTTCACGTAATGCTGCCTCCAAGTTGCCCATGTAATCTCCTAGAGTGGTTATAAAAATGAGTATTTCAAGTGTATTACATGATTGAAAAGCAAGTTAATGTCATAACACGTTGGGAAAATGTTGAACATGGATTTGTGAATTGACATTTGAATTTTTAAATATTCCATTATTCATATTATCCCAATTTAAATGAAATATCAGGAAAGCTGGGAGGATGCGGGTTATAGTGATGCTGGTCTCGTGCCACCTCTCTAATCTCCAGGCTACTTATGACCCTCACATGTTCCTCACTTGGCAGAGGGACAGTAATACATTATTTCAGTAGTTTGCCAGAGGCCATGCTTCTGTGCAATCCTGTATGTCCTATACAGAAGAAATGTACTACAGACAAGTGATGGCATTTAAAAAAAAAAAACTGCAAAAGCTGCTGAAACAAGTGTGCATGGCCTGGGCTGCACACTGAAGACTTTGATCATTTTAATAATGAGGAGAGCCAGTGACAGAGCATGTTGTGCACACCCGGTGTATATGCTTCAAATTGTAGATCTATAAACTATAAACATCTGTTCCCCTATAAATCTGTCAGCCTTTATTGATTAGTTGTATTATCTTCAAGATCTGCAGTGTTTTTTTTCATCCTGTGCTCTGTCACTGCAATAACTCAATATCTCCACAGGGATCATTAAAGTTTCATCTAAATTTAAATCTAAAACGGATTATTAGACTAGACCAGGACTCAATTTCCTGAAAGATGGTGCTCAGGCAATAATAAAACAGTAAAGTACAAGCCACGGTGTATGCTCTCAAGATCCATCTAATTGTTTCATGTTCTCCCTCAGGGAAAAGAAAGCCCAGATTTTCTAGCATGGACATCTTCAAAAGCCACTCCGGGGGGAAAGACAACTCAGTGATCCAATACGTTCTCAATCACTCACTGAGGGAGCATCCGGTGCTTAAAAAACTCAGACTGGTGAGGAAGGTCCTGGTATCCGCAACATTATTCACCGCTTGTCATTTACGGCAGGCCTGCATACACAAAACATTATGTGGAACAACAACAGAAAAGCATTAGACAGACTGAAATTTTGTTTTACAATGTAATTCATGAAACTAATATAATTTGTTTCCCCTCATTGCTTTCAGAGGACAATGGAGGATTCATGGAATTTCATTATGGTCGCCTGTGAGCAGTCACAGCTCATGGTTAATCTGGCAAAGCTAATAAAAGCCAAGAAAGCAATAGAGATAGGTAATGACATTAGATTCTATATCACACACAGTCGCTGAAGCATGGCTTTCATGTTTCATGTTGAGATTACGCTTTCTTTTATCTGCTGGGAAGGCACTGTGCAAGGTGTAAAAGTAGAATGATGTTGGGCCCTGTCGTCTCATTAGAAGTAACTATTTTCCTCAGTCCATCTATTAAAGAGCAACAGCACTGACTTTATTACCTGCGTCTTGCTCTTGCAGGAGTCTACACAGGCTACAATACACTGAACGTGGCTCTGGCTTTACCTGATGATGGAGTCGTGGTGGCTTGTGATGTCAACGAAAACTACACCAACATTGGCAAACCCTTCTGGAAAGAGGTAAAATGCTCATTTATGGACAAAGTTTGACGCTACTGTTGGTCGGTGTGCTCACCATGGCAGCTTTGGAGAGATATTGCTGAATACTCGATGCATAATACTGCTGTGTTATTCTTATTCTGCTAAGTGCTGATCAGGGCAGAGGATTACCATGCACCACAGGTAATAGACGCAGGTCTGTTTAAAGCTGCGCATGTGCATGTGTGACAGAGAAAAGTTCAACTCATGTCATCTTTGTGATAATCTACCAGTCTGCCAGAGGAGGTGGAAACTACTTTTGTTGTTGTTGTTTTGTTGTCCCTTTTGGATGATTTGAAGTTTGATTCCTATTAAAACTGAGTGAAACTGTGAAACAAGCATGAAGGCATTTATATTATTATATATTTTTTTAATTATATATCTTTTTTTTCATAATGAATTTTTTATAGATAGCTGCTCCCAGTCCTGGAATGCTGCAGATCTCCACCTCCCTCTTAATGACTGTTTATAAACACACAATACCAGCTCATATCTGGGTTAAGATTTTTTATTCAGGCTACAGCTGCTTATATGCTTCTTCATATCCCACAGATATCCCTGTATACATGAATAATCACAATATTCAGAATACTATAAGAACTGTGCTGTTAATCTGAGATCCTAAAGTCAGCAGTGTCCAGGCTGACACCACTACATCTTGTTTAGGTTTCTTCTAATCCAGATAAGAGCTTAACTGGGTGATTGGAAGCTGCACCATGTTTGCATAAGCCAACTCAAAAATGTCCACAATAATGGCAGAATACTGTCATGCATGCAAATCCATTCAGGCAAGACATCTGAATATAAAACTGTGGAGAATGGCATCTTATGAAAATATTCTTTTTGTTTACAGGCGGGGGTTGAGCACAAAATTGATCTGCGCATCCAGCCAGCACTGAAGACTCTAGGTACAGTAATGCACATGTTTTCAGGAGCCATTGTTTTGCATTTGTTTTTAATCCTGAGTCCTGAGAAGACAAAAAAAGAAAGCCCAGGAAGCCTTGAGGCATAAATCCAGTCCTAAACCCACCTAAAGCTCTGTTTCCTCCATGTGCGGCTTGAAGCTGTGTTACCTTTCGCTGCTCATAGAATCTCCTTCACCCGGTCCCACTGGCAGCTAGCCTCTTCCTGGTTTAAGCAGTCATATGACCAAGCATGGCCTGGCTTTAAAGGGGCATTACGCTGACCTTCTGGTAACATAGGCATGTGATGAAATCGGCCTGTTGACCTTTCCATACATTTTCCTCCCATCACAAGTGTAACCCCCGTCTTTGTCTGCATTTTGGTTCCAGATGATCTCCTGGCAGCTGGGGAGGCGGAAACATTTGACTTTGTCTTCATCGATGCAGACAAAGTAAATTATGACAACTACTATGAAAAGTCTCTGCAGCTGTTGCGGAAGGGAGGCATCATCGCTATTGATAATGTAAGTTGTTAGCAAAGTTAACTAAAGAGACACTTTGCATTTTGAGTTATGGGTTTTTTTTGATCCACTGTAGTGCATGTTTTCTATCCCTGCATAAGCATTAAATCAAGGTGATGGTGGATTTCGTTCCTTTATCCTGTAGGTGCTGTGGAGTGGGAAGGTGGTGGACCCTGCCCCTGACGATGTCGACACCCAGGCCATTGACAAGCTGAACAAGAAGCTGTACCGCGACACTCGCATCAACCTTAGCATGATCACCGTGGGAGACGGGCTCACGCTGGCCATCAAACTGTAGTATGATATCTTGATAATCACTGTGCACTGTGCTTCATGGTTTTAAGGAGGGTGCTGGAAATGGGGAGAAATGTTCAACATCTTAGCAGTCATGACTTATTGCATCACTGTCTTGCATATTATGTGCAGTAACTCTTAGGTTTCAGTGTAGTTTTAAAACAGATTTCATGGTTTTTACTTAAGATAGATAGATATAGATTTACTTTATGGGAACAAAGTGTATTTGTAATCAGTCTCTGTGCTAGGAAGTGACAATCAAAACCATGTTTACCACATTGCCAACTAATCCTGAACTGATTGCTAGTATATTTGTAATAAAAAGTCCAAATTGCATGTTGTCTTTTTAGTATATCACCATCCAACCATATGTTGTTTAGTATGACCTTTCATGTTGTAGTTCACGTGTTAAAGTGTCCCAGAAAGTGTAACACAAACTACTAAAATACTGATTTCAAGACTTTATTGCAAAGGTAGACATACACAGATACCCACACACACATACACACACGCACACCGGGATTCTACTCCTGAAATAGCGTCCCAGGTTTCATGTATGGGGAGGGAAGGTGGAGCATTCACTCATATTCTTTTGCTCGGGTCACACTGAGAAAGAAATTCCATTTGGCATAGTCTTGCAACTTCTTCATGATTTAGGTGCAGGTATTTAAGATAGTAGAGGTCTGAAAGCAACCACACAGCATGGTTATGCCTCCCTAAGATATGCGATAAATAAGATCCCACCAAGCAACAGATTGGCATCTAAATTGATAAGCATATTCTGTAGGAGCAACCGTTTTGACGGATGACATCATAGCAAAATACAAACGAAATGTGCAAATAAACTAAGGGAGGAAGAGCTTCAATACAATGCATATGCTACTGTGCAAAAGTACAGCTTAGGTTTACATTCAACAACATCATCAAGCTTGAATTAAATAATTAAGGTTTATTTTCTGGAACTTTTGACAGATTGTCATACTGATGAAGCCAAAGTTCATTAAGGAGATGCCTGCCTCAGAGAAGGACATATTTTTCTGTGGAGGACAAAGTTGTTTAAGCAGTAATTAATTATATCTGATAGAAATGTGAGTAGTTATAATCCAAATGAAAGGAAGGTGGTGGAGAGGTCTCTGTCTGGCTAATAGTACTAGATCTGGACTTCTTTTGCTTTGGATTCCCCTTTGAAAGATCCTTTACTGGCCAGGTAAAAAACACACAAGGCCGGATCCTGCTAATGTTCTGCCTAAGAGATGGCTCCAGCAGATCCTCATGCCTCCAACTCCAGCCCCAGACCGAGTTTGTGACCACCGGCGTTGATGCTCTTTCCATCCACCAGTGCCGACAGGGTTAGTTTCATACCTGAGAGGAAGAACGTGAGAAGAAATTACTGTAAAACAGAGTCTACGATCTTTGAAGATGGCTGGGTTGTACCATGAAGACGTAATGCTTCTTACCAGGCCGCAGACTCTGGGTGTAGCCGATTCCTATCAAGCTGCCGTTGTTCACTTTGGCCTGGAAAAACAAGAAAGCAGTCAGTCAATCAATCAAACCAACCAACTGGAATGTGTGTTTCTTCATCAAGGTGATGCAGTTAATCTGTTATACAGACCAACTACACCATTTAATCTGAGTGCACAGAATACAGTGAAATATAATCTTACTGATAAGGAGGCACTGGGGTCTAGCTGGTATTTGGCAGCAATGCCAAAGTGAGTGGTGTTGCTGCCCGCGGTCCAGGCAAGGTTCACCGCAGTCTCCAGTTTGTCATTCACCTTCTGGTAAATGGACCCACCAAACTCTGAACCATCATTACTGGAAAAACAAAAACCCCTGTCTGTTACGGAGAATTAAGCATTCTGAAATAAACTCAGCAGACAATTTAGGACAAGAAGCTGATCTTTTGGGATGCTGGACAGTGGAGGTGCTCATCCCTCTTGGATCAAACGTTAGTTGATGTTGAAACGTACACATTAGTGTGGAGCTGGAAGTCTGCCGTCTTGTAGCCAACTGCGAAGTTGCTCCGAGTCATCCTGGATTTGGCCGTGTCAAAGGTCATCTGGTAGCCGCCCAGCCAGCCCTCGTAGCCGCCCACCACTGCTCCATGGATGGCAGGACCGGCGAAATCAAAATCCACATCAACGCCAAGGTTAATGTATTCACGTTTATAGGCTGACTTCACTTTGCCGCTCTTCTTGCTGCAAAAACACAGGAAAATAAATGAAAATCACATTCGATATTTCTTACAATTACCATGGCAAGAGTCTTCAAGCAATATTTTGATGTATAACTATTTTTGATTAAAACACTGACTGTCTCATACCCAGTATTTGGTGAAAATGTTGTGTCAAAAGTCAGTTTCAGCCCTTTGGTGATCTAAGGAAGAAAACAATTTAGTCTGGTACATTTAATTTAACCTTAATGCAGTTAAATGTGGTGAAAGACGCTACGGAACACCAATTTGGTTCATTTACCTGATCTTCAACACAAACTTCCGTTCCAAGTGTGTTGTCTGTGGTCCACTTCTCGGTGAAGGTTAGTCCGTATTCAGCCCACTTGTACTTGGTTTCCAGGGTTCCATTGACCTTGCTGGTGTCTGTGTTGGATGAGCCGGACGTTTTGAATTCCTGCAGACAATTCGAGAGACAGCAGAGCACGGCTGAGAATTTTAACCATTGTCACTATTCTGTCACACTGCGTTGCAAAGTGCTCAGGCCCAATTCAATTAAGTGACCAAAAATAAAACATAAGACATGTATCAAAAGAGTTAAGAGCCAGAGAAAACACTGGTATGAGAGGAGGTTAATTTAATTGCACTGCTTTTCCTCACCATTAGGACTCTCTTACTTACCACTCCACTTGCAGACTTTGTCTTCACGTCGAGTTTGACCAGCCCAAACCCTGCACAGAAAAAATCACAGAGGAAGAAATGAGGCCTGGCGGTGCGTTCCAAAACAACAGGCCTCTTTATTCTCTACGGGTCACACTTCTCAAAATGCCTGCATTATCTCGCTGCGAATTACCATATCCTTTGTTGAAAATGTCCTTTGCTGATTTTCCAAGGTCTGCATATGTTGGAGGAACTGCCATTATGCCTGTCACAGAGAAAATATGGAAGACATGATGAAAAAAATGAGGTTGCAGCACAATGTTAGATATTAATTTCATTTATTTTAACTCAGGCAAAGACAATAATTGCTCTCTTTTCATCAATCAAATTCTTTGTGAAGTAACCGCATTATTTACATCCAGATGGTATTATTATGCTGCTTTTTGGGGGGAATTTTCACTGTTTCGACACTAAATTTCCAAATAAGTGTGAACCCAGAGTCATCTCCTATATCGTACAGCTATCACCGACGCCTTGATTTCAACACACGATCAGTGTCAGCACACAGAAACCAGGAGCCAGTGACAAGTGTGTGTGCGTGTGTGTGTGTGTGTGACGGCTGGGATAGCACTTGGCTCCCCTCCACGTGTACCACTGTGTCATTGTGAAATGCAGCAAATGACCTGGTAGATCCTCACTGAATATCTTATGTGATTCCAGGGTAAACTCGGGGTGCGTGTAATCCACCAAGCAGCGCTCAAGTCATTAAAACGGGTGAACAAATGCAGGAAAAGTCCGTGTAACTGCAGAACATGACATTACATTTAACCAAAGAAAGCGCTTTTGTGCGTGAAGGTGCATGCCGAATTTATCGTGGTAAGTGCGCCCGCCTCGTACGGGCTTTGAAGTGACACGTGATGTTTTACAAAGCGTGTACTTTGTAGATGAGAAAAACAACAGATTTACGACAGGGAGCTGGACGGGTCGGCTAGCAAGGGGCGTCTTATGGCTAACAAACCAGCCGTCTGGTAGCAGATGGCTAACACCGCAAGCGAATATTAGCAAAAAAAAATAATAATAAAGACCCACAAGTTTCGTTTGCCCGGCTGGGGCTTTCCAGCAACGTGTTTCCAGCTGAGGGAGTTACTCACCGAGGCGCTGCGCTGCTGCGGGACCGTCACCTGAGCCGAGAGCGGAGGCAGCTCGGAGCCTGGAGGGCGACGTGAAGGAGACACCGCGGCCGCCACCTGACCTCGGCCCCGCAGGACCCCGGCATGTAGCTGTTCAACTTAATGCCTGTTTCGAATCGTAGCGCGGAGAACAGCTGTAAGAACCCACCGCCAAATGATCAAATATCTCCTTGTGTTTTTTACACTGATAAATATAATCCACAGCATTTGCAAAATTCAACATTTCTTTATTACAATTCTCCGCAATAAAAATACGGCAACTGGAAGCCCCCTATGTCACCATGGTAACCAGCGCCAGATAATAAACCTTCCAGGGCCACAGGCAGCATGGTTCACAAGTTTCTGATTTGTAAACTTTGGTTTTGGATGAAGCACACTCTAAATTCACAGATTATGAAGTGGACCCTGGTGCATTTTGTAATTTGACAGAAGAAACATTAGAGCATGTTTTTTTTCTTTTTTTTTTCCTAATGGCCAGTGTCAGGAAGATTATGGTTAGATGTTAAAAACTGGTTATCACTTGAGATAATTGACATTTGACATGACATTTGATATTTCTCATGTTTTTATATATAGATAATCTAAATTCATCCATTAACGACGTGATTAATGTCATCTTTCTTATGGGTAAATATCATATACATTGCAGTAAATGGAGGAATAGAACCTGATGCCCCACTTAATTATTTCTCTTTATTTCCTTTTAGTTTATTCGTGTTGATATTGTGGTGCAGTGTTTCTCATAGTGGTGTCAGTGCCCTCTATGAGAATATGTAAGCTTATAAAACATTCCTCCGTGGCTGTAAAAACATGAGTCGGGTTTTTGATGTCAGTTGTTTTATTGATGGAAAAGTCTGGACAGAGACATGGATGTGGTAATGTGTCTATGCACGAGCGGATCAACACAACACTGTCATGCCTCAGTGAACGGAAGCTCTGCAGCTAGTAGACGCCGCTGAGAAAAAATCATGTACATGCCGTAATGACCTGTCATGGTGGCAGCTTGCTTGGGTTTTCACTAAATGACTCGCAGAGGCAAATCTGAAATCAACCTTACACTTTAAAAAAAAAAAAGAAAAAAAAAAGCACAGTGTTTCAAACAAATACATAGTTATGAGCAACTGTAAACGTGTTTCTCGATGTGCATGTTGCAATAACCTTGTATATGTAATATAAAAATACCTATTGACATTTACAAAATGAAATAAATTAATTCAATATAAACAAATACATACAAATTTGAGGGTCCTTCTGAGGATCTAACACTATTCAGAAAATGTCGAGGGATCGATATCCTGATCGCTTCCGGTTGGACTTAAGTCTCGTTATTCCCACCACGTCATGATGATGAAAAACTATACAACTGCTCCATACTAACCATGAGAGGTGATGGACATTTTTTTTTTTTTTTTTTTATACAGACAAAAGTTGTTGTAACACAGAAGGTAATTGGCAAATGGAGTATTTAAGACATCTGAAAAACATTTCTCATTCCCTATTTTTGGCTGCTTCAGACTTTTTCTCGACCATATTCTTCGCGAGGTCTGGTAAGAAGAAGACAGGATAACTGAGCGATACAAACAAATAAATTGAGGGCGGCTGTAGTTTTATCTTACAATGAACTATGAATTACTTATTAAGCAATTAGTAACACTGTCAAAAAGCACAGGGCGATCTCAAGGAATGCAGAAGACTTTGCAATACTGTAAAGTGATGGCAAACGAGTAACATCTGTTGCACAACATGATAAACTATATATTGCTACACAGAAATGAGCAACAGTGTTATGTAAATCCTTCAAATATTGCTTTTGTAGTGGTCCACAGATATTTGTTTGGATAAATCATAAAGGGAAAATTAAGACAAAATTTTAATTTGTATATCCTGATCCAAATGTTGACATTATCAGATATTTTAATCACACAAAAATGGAAATATACCAAATGTGATTTGGTAACGCGGTGCCTGAGAATTTCCTCGCAGTGGTTTCCCTTCACCACTGACATGTGCTGTCCGGATACTTCTGCGTGTTGGGAGGTACTGAAGAATGCGACGCACGCTGCAAAAAAAAAAAAAAAAACATTTTCCTTTTTGAGGCGAAAATGGGCCACCAACAAAACGTGACACGTCCCCCTGCGTTCACTTTTCAAGTGAAGCAGAGGGAGCTGATAGGGCTATTAACAAACTCTGGAGGGCTTGCAGATTTTGCTTAATCCCCCTGCAAATGGTGACAGGGGAAGCACGCAAAAAAAGCTAAGTCCCAGAATATGAGGAGCTACGGCGCCGTGCACCCTGTCAGACCATGGCACTGATAGGATCACGTAAGCCGCCTTCAATACTCTGGAGTTAACGTCAATGGAGATATCACACACCACCACGGTTGGCAACTTGACACAGCAGACAAAACAGCTCGGGCTAAGCAGTGTCTGGAAGTGCTGCGGCTGCCGTGCCCTAGCCGATGAGCCTCCTCAGCACGGTGGGCCTGGAGAAGGGCCAGCAGTACTCGTTGGGCACGGGCCCGTTGACGTTGCACTCAAAGAAGGAGAACATGGGGAACCAAATGCGAGCTCGCCGGCTCTGCTGGTAGGCCCGGGTGTTGGCTAGAGTGTGGTAGTAGAGGAAGAGTCTGGTGGTGATGTAGAACGCTATGAAGACGTCAATTGAGTAGTGTTCATGGGCAGCCAGGATGAAGAAGATGCCGAAAAGGTTCAGGACCCACGACAGAGTGTGAATGAAGTTCCAGCTCCTTGGCGTGTCTGTTGGAGAAAAAAGAAGCAAAGGCAACTATGTAAATACTTTGCTATAAACTGGATTTTTTTTTATTATTATTATATCCTCCCTACATGTATCATTTCCTCATTGGACTGACCACTATTGCCCAATTCAGACTGAGACTTAGTTTTTCTATTAGCTGCAGTACCAGTGAGGCACACTGGATGGCAACAAAGGGACAAAGTTTGCAGAAATGGTTCCACTATTCCTCGCCTCCCTCATGACCAAGAAGAGTAACAGCCACAACATGTCAAGAAGGGCCACTCACACTCTGTGACAAAGAAGTTGAGCATGGTGAGGACCACAGTGTGACCGCTGAACATGTAGTCACCACATGTATGGACACCTGTCAGGGTCATGCCAAAGCCACTCCAGATGGCCACCGCTCGCTGCAGTTTGGCCCACATATCACCGTATATCTGTGGGAGGACAAGAAACAACACCGTCAGCGCTGCCTCTCAAGGAGGCAGACGAATTTCAGAGATGACACATTCATCTAGGTTAACAACCTATAAGTGAGAACGGTGACTAAGAAGTGTTATTTATATGGCAAACCCGATGTTACCTTTCCTGAACACTGCAGGTGCTGTCCGGGCACAGACAGCGAGGTGACAAACATGGTTATGCAGCGCAGCATGAACACCGTCCCCATGAGGCTGCACAGGCGCCGCAACAGGATCGACCTGCAAGTTATGAGAATATAGTTGACCTGGGTCCTCCCTGCTGTTGATTTCAGGGACATATATATCTGGCAGCACAATCCTAATAGTGGGACACATCAAAGATGAAAACAGGGAGATGGCGATTTGTAAATTCTCAGGCTGTGCGACTGTCAGTGCTCTACCTGTGTTTATGCAGCAGCAGAACCAGCAGCCAGATATTGCAGAGGATTACTCCACACGCCTCGGCCATGGCAAAGGCCCATGGTATTCTAGGCACACTGTAAAAGAAAAGGACAGAATCTTTTCAACATACTAATTCACGTCTTGTGCTTTGATTTTTGTTTCCTTTTATTTTACTTTATTGCAGACTTGATTGCCATGTTTTGTTTTATTACAGATAGTTGCAGAGCGGTGTAGAGTGACTTTCTGCAGAGCTCTGTGATGAAAGTCTGTACAAATTAACTTGACTGCTTCTTAAAGCCAGCTAGGAGAATTTACACTAACACTAACCACAGCCTGAAACAAACCAACGGACTGCTTTGGAGGTTAATCAGCGAACACGATTTGAAGTGAAAACAGATTTAGGACAGGCGCTTGCTATTTTCGTCTCTGATTTCAAAGGGGAAAATAAGTGATACACTAAAATCACTATATTCCCAAATATTCCGTCAGCCCAACCATTCAACTTAATACATGGTGAAGTTTAAATTATGATAACCAGTTATTCAGCCAAAGCACTGGGAGCCTGGGCAACTTTCCTCATAATGCCTCATCTTGCCAAAAACATGCTGGCATTTTCCAGAAACGAGCTCTCATAGCGAGCCAAGACATTCTATTAACAGCTCAAAAGCCGGTCGTAAACAATGGGTCATACCGTTTACCGCAAAGTAGGTCACTCGAAAAGATCTCTTTGAACCAAAGCTAGCCCATCAGGAATATGTGAGGACAATAATAGAAACTTTCTACTAGAAAGTAGGGCAATTATCATGTCCACCATCTGGTATGATATTCCAACAGTTGATTAAAAAAAATATTAAACAGCCATTTCTTCCTTCGCCCTCACTTTGGCATTTCACAGCTGACTAACTGGTGTTATGAAAGCAGGCTTTTTGTTGTTAGTCTGAGGCTGCCTGATAGTCCAGGTCACAAAAATAAGGCTTGAGCGTCTCTTCGTACCAAATGACAGCAATCAGAAACCCACCTGTCGAGGAAAATATCTGGCAGTGGTGGGTACGTGCGCATGTCAGGCACCCTCTCGTGCACGATGACCATGACGAAGGATGTGAACCCGAACACGAACACCACATAGACCGAACTGAGGACGGTCTTCCAGTACTCTGGATCCAGGCGCCGCGTCTGCTGCTTGTACTTCCCATTAGTGTACTGGTGGTACTCCTCTCCGACCGGGGCCGTGTCAGTGTTGTCACAGTCTCTGCCTGAGTCTCCATTACACAGCCAGTCCAAACTACCTCCCGAGCCTGTAGGAGAGTGGCCGTCGAAGGGAAGACCCAGCTCCTCCAGCACGTCGAGGTTCTGCTTCTGGAGTTTCCGGATGGACACCATCAGCCGCTTGATGTCCCCCAGCACCTTGAGCTCCAGCGGCGGCGAGCGGAGGTCATACTCACTGAGGGCCAGCAGGCTGGTGCCGTCCAGGCGGTGCTTGTTGCAAAGCAGGTCGACATAGTCACAAAAACCCTCCTCCTTCAGCCACCTGGCGACATGTTTGGTGGTCCAGCGACGGACACTCAGCTGGGTCATGTCCTCCTCACTCTGACACCTGGGGGAAAACGAACCAGATTTCAATACATCAGACGCACTGAGTGAAAGTCAAACATCAGTGCCTCTCATATCATCAGTTGCCATGTTGATGCGCTGAAAAAAAAAAACAAAAAAAAAAAAACAATAGACTCCTATAGAGAAGCAGGCACTATTAGGCACACTTTATTTCCACTGATTCAGCAGTGCTAAATCCAGATGAACCACGCAAGACTGCCACATAGACAGAAAATAACTTCAGCTTCTGACAAACAAGTTCAAGACAACTCCTGACCTAGACAGGCAAGCAGAGCATTTCACAAGTTGAGCAAACTTATGAGGCAAGCATTGGCAATAGAGGCTGGGAGAGAGGAATTTGCACAATGACAGCCACTCCCTCTACTGACTCCAGCAATGTAGGTGAGGGAGCAGCCACAGTCCCCGGGTCACACCTACGACATGTACAGCTCCTCTGTTCGTCATGGATAAATGACTTGTTTGTCCAGCCTGACACAATCCTATTAAGAGCCAAGACGATCCTGCACTTGACACATGCACCTCCCTGTCAATGAACTTGTGCAGCCTGGGTGGGTCAAATCTTAAAACTTTAAAGCACAGCAACATTTTTCTTAGATTAACACATTGCTCCTCAAAGGACGGCCACTGAATTCAACCAGCTTCGACATTTCTCTCTGTTTAGAAATGAAATGAAATGAAACACAACAAACCCACCTCGCTTCAATACAATTCAACACAACTAACACATCAATGGCCACACAAAAGGTGGGGCCAAGAGGTGATACTGGTTCAGCTGCTACAAACCAAGCTGCCCTGGTAATTTGTCAGCGTATTTAATAACAAACATACCTGATGGTGGTATGACATCCAAGCGAAACATCTACTGTATCTCGATATTGGGCGACAAGCTAATTCGGCTATGGCTGTGTAGCCTCTGCTAGCTAACGTTAGCTAGCCGTGTGCTAGCATGTCCACTGCGGGCGCCGTGTGGCTACTCACCGGGCTTCAGACGGAACACGAGATGAAGCGACAAGCTGTTTTGGTCAGCTAGCTGTATGGCATTTCACACGAGTCTGAGGAAATCGTATTGACATTTGCGACGCTAACAGTGGCTTTGATTGAGCTCATTTCGGCCAGGCTTCGCTGGTTAGCATTACTGTTGACAATACACAGTCGTAATGTCCGTAAACGCTGCGCACGTGAATTCAGGTGCGTCGCTGGTGAGCACTGGCTGGCAAACAGCGACGACCACTGGTCAAGAGGGTGTAGTGCAGCGGGGCTCAGTGCTGCAGTATTGTGCTTGTCATTGCGAAAAAAAAAGCTGTGCACGCTGCAGCTGTAGGCAATGGCACGGTCATGACTGACAGCATGACTGTGATGGATGTGTTCACAGTCATGATTACTAATGAAAGTGAATTTATAACAACTAGATCCGGGAATCTAAAGAAGAAGAACATAGAGAAATTAGGTCACTGTTTTAATTTTAGACCAGGGACACCTGTTCTTGTCACTACCAACATGATTGTAGTAAAGACTCAGCGGACTTTGCAAATAAAGTTTAAGAAAGCTTATAAATGCATTTGCAGCATATAATAGTATAGGCTACTATTAGAGGACAGTCAGTCAGTTATGAATAATCTTCAGATCAAGAATGATGCCTCCCCTGTTCCTCCCTCTGTGAAAGACTTGGAGAGGGTTTTGTTTGGTGGAAAAAGATTTGGCAACCATGTGGATGAAGTGTGGCCTAACCTCTTCATTGGAGACATGTAAGTTTTACCATCTCTCAGATTCATCCTCACATATATGAAATACATTAATTGAAATTTGTGTCTTGATAAGTAACTCTTATTGTGGGTTATTTGCTATAATGTTTTATGGCAGATATTCCTAGAGTTTTTCTTGTTTGATATGTATCCAGGTCTGTTGCCAATGATCGGTACAGTCTGTGGAAGCTGGGAATCACTCATGTTCTGAACGCTGCTCATGGGAGGATGTACTGTCAGGGAAGTCATGACTTCTATGGATCCACTGTGGATTACTATGGAGTGCCTGCTGATGACTCACCATCCTTTGACCTCTCTCGCTATTTCTTCCCCTCTGCCGAGTATATTCAGAATGCACTTGACACGCCTGGTGGTAAATAACCTGTGTGCTGCCTTATTATCAACCTGTTTTATGTCAGACTGAGCAGATCTATTTGTTCTTCTTTCAGCGAAATAAAACCCAAGTATCAGCTCATCCTTCAGGCTCATTTTAATCTTCTCCACCAGCTAGGATTTTTGTCCACTGCGCAGTTGGAGTGAGCAGGTCTGCCTCCCTTGTCCTGGCCTATCTGATGATCCATCACCATTACTCTCTGCTTGATGCTATCAATAAGATCAAGGAGCACAGGTGGATTTTCCCAAACAGAGGATTCCTCCGACAGCTCCGTGCTTTGGATATAAAACTACACAAGACACCATGAAGAGAGGGAAATGAACAAAGACTTGCACCCTAAGCACAGTCATGTCAACATAATCTTCTGCAGCGCGCAAGGTATCCATTTTATAAAGGTATTTAATCTAGGATTGCGTGTTAAAAGCTCGCTCTCTTCAAAGCAAGTGAAGACGTGTGACAATGAAATGAGATAAATTCACTTCAAGCGACGTGCTCAAGCACTTAATCAAATCAAGTGTCACTTTTTTGATGGTAGTGAAGCGTTTGATCTGAATTAATCTGCCTTGTCTCAGGATATTCACCCTTGTTTCCTTCTCGTTTGCAGGGAACAACTGAAACTACATCGGAAACAAGTGGAATAATCTTGCCCCGCTGGCAGAGTGTCTTGTTAAAATAAGACATTTTTGCTGTGTGAGGACAGTTTGGCGTCGGGTGCAGCCAACAGCACAGATTGCTCTCTTTCCTCTCCGTCCCATTTGCTTTCATGAGACCTTTGCTTTGAGCAGTCAGAGCCGTGAACTCACTGCATGAGCCACTATTTCTCCTCCATAACTGTGGCATTACAGTGCAGCGTTTGCAATCCAGCACAAGCTATGCACTTTAACATTTGTCCGTGATTACATCCAATTATCACTGCTTTATTGGATGAATCATCTCTGTTTGAGGTTTATTAAATCAGAGTCCCACAGTGGTGTGAAAAACATGGCCCGGGCTGCAGTGTTTGTTGTTATGCCCTCCGCATGAGTAAGACTACACGCTAGGTTAAGCACTAAATTGGGTAACTGTCCAGTGACAGCAGATAAACACCTGCTCATACAGATCATCCTGAACGGGAGTACACAGTAACTGCTTTAATACAACAAACATTTGGAATAGTAATTGATCTAAGAGGCGGATTTTGAATTAAAATGTCAGCCCTGAGAGACAAGAGAAAAGAGTACCTCACTGTGAAGGACCTGCAAAAGCTTTTGGACTCATGCGAACTGCAGCTAAACCAAATTGACGAGGTTTGGCCCAACATATACATAGGCAATGTGTAAGTATGCCTTTTATCTAAACTGTGAAGCCATTTTCCATATATATACATCTCATCTCTGGTGTTATATAAAATGGAACTGTTTCCCAAGGTCATGTTACATGACAGATCTGCTGACAGATGTTGTATTCATATGTATTTATTCTGACATGCTCTCATGCGTCTCAGCGTTCACACCAGTTTTGAACCTCTCCTGTCTCTTTGTCTTGCTAGGGCAATAGCCCAAAACAGGACAGCCTTGCAGAAATTAGGCATAACTCATGTATTAAATGCTGCTCACTCCAAGAAAGGCAGCATAGGGGACCAAAGATTTTATGGCAACGACTTT